>NC_056726.1:1114826143-1115153643 GCF_019279795.1 Protopterus annectens
TCTGTGTGGGCGCAAGGAGGATTCCATACTTCATTGTCACATTTAGCTCTGTTATACAACTTATTATTTGTACAGTTTGGCTAGCAACTGCGATTCCATTTCCACAGAAGAATATTAACTCTGAAATCGGTAAGATAATTCTTGAGTGCAATGAAGGTTCTACACTCATGCTTTACTGCATGCTGGGTTATTTGGGGCTTTCAGCTACAGTCTGCTTTATAATTGCTTTCTTAGCAAAAAATTTACCTGATTCCTTTAATGAGGCTAAGCATATTACATTTAGTATGCTTGTTTTTATCAGTGTCTGGCTTTCTTTCGTTCCAGCATACATGAGCACTAGAGGAAAATATGTTGTTATTGTAGAAATTTTTGCGATCTTGGCTTCCAGTGCTGGATTGCTATTTTGCATATTTATTCCAAAAATGTATATCATTTTACTAAGGCCAGATCTGAACACCAGAGAAAAACTAACAGGGAAATAGGAGAATATCTATGTAATAATTTCCTCACTACATACCTGAAATAATAAAGAAATACCTATCACCTGTTTGGCTGTTCTATTTCTAATTTAATTTCAAATCTTCCCTAGTTCATAAAATGCCTGTTCACTATTATGACAATGTTGTTGAAGGATCAAGTCTAATGTAAACCAACATTATATTTACTGTTAACTCAACATCACTGTTGTAGAAAACAATGTAAACCAGTTTACAAAATGACATGTAAAGCTCGATAGATTGTCATAAAGCTGCAAAGTACTTATGCATAATCTGCACTTGAATCTGATATTGACACTAGGTATACTGTAACATCATATCCCAGCCATACATGCAAAGTCATGGATTGTATTTTTGCAGAACTCAGTTACGTAGACATAGGTAACTTAATTGATCTTTACCCCACTCATGTTGGCTTTATGTTAGGCTGGTCCTATCTGCTCAACCTAGGAACATTTTTTGAAAAGGTTCCAGAGGCTGAGAACAATGATGACTCTGCAAGCTGCTTATCTTGACCTTGTGAAAGTCTTTTGACACTATCTCCAATGTTGGCAGTATTGGAGAGTTAGACAAATTTAATGCAAATCCTTACATTGCCTACTGGATTGTACACTGACTATCCAATCGAGTACAAGTAGTGAAAGCTGGTGATACCATCTGTGATTCAAACATTCTAACTGGTGGAGAATGCCAGGCATAAGTGCTGGACCTTTTCCTGTTTGGCATTTATTTTTCAGACATCCAAGCCAATGTCCATGAAGTGTGGTTGAACCAGAATGACAAAAACTCCAAGCTAGGTACTTTTATCTGCTCATCTACTGATATTAAACTGCTCCAAAAAGGGTTAGAATATTTATATACCTGATGTACTGACAGTGGTCTCAAGATAAATACAAACATCAGTAGCATAGTAGAAATCAGCAAAAAAAAAAGATGTTCCCATCTCTTGTTATAAATGATATTCCTCTTCAAACAGATGTGATCATAAGAACCTTGAGTAGTTATGCGGTCAGCTCTTTCTTACTTGGTAAGCACATATCCACCATAGTGAGAAAATCCTTATATCTGGCCATATTAATTTCTAAGGGAATAGCTTCAAGATCTAAATAACTCCTCTTACTACTATACTGTTTCCTTATTTATTTCATTTTTTAAATATTTAACATTCCTTTACCAGGGAAGTCTTTGAGCCAATTTTCAGTGGCGGCCCGGGGAGAAATGCTTCACATGCATTTCTTTGCAACATGGGAGGAAACCAGAGCACCCAGAAGAAACCCACACAAACACAGGGAGGACATGCAGACTCTGCAAAGAAGGCACCTCAGCCGAGAATCGAACCAGATAACCTCTTACTGTGAGACAAAACCACAAACCACTTCACCACTGGGCCATCACAAATGTTTCTTTTGCTATATACAAATTGAAACATATTAGTCAACTGGAAAATCCTTAACAATTTTAACAAAAATAAAGGCCTTAAATCCTTCATCTATCCTGATGGATTAGCACAAATCTCCTTATACCCAGTAGTGTACTGTCTGCTCCAGGATGGCCTATACCTCACTTTTGAAGCAATGAAAATCCCAGTCCTATTTGCCTTCCTGTTTCTTTGCAAAACCAGTACGTCTATAAACATCTGTACTAGAGGCATAAAGTTACAACTTTGCTGGAGGGATACATTCTTAACTCAATATATTTTCAGTCTGTAGAGTAAGTTAATTCTACAGATCGAGCTTTGATTGGATAAGTACACACAAATTTACTTTGGGGTTTTCATATATGGTCGTGCTAGAGGGGTAGATTCCCAACTTAATGTATTCTCAGCCTGTGAGATAAGTTACTACCACAGGTCAAGCAAAGTACCACTTTGTCTTTAGGCTGGTTTTGATAATCGGATGAGCAGGCACAAATTTACAACAGGGTTATCGTATATGATCTTACTTGAGTAGGGAAGTGGGTACTCTTAAGTGCTCATAAAGGATCAGAAACTTTTAACTTCATCTGTTTTAAAATGTTTGTAACTAGGCCTGTAATGGTTCCTATGATCACTTGCCTAGTATTGTTCCAAGATTCATATGCAGGCACATGTGCCCTCTCATCTTTTCCCATGCAGTATACAGTATACGTGGCACAGCATTGCCCAGGTATATCTGCCACACTATCACCCATGTGAAATGCAGACACCCATACTGTAGGCACATCCCAGATGCAAATTACAGAAGGTTAGACCCTCAGTGGTTTATAGGTTCATAGGTAATTGCTAGGCTTTTAGCCCATAAGACCTGATTTCCAAACTGCCTGAAAGCACAGTCAAGTTAAGTGACTTAATCAAGGTCATACAGTAAACAAACAGTGGCTGACCAAATTAAACCCTATAGCACTCAGTGCAACCCCTTAACAGCTCATAGCCTTGAACTTCTGCGTTAACTGCCAGACATGGCTGACAGCAGGAGTGCTTTATTTATTCATTTATTTATTTATTGTTGACCAGGTTAGTACCATAAAGTTAGCAGCATTTCTTTTTAGGGAAGACCCAAGGTGGTATTTATACTAATAGGAGACATTGTCATCAGGGTGTAGCTAACTTCCCTTACTCTTTTGATACTTACTTTGTGATCCTTTACATCCACCTGAACTACTACCAACTCAAGCACTTGGGATCTTGGTTTAACATCTTACCCGAAGGAAGACAGATGATACAGACATGGCATGTATAATAGTCTCAACAATTGCCTAGTGATCAATTACTTGAGCCTTGCAACATCAGTGACAGCTAGAGGAACTCTTTGTGGCTTGTGAGAAATGTGTTGGCCTACCCTTACATGCCTGTGTTGGGAGTGTGATGCATAGCACCTCCACACAGTCTGATTAATGGGCTGGCCACAGGTGATCTTGGCAACAGCATGATGAGGGTGTCTAGTACATGCTGACATTCCAGGAAGCTAAAGATGCAAGCTGCCACATGGCTTCTGCATGGTGCAACACATTGGTCCAGATGTGTGATTCTCTAGTTGGAATAGGTCTGCTTGTTCTGTTGTGGGTTCATTATCAGCAACAGTCACTCCAGCTAGAACTGTAAGATACTCAAGAGTCCAGAGACATATTGGAGGACAAAGTGGTGGTAACCCAATCAGTGATCTCCTGAGTTGCTAGAACAAGCCAAGCCCACCTGTCTGTGCTGTTCTGCACATCACAAAGCAATGGCCCAAGTGGCATCTCAGCTGCAAGAAAAAGTCTGGACCCCAAGATCTGCAAAGTAAACCACATCACAAATAGAGGATAAAGTGGTGGTAACCCAGTCAGTGACATCTTGAGTTGCAAGGACAAGCAGAGACCCCCCCCCATATCTACTCTATACTGTACATCACAAAGCAGAGGTATGGTCTGCCTGACGTATTTGTTGTTGGCCTCTAAGAAATGGATGGAATCTAGAGGTGCTTATTTCAGGGTTTATTATCTGCAATTATTTATAGCACGCCTGCTTTAGCAGTCATCACTGCTCTTCTGGTACTACTTTGGCAATGTGCATGTCTCTCCCTCAGTTAGATTACACACCATCACTGGTCTTCTGGTACCAGTTTGGCGATGTGCACATCTCTCAGATTACACACCATCACTGGTCTTCTGGTACATTGCAAAAACTTGTCTCTCAAAAACACGTAAAAAAATAGAAAATGATGCAAATATTACATAAAATAAGCAAAATTATCTGCCAACACAACAGGAAAATTTCACTTGCCAAGAATATTTTAAAACAATAAAATATTCTTAGCCTCCAAACCCTCCATGGGCATCTTACAACTAGTGCATTCAGACTTAAAACAAGTTAATTTGTTTAATACAAAGAAAACAAATTAAGATTTATTTTCTGAACATGTAGAAAAGTTTGCTTTAATTTAGAAAGTGCTAGCCATTGTCTTGAAACATTTTTAGGAATTATATCTTAAACCATTGCAACCAGACTAAAACAGAGTATTTTTTTTTAGATGCAAAGCAAAAGATAAGTCCTTTTGTCTAAAACTGTATGAAATGTTGCTTTAATTTAACATTTAGTGCTGGTTTAAATGTCTTGAAATGAGGCAAAATACCCTGGAATTTACAGAGAAAACTATACTCTACTTCAAATTGACTAACTGCTTAAATAATTCTTTATCCAGAGGCATGTATGGCAGAATGATATGCAAAAACAATGCCATTGCTCACTGTGAAAATGAGAATATCAGCATATGCAATATGTCAAAGATAGTGACCTTATGAACAGATAAGCAGCAGACTAAACCAACACTCGGCCAAACAATGAAAGATGAAATCAAATTTGAAGTTTATGTCTTGCACTACAAGAGACACAATAATGACCGGGAATGAAAAAATGTTTTTGTGGATTTCTACTTAACAAGGAACGTTTTCCACTCAGCCATAGATTTTCTATATGAAGAGGTCATGTCACAGTCATGGATGGCATCTGACAGTACTTCAGTCTGCAGCACAGAGAGGTGTCACAATGCACTTAGGATATGTAAGGTGAAAGGTGAACAGCATGTCATGAGATCCATCTCACTTTCATGTCCTGTTTTGGGAAGGTCATCAAAGGCATGGTTCCAATGGCCAGTAACCAGTTGTTTTTGCAGACAATCATGACAGGGCTGAAGAATGTCCTTATCTGAAGAAAGGTGTTGGGGTCTTCTTTACACTGACCAAAACAAGGGAAAAGAATAACAAGATTCTGACCACAAAAATGATTCATTGTAATTTATGCTGAAGTGATCTATAAATTATCAAAAATTCATAAAGTTCTTACCTGAAGCTTGTGAAGCATAGCCTCACTTGCATGTAACTTCTTGGGTGGAGCCACAGGTGATGGGAACATGTCTGGTAAAGCCTTCATCAAGGCAGTTGAGTGCTTCACTGTTAAAAACAAAAAACAGACATCTGATTTACTGTGGTCAGTTGATTTCAAAACCACAGGGTAGTTCAGATTCTTTGGATATACTTAGCAGGTTGCAACATCATGATACAGGACGTTTTACATTTTGATAGCATGTCAATAGAAGTATTGAAATTAAATATCATTTTCTATACACAACACAGTATATCTAAATCAAAGTGTATTTACTTTGCAGTTTTGTTTCCATGCAGTAAAGTCTTTTCAGTGATAAAGAAACACTTTTGGACCTATGCAGAGTTTAAGTTTTTGATAGGTTTGAGGTAATTATTGTGTGGTTGTAGCCCAGTCTCAATAATCAATAATCAAGACTGAACTGGAAGTGCATGTTCAGATTAGATACCATGAAATAATGAAATGAAATACATAATCAAATCAATACTTTCCATATGTTTGACAATCCTAGTAGGAGGTACTTATTATCCATATGAAGAATGTTACCTACAGTATGTTGGTATAAGCCCAAGTTTGCAGAAGCAAACAAGAATATGGAAGCAAATAAGAGCTAATAATTACCTTTGTACAGCAATGATGGCTTTATGAGCTTTCTGAATACTGCATAAAACTGTGCCTTCTCATAAAAGGTCCCCAAGCAGGCTTACAGATTGGAGCTCATCCAGAAGCTGACATACCCACACAGCCAAAGAGAGAGAGCATAATGTCAAAAATATAAAAGTTATAGCTAGGTAAGTAAGGATTAGCCAGAACAGATCAAAAGTTTTAATATTAATTTTGTGGGTATTCAAAAATAATACATTTTGCATCTTTCATTCTGCATTCATTAATATTACGACTCAGCTGATATTGCTACATCATATCTCATTTAGAATTCAGTTACATATAGGTCTACATAAAATGAACACATCTGCTTACCTGATCCAGTTCCCTGGAACAAGGATGTGCTTGAAGAACCTTGGTAGGCTTGTCCTCCTTATTAACATCAGAGTCATTGAAGACACGTCTTGCTTGGAATTTAAAGTCCAGGAGCTATGAAACATCCTTCTTGTTGGGTCTGACCTTGTTTTTGTACATCTCCTGTAGAATTTTATATTGTCTTGCCTGTTTCTTTAGACTATCTGCAATTGCAATTAACACATAGTGTGAAATTTAATGTTTTCTTTGTAGACGCTGCATTTATACAAAAACACTATATTTCAGTTTGTCTTACCATCAAGCTCTGGGGTGCTACATTGTGGTGATCTCTATATCACAGAGGTGGGAGAGTCATCAGTCTCATCAGTGGACATTTCCTGGCTGTGTTGAAGGCTAAGGCATTGTGGTCTCTTTCTTGAAGGGGTCGCTCCCTGATTATTTTTGGGGATCGTCATATTCTGAAACCTTTTCAACAGCTGCTTTTTCACTGATTCCTAACAAGAAACAGACAAACAAAATTGTTAGTGTTATGAATCTCGCTTAATAAAACTGAATCCAGAAATTAATAGATACAGACACATGTTGGCCTGATTTACATATAAAGCACCTAACTCCTGTGTCAGATGTTTACACTTTGGTGGGCAAGTATACTGTTTTGCATTTGGAAACATGATTACCAGACTATTGACATACCCACTGAGCTCCACTGGGTGCAGCTTAGTCCTGCAACATTGGGTAGTACTCTGAGATGCTTTGCCATTACAGTGAGTTCTTGGCTGCATGGTTACTGGAAGTCATCTCCAGATGCTCTCTTAAAATAAATCATGCTTGTCACTGTATTTCTGATTAATCAACAATGAAGATCTTTGGAAAGGGTGAAGTCTCCTTCTTATCCAGCACACTACTTTTCAAAAAAGATGTTTCTTCACTGCTCCAACTCAGTGTCTGTGCATAAGGCATACTGTGGGCTTAGAAGTGGTACATTTTTGTTGATACCATGCTGGTGTCTTGGCTTTGAAGAGTGGTGTGTGGATGGAGAGGGATGAGGGCTAAGAGATGGGCTGAAATCATAGGTCGCAGAGGAGGTGCCTGACCTACAAAGGTCTGATTCTTTGCCCTGTATATGAGAAACATAAATTTAAAGGTAATTACAAGGCAAAGAACACTGACTGTAAAAACAAGGAAACATAAAAAAATACAGTATTTAAATGTATAATGGTCATGAAATGATTGTTTGATAACAGAACATACAGCATGGTTATATTAAAGGTTGTCCCATGTAAAAATCTCCCAAAAATGTGATTACCTCACTTTCACCATAAGTAAGTCTCCAAATGGATCTTCTTCTGAAAAATTGCTCTGGCTCAGGAAAGTGATCATGTAAATCCTCCTTAGAGATGCTGGGCAACATGTCTGTGGTTATACTGGCAGCTGAAAACACATTTACTCACACAGTAAATGATCAAGCAACTTATTATTTTCAACAACTTCAGTCTTCAGTTCATTTAAAAGTGAAGTTTTATAGTAATGCACATCATTATAATATTCAACATTTTAATACATTTTTATCCAACTTCTCTTAAGGTGACTTTTACATTAATGAATAGAAGAGGTATAATGTGTCAGGAAATGCAAAAGCACTAAAATGAAACATTTCATCCAAGCGACCCCTTCAGTAATGTCTCCAGGTATGCCCAAGCATGAAAATAAAACATTTCCCCCAAGTGCCCCTTCAGTAATGTCTTTGGGCATGCACAAGCACTAAAATCAAACATTTCACAAAAGCATACCACAAAATACAAGAAAAGATGAATTGTCTTACAACCTTGTCATCTGAAAGAGAAACAAATTCCCACCCATTTGTGTCATGGGAATAGCCCAGTAAACAACTCTGTACTTGCTTTACAAATGCAGAAATCCCGTGCCATCAGCTCAAGAGTTGAGCTGGATTCCTCAAGTTATTGCAGTTATTTATTGCTAACTGTCAACTTTACCAATGAGTAGCTAGGTGGGTCCAGTGGTGTAGCTAGAGTTTGTGCCATCCAGTGCAGTCTTTGTGTTTGCCACCCCTCGCCCCTCCCCCTTACAAAATAAAACGTACCTTTTGTAGGGATTTAACTTTTAAAACATAAAAGAGAAGCCAAGTGCTCTGCATTATGCAGAATGTTCCACAGTCGGCCATAAATGAACCCACTGTTCTGCCTTGAACTGCTTTGGCTCTGCTACACATGTTTAGATTGTTTCATATACTGCAATTACTGTCAATCAGCATTGGGCCCCCAGATCAGACCCCTATTGTGTCAACCCCCTACCCCTCCAAAGTAGCCACCTACCTAGCCATTCCAGCATTCATGACTTGACTATTTCTCCCCAGTTACCATAAGCACTGTTCAAACCTGCTGCATATTCCTTTTTTATTTACTTCCACACTGATTACAGATATTGAAATAAAATGCCACAAACACTGATAGCCATTTGCTAAACAAACAATACAGTCTGACAATGACAATACACTTAGCATGACCAGTAAACCACTCTTCCTTGAAACTCATTGAAACAGCATTAAAACTCGCATTAAAAGAAAATGCATCTGGCCAGTGGAGGATTATTTTTACCTTTGGGCTGTTTTCAAATCATAGGCTCCTTGCACACATTTTTGGGCCACACATACATGTATGTGTTCTTTGATTCACCTTCCTGATTATATTAAAATCATATTCCTTGTATAATAAATACACCACTTGTTAGAGCATGTTTTATATTTGTAGTTTTAAACATTCTTTCAGTAAGCAATGAAACAAAATGTATGAACCAATAGGGGCAAAACTACTCATTTCAGAAAATTTCAAACATAAAAGGACAATGAGACATCTATCATTACAGTCAACCAATACCAGTCAATAAGCACAATCTCTGCAGAAGTAAAAATCTTCTGAATTATTCCACATTAAAAAGAACTGTAAGAGGTCGCTACTGGCAAAGAACTTTACATTTCAGTGTTTCATATACAAATTTAGTGCCTGCTGCCCTTGAAAATTTAAATTGTCAATGTTACATTAAAAACAACGGTAAGCTAATAATATTGCAACATGGAATGACTGACAAGTTCTTAGTTAATAGGCATCTCATACAAAGGAGAGCACACACAGGAGTGCAGAACCATATCCCCCCTTGAAATGCATTAAATATTCAGCAATCAAAAGGGATTGCAATATGAGCACTCAATCTGCATGGTGTGAGAGTATTTATTTATTTATTTATTTGACATTTGTTTACCAGGCTGGTCTGACTGGGTCTACAGGACCCATTTTCATCAGAGGCCCGGGGAGAAAAGCTCCACATATAGTGTAATACAAATACATTATAGTCCAAAACCAATACAAGTGACATGAGGAATACTATACAAAAATAATTTGACTGAATGTAAACTAGGTTACGAGATATACTACACATCTGGACAATTCTACAGAGTTATATCATTATAGACAAAGTTGTGCTAACAATATATACTTAGCCTATGAGCAGATAAGTGTACACAAGTAGTATGTAAGTAGTACAATGTATGACATCGGTTGCTATAGTACATGAAAAATAAAATGATGGCTTCAGTTAGGAAAATAATAGCAGAAGAGTTAGTGATGCAGAAAGATAGTGAGAGAGTTAAGAATAGAGGCATAACAGACTGAGCAGTAGCTTAAGCATATGGTATAGAAACAGAGAAGGAGTTAGGAGAGTCATTAGGATCTTGTAGGCTATGAAGGTGTGAGATGCAACAGAAAAAGAAGCAAATGAAGGTAGTGTGGAAGAGGAAGCGCTGAGCTGGATTTATGCAGGCACAGAGCCATGTAATTTGAGATGATTTTTTAAAGAGGCTTTAAAATGTGTTAGGGCAGGTATAGACCTTGTATCAAGTGGTAGTGAATTCCATAGATTAGAGACAGAATATTAATACAGAGTGACCTATTTTTTGGGTTTTGAGATAGTTAAGGGATTTTATCTTCTGATTGTAGGGATCAATTTGATGTATAAGGTATGACTAAGTTGGCTAGTGCAGGGTAGGCAGTAGGCTTGGAAATAAGGTTGTACAAAGTGGATAGCTGAACAAAAGCAAGTTGGTTGGAAAGTTCAAGCCAGTTTAGTTCTAGTAGTGGTTTACAGTGGTGTATGTGATATTTAGAGTTTGTGGCAAACTTTGCAACTTTGTTGTAGCATTGTTCCACCTTGCTTGGAGTAAAAATTTGTAAATTAGAATAGGGGCACCGTAAAAAAGGGAGGGAAGTAAAAAGGTTTTTGTGAGGGAAACTTTGGTTGCTGTAGTTAAAAAATGTTTGTTTCAATATGTGAAGATAGGTGAAGGCTGCCAGTCTAGCCAGACATAATTTTGTAGATAATTCTGTCATTTGTAAATATTAATATAAGCCACAGGCTTGTTCTCTTAAATGGAAAAAATGGTGTTAAATCTGCAACTGCAAAAATGTAACAACAGTGCACTCTGCTGTAACAAAGCTGACAAGTCAATTCTTTGATGTCAGAACTTGGATCCAATATATCTGGATGAAGGAATTCTGCCCATTGTTTTGTGGCCAGAGTTAATGGCTAGAATTTGCATGTATAATTTCTTTTATTGCTCTGGTTCCTGACCAACTGCAAGATGAAAGGGGCTATTAACCTCTGAGAGTCTGTTAGACTGGGAACCAGAAAGAAATGATGCACTCTGATATAAATCAGTGGTACCGTGTTATCAGTTTAAGGACAGAAAGAATAAGAGCATTAGGGGATTTGTCTTGAGAACATCTAACTCACCACTCTGCCTGTGTCTGTATGTAAGTAGGATCTTAGACTTTAGTGTTTCTCTTAGAAATAGTTAGGAATTAGGAAGATTAGACTATGTTTTTCTGTGTTGATGTCAGAGCTATTCTACTGTATTATTTTAAGCATTTTCCTGTGATCTCTGAAGTCTTGACTAGCACTGTATAGTAAGAAGTATTGTCTTGTGTTTTTTATTTATTTATTATTAAATAGTTTTAAACCTTTCAACGGTGGCTGTTTTGTATAGAGATAATTTAAGCTCTAAGAGTACATTGCATGTATATAGTGATACTGTACTAAGTCACTCGAAATAAGTCTTGACTGTTAGGTTGCACTTGCCATTTTGATAATAATATTGCACAGTAATAATTGGACTTCCTTTCATAAGGGCCTTACAGATAGGATCCACAAGGTCAAAATAGGCACCACTACCTCAGACAGCAGACCTGTCACTAGCGGTGTTCACCAGGGATCTGTCCTGCGACCACTACTGTTTGGCATCTACCTTTCAGAGGTCCCAGGCAAAAACAAAGGGCCTGTAGCTGACCAGGTTTATGGATGACTGCAAGTTGGGTGCTGTCACTGACTCCCCAAATGATGTTAACATACTGCAAGAGGGTCTCACAGCTACAAATAACTGGTGCCAAAGTCAAGGCCTTAAGTTAAACACAAACAAATGTATTATCATACCATTCAGCAAAAACATGGCCTCTCCTGATTACCACATCAACGACAACCCCCTAAGCACACAACACATGGTGAGAGACTTGGGTAGTCAGGTTGGCAACAATCTCACATTCGACCATCATGTGGAGGCAGTGATCAGAAAAGCCTTTTACTTGGTTCATCTCAGAAGTAAAGAGATTGCATCCAGGAAAAAAAATAGGTTATTACCTCTCTGTACTCCTCCCTCATTAGATCTATATTTGAGTATAACACCCCATTTGGTATGTACCTCTCCAGACACCTGCACCAACTGGAAAGGTCACAGAAATACCTCACAAAGAGAATCCATGGCCTCCAACACCTGCCCTATGCAGACAGGCTGAAATCACTATCACTTTACTCGGTATCATACAGACTGCTCAGAGATGATCTGTATCTCACCTACAAGGCAATATCGGACCCTGCCCTTCTAGAGATGCTCCATATCTGTAAGTCTAACTACTCATGCATTACCTGCTTGATAGACCTAAATCTAATATGCAAAATCAACACAATCTGCTGGAGAGACAGGTTTGTCTCCCAGAGGCTGCCCTGTCTCTGGAATAGACTTCCCATACATGTCAGAGTACCTCACTGACCTTCTTCAAGTGCAGCCTTGATGAGTGGATGGGAAACCACAAATTTTACCCAGGGGTTTTACCTTTATTACTCATTGACAGGGGTGACAGATGCTGACTGAGATTTTTTTTGGGGGGGAATAAACCCTTGGCTAGGCTTGTAAGGGCCCCAAAGCCATTAGCCTAGTAACCTCCTGTGATCCTATGATCCTATATCCTTGGTACAACAGATTGCAACTGCTTTCCATGTAAAACACCTGCTATACCTGATGCAGAACTGTACATCAAAAGAAAGGGGTGTCAGGTGGTGTGCTCACCAGATCCCTCATTACTAATATCATGGTGACACACTCTGGTAGTGTCCATGATACTGTAATATGAAGGGAAAGTGGTCTGAGGGCTGCTTTCCAACATGGTGAAATACCTGAGGGACTATTAGTCAGTAAGTACTGGATCATAGCTATCATATAATCAGAATCCACTCCTGTCAACATTAGGCATGAGGGCAACATATATCCTGCTGGTATGAATTGAAGCCAATACCACTGTTATCTCATCTGGGGAGGCAAGGATGGCAGTCTATGTGTTGTATTGAGGATCATGCCAGAGTAACATTACTGACAGGCCTCACTGGATCTGTTGTGACTGCCCAAAATATTGTTCATGTTTGGAAGGTCTATTCACACTTCATTCCTCCAGACAGTATTGCCCATCCATCCACGTAGACTGCAATCATGCTAGGGAGGAACCTTAAATATAATTTCATTCTCTCTGTATGACAAATTGTCTTCCTTACTTCTGATTGACATCTGGAAGACAGTGTGATATGCAAATCTTATACTTTATATGGAGGCTCACATGTTGACATGATGTTACAAGCATATGCCAATTGACTATCTCACCTCTCATGTACAATGCAAAGCTGTGCTAAACAATCAGTTTCATTTGTATTACTGTTATGAATAGATAATCAGAATAAATGTGAAAAAATGTCTGAATTTATAATATATAAGAAGTAACATCATCACATGTGCAATACATTAAAAAGTTGGGTAATCTACCAGTGTAGTACCTCGCACTTAGTTCTACGCAGCTTTGGGTGTGCTGTCAGTGATTGGCATGCCAAATGGGTGGGGATATCAATGAAGTCTGACAGGCATGCTAATTCATATGTCACGTCATGTAAACTGCTAAATATTCATGCACACAACAAACTCCATCCTTGTAGAAATTATTACTTTTCCTCCTTTTTCAGGGTATGCTGCGTCCTCCACACCCCCCGCTTCTTTTCAGATTTGGATGCCTTAAGGCCAGGTGACCAGCTCAGCACTGAACAAGTGCTATGCAACAGTGCTGCTAGCAGCTTTGGGAATTTCAGCTGTTAAAATGTAACAGTATCATTAGAGAAACGGTTTTGCGGTGTGAACTCTGCTCAATTGACTAACGGAAATGTGATGTACAACACACATTTTAGTTTTATGTCCCTAATAAAACATTTCATTTTTTGGTACTGAATGTCTACAATAATGTTTTCGCCACAGATGCCGAATATTAATTACATTGCATTCCGCACACTGTTGAATGATTATGCTGCTGCTGTCTCCACAGGGCTGGAGGCATGTTTGGGGCAGGCTTTGCTACTGCTCATCCTGAGAGGTACTACACTGAGAGATTACCAAAAGTTACATAGGTCATACATGGAATTTGAACTCATAGCAGTGGATATCATAACAAATAAGGGACAACCACGCAACCAATGTGCCATAGCAGTGGTGTTCCACAGTTACATGCACATCCAAACAGAATGAACATGTGTATACCAAGGATGTCAGGTGTCTGTCATATACAACCACAGTCAGTGATACACATCATAACAAATGTTACTCCCACACTATGGTATGCAACACACATAATAGAAGTTATACAGAAACTGTGCAGAAAAAAAGTCAGCATATTAAAACGAACTGTTATGTACTTTTGGCAACATATCAACACAATAGATAGAAACAGCATGAGGACAGTTCACTATCAGACTGCATGCATTAACAACTTCTACACTATTACTAAGCATCAGAAAGTAACTTTAAATTAGTCAGTGAACATACAACTTACAGAAATCCACAGACGTCATTGCTTTCCAATAAACATGTCACAGATATTGCAGGTTAGTCAGAAATAACACTACAGATATATTTTCATTCTGTCCATGTCTATAGCTCACAGAGACTGTTATCCACATGCTATTATTGTGTATGTGGAAAATCTCCTTGTCCACCCACCTCTGTATGTATACTGTTGAATTCTATCCCCCTCATTTATGTCACATACAGATTATAATGCAGACAATTTTCCCAAAAAAAAGGACTGACAACATGCATAAGCTGATTTACACAGATTAATGATAACATAGGTATACAATAATAGCAAGCTATTCTACCACAATGCCAGCAAGTGACAAGTTACCTTTGTAGCTATCTGTACATCAGCTCTACCTTAAAGTGAGTTTAAGAGAAATAAGGGTAGAAATCGAATGCCATCATGGAAGTATCGAGTAGGGAAAACTGTAAAGCAATTAAGACAAGAAGTGTCACTGATAGAAAAGTAGAAAACAGTGAATAGAACAAAATAAATACTCAGAAAGATAGATATGATAAAAGCAATGTACATTGTCAGAACAGATTATCATGCACTATCGCACATAATAAACTGAAAATATCAGCACAGGCTGAAAAACTAACATGATATGCAGGTAAATATAAAGGAAAAGTACAAAATAAGCAGTTTATTGATGACCCAAAAAAGGCTTTATAGAGAATTGGGAAACAAGTAAAAGGAATTAAAACTTCACCAAAAAAAGAAGAAATAGGTTGGTTCATAGGTTCATAAGTTCATAGGTTGGTACTAGGCTATCAGCCCTAGGGCCTATACAAGCCTAGCCATAACAATTCCCTGGTTATTTCTTCCCACATTATTTACTTTCCTGGACCCCTGTCTAGCAGGGCGACTGACGTGATCCCTGGGGTGAATTTCCTTTCTCCCATCCAATCGTCAAGGTTCCTCTTGAAGAGGTCCAAAGAGGCACTCTGCTTGACATGTATGGGCAATCTATTCCAGAGTCTGGGGAGTCTCTGGGTCAGGAACCTATCCCTCCAGCATGTTTTGTTTATTGTGATGACAAGGTTTAGATCCCTGGAGCGTGTAGCTCTGAGGGATTGGGATTTCTTTAAGTGTAGCATGTCCAACAGCTCTGGGTTTGACATGGCCTTGTATGTTAAGCAGAGATTGCCTCTGAGTAGACGATATGCGACAGAGTATAGCTGGAGTTTTTAAGGCGGTCAGCGTGGGGCATCTGCTTTAGGCCTGTGATTCTTTTAGTGAGGTATTTCTGAGGCATTTCCAGTTGTTGCAGATGTCTTGAGAGGTACATACCAAATGGGGCATTGTATTCTATAATGGGTCTAATGAGGGATGAGTACAGTGGGACAATGACCTCCTTTTTTCTGGATGAAAAGCCCTTCGTGATGAGGTGTGCCACATAGAAGGATTTCCTGACTGTTGTGGCGATGTGGTTATCGAAGGTGAGACCACTGTCCACCTGTGTCCCTAAGTCTCTTATCACACTTTCTGTGTTTAGTGTACTGCCACCTATGTGGTAATTCATGGATACATGTTTTTTCCCAAAGGGGATAACAATACATTTCTTGGCATTGAGCTTGAGCCCATGGCTCTGGCACCAAGCATCTGTTTCTGTAAGGCCCTTTTGTAGAGTATCCACATCATTTGGGGATTCAATAATGGCTCCCAGTTTGCAGTCATCTGCAAACTTAGCCAGAGTCCCTTAGTGTTGACCTGTACTTCAGAGAAGTAGATGCCAAACAAGAGCGGCCCCAGGACTGAACCCTGAGGTACTCCACTTGTCACTTGTCTGGAGCTGGATTTGGAGTCGGCTACTTTTACAGTGTGGGTTCTATCAGTAAGCCATTTAGCAACCCATTGGGTGACATAGGGATTAATGCCCAACTTACTAAGTTTATCTATGATTCCAGAGTGGGGGATGGTGTCAAAGGCCTTGGCAAGGTCTAGATAGGCTGTGTGGACCACCTTACCCTTGTCAATGGCTCTGGAGACTGATTCAAAGAAGTCAGTCAGGTTCAGGAGACAAGATCGGCCCTTCACAAACCCAAACTGGGTGGGGTCCAGTGTTTGAAGGTTGCCAATGTCTTTGTTTATAAGTTCCATGATAATACGCTCCATGGCCTTGCAGATAAGGCTTGTCAGACTGATGGGACGGTAGTTTCCGGGATCCAAGGTGGATCCCCCCTTGTGGATTGGGATAACTGTAGCTCTGCGCCACTCAGTGGGCATGAAACCTGAGGTGAGGCTATGATTAAACATGACACTTAGGTGAGGTGCCATTTCATATTGTAGTTCATGTAGTACACAGCCCAGGATGTCATCTGGTCCCATGGATGCTGTATTCTTGGCTTTAGAGAGTGCGTTTTGTACCTGTGTGGCCATTATTACTGGAATTTGGCAATCTTCCGGTATTGAGATGGGCCATTTAGACACATTTTGGAGAAATATCTATGAAGATGCTGTGGAATATAAAAAATATGCTAAATGGATACAAGAAGTAAAAGAAAGAATAAGAAGTTCAAGTGTACAGGATAAGAAATGGGATTAAGTAATGGCCAGAGAGACTGAAACAAAGTTACGAAAAGTTTCTAATTGGAAAACCCCAGTCACAGATGCAATATGTAACTTCTGGTTAAACGTATTAACATTTTTACATGAAGATTTAGCCATGAGTAAGAACTATTTATATGAGCACCCTGAAAAGGCACCAGCTTGGTTAACAACAGGAAAAACAATATTCCAAATAAAGAATGCACCTCCCAGCTGTCCTAAAAACTATACACCAATAGCTTGCCTCCCGACGGCGTATAGAGTACACACTGGAATTGAGGCTAGTAAGAGTTTACAGTCATTTAGAAGAAAATTCAATCACTGCAATAAAACAAAAGGTTAATAAAAGAAAGTCATATGGAATAAAGCATCATTTGCTGGTAAGAAAAGTCATAAGTGAGAACTGTGAAAAGGGGAAGAATCTCTCGGGCCATTAGCCAAGTAACCGCATATGAGCATATGAATTAGTACACATATCTAATATATATACCCATAAATACACACACACACACACACACACACACACACACACACACACACACACACACACACACACACACACACACACAAGGTCATCGTCCTTCTCCACTCTTCCCTCATTAGACCTATTATAGAATACAATGCCCCTTTTGGCATGTACCTCACTAGACACCTGCAACAGCTGGAAAGGCCACAAAAATACCTCGCCAAGAGGATTCTAGGCCTTAAACACATGCCCTATACTAACAGACTCAAAAAACACCAGCCTCATTTTGCCTCCTTAGAGGCGATCTCTGCTTAACCTACAAAGCCATGTCTGACCCAGTGCTGCTAGTCATGCTACAGCTAAAAAAAAAAAATCCTGCCATGCCACACCCTCCCGAGACCTTAGTCTTATTACCACATTAAATAGAACATGCTGGAGGGATATGCTCCTAACCCAGAGACTTCCCATGCTCTGTAACAGACTCCCTATTCACATCAAGCAGAGCTCCTCACTGGCCCTCTTTAAAAGAAATCTTGATGAGTGGATAGGAAATAGAAAATTCACCCCAGGGATCACCTTAGCTGCCCTGCTAGATAGGGGCAATGGGAACTAACATCTGTTGACATGATACTAGGGGTTCTTATTGGCTA
Organism: Protopterus annectens; assembly: GCF_019279795.1. Classification (NCBI taxonomy): domain Eukaryota; kingdom Metazoa; phylum Chordata; order Ceratodontiformes; family Protopteridae; genus Protopterus; species Protopterus annectens. Next base: position 1,114,844,350 of record NC_056726.1, read on the forward strand.
GGCTTACATAGGCCTCTGGGCCCATTAGCCTAGTACACACCTATGAACCTATGAACATACTAAATAGCAAGGTCAAGGTGATGTAGCTTAAAATTCCACTCAGGGTATGCAAACCTCATGGGGTCACAATACTGTTGTTTAGCTTAGCAAAGGTGGAGTCTTAAGGTACCAAGGAAAGGCAGTGATCCAAGTATGAACAAAAACAGCACTTCTATCTTCATAACTTGTTCTGCTATCTCAGGTATAATAACTCCCTACATTCCAAATGTCTTCACTGCAAACCTGTGTTAATGCACATCATTAGTCTTCCTTCCAACATGTTTCTACATGTAGTCAGAGTGTCATGTGAACTATTACAACCTCTTTTTATTCAATACCAGTGTCATACCTTCTTTGAGAGTGATGCCTGAGTGTTGCAGGTCTTCTCTTACATAATCCATCCCTCTCTTTGCTGGATGTCCTCATTTCCTCTTCCCTGTTTCTCCCAAAACCTCATCACCAAACTGTCTTTTGTTTTCCTCAACATGTGTCTGAAACACTGTAATTGGTTTATTTTTACATTTTTTGCAATTGAAGCAAGTTTGGCTTCTGCAATGTCATCATTTTATTCATGTGTCCCACAGTGTGCATTCAACTATCATCTACATCACTTCATCTTCATCACTTCCACCTTCTTCAACTGCTCAGCATTCACTGCTTAGGTTTCTGTACCATAAAGAAGTGCTGGTCATAATGTGGGTATGGACACCTTATTTTTCATCTTTTTTAACATTATTCTATCACATTTTACCCCTCACACTCTGTGCCATTTGGCTGCAGTCCATTCTGATTCTTGCTTTCACCTTCCCATTCAGACTTGCCTTCTCCTCAACCACCCCTCCTAGATACTTAAAACTATTATCCTGCTCTGCTATCTTCCCTTAAGTGTCAATTTTCGGCTTCTTCTGATTTCTCCATTTGCTGCTATGACAACTGTCTTGTCTGAGCTCCATTTCATTCTATGTCACTTGAGTTTTGTTTTCATACCCCAATCATTTGCTGCTGAATGTGTTGTTCACAGCCTGCTTGTAATGCCACATTTTCTGTGTACATCAGTTTTGTTTACCTGTCCCGTCCAACCAGTTTGCTAATCTAGTCCATCACCATTATAAACAACAGTGAGCTTTGAGCTGAGCATTGATGCACACCGAACCCTATTCAGAACTCCTATGTAAGTCCAAAAACTGTTAGTACTTTTGCCACTGGGTCCTTGTACATAGTCTGCATTCTTTCTAGCAGTGTTTCTGGGACTTGAGTACATTGCAGGACTACCCAAATCAGCTTTGTCATACGCATTCTCCAAGTCTGACAATGCTTATTTGGACTCAGTCCTCATCTTTAGCTTCTTCCCCACTATCTGTCTCACTGCCAACATTGGACTGACCATACCCCTTTCTGATCTGAATCCAAACTGCTCATCTACTGTCTTACTTTCTGTTTATTTTTCTATTAGTCATCCATCCCTGCACTTTCTTGAAGTGTGACAGGTGTTTGCTATCTCTATACAGCCTGCAGCTGTGAATGTGCAAGGGAATGAAAAATAAAACTCCTCAGGGATCTTAATGTAAGATATAAGAAAGGACAAGGTAGCAAAATTACAATCTCTTGCATCACCATACATGCTTAGACTGCAGTTATATCCACACTAATCTATGATTAATAGCAAACTGGTTGAGCTTCACATAAAAATTGCACAAACACAAGACATCAATCAACATCTCAGTCTTCCACTGCATAAGGTGATGGTCTGTGATTCCAAGATGTCTGTATCATACAAACCAAGTGTGTAATAAACTTCAAGACACTAAGTGTTCTCATCATGGAGCACTGTGATAACTGTACCTAACTAGGCTACTGGGGACTAATGTCACTAAGAACCTGAATGTGTACAACTGTAGAACATATGTGCAGAAATCCTTATCAAGAGGTCATAGTTAAACACTCATGTCCCTGGAACTTTAACCTCAAACAAGATTGGACTAGTCTAAAAGTACAGAAAATACAAATGCATATACGCGTGTAAAAGCAAATAGTTGGATAGAACCATCCCATCAAGACACAAACTGACCAACCATGATGTATTGAGTTAAAACAAACAGAACTGAAATAAAATATATCAAAAATGGTAGATGATCCCATCCAAGAATACGTAACCACCCACACACCCACATGAAAGTTAAAATAGGAAACCTTTGATATATATCTGAGACAGATGCCTGGTGTCAAAGCCATGGCCTCAAGCTCAATGCCAGAAAGTGCATTGTCATCCCTTTTGGAAAAACTCTGTACCCATGAACTACCACATAGGTGATAGTCTACTTAACACCAAAAGTGTGATAAGAGACCTTAGGACACAGGTGGACAGTAGTCTCTCCTTTGATAATCACATCACCACAGTAGTTAGGAAATCCTTCTACATGGCACACCTCATCACAAAACGTTTCTCATCCAGGAAAAAAGAGGTCATTGTTCCCCTCTGCTCATCACTCATTAGACCCATTATAGAGTACAATGGACTTTTGTTATGTACCTCATAAGACATCTGCAACAACTGGAAAGGCCACAGAAATATCTCACAAAGAGGATTACTGGCCTCAAACAGATACCTACACAGACCATCTAAAAAAACTCCAGCTTTACTCCGTCGCATATTGCCTACTCAGAGGCGATCTCTGTCTAACATACAAAGCTATGTCAAACCCAGAGCTGTTGGACATGCTGTACTTAAAGAAATCCCAATCCATCTGAGCTACACACTCTAGGTACCTAAACCTTGTCACCACAATAAACAGAACATGCCGGAGGGATTGATTCCTGATCCAGAGACTTCCCATACTCTGGAACAAACTACCTATCTATATCAAACAAAGCTCCTCATTAGCACTCTTCAAGAAAAATCATGATGATTGTATGGGAGATAGGAAATTCACCCCAGGGATCACTTCTGTGGCTCTGCTTGACAGGGCCACAGGAAAATATTTTTCTTGGGTGGCAAAAGCCAGGGTACCGTTTGGCTAGTCTTATATAGGCCCTAGGTCCAATAGCATAGTACCTACCTATGAACCTATGAACCTATATATATATAAATAAAATGTTACAACACATTACTGTTTAGTAAAAAAAATGCAGCAGAAGTGCACAAAATACATAATTTGTACCCATTTTTTAATCACCATACACCCACAGAACAGAAGCTGAAAGCATTGAGTTACCTTAGCCTTACAATCTCTCAAAAATAAAAAAGTTGCACTTACTTGAAATACCAGCACCTATCTGTTGTATTCATGTTTCACACAGTCTTCTGGTAGTAGTCCTCCTCTTCAACGATTACAATTTCAAAATAATTCCTTCATAAAATTAGCCATGTAGCCAATATCCATGTAACCAGGCATGGGTGAACAGGACTATTTCTCCTTTTACAAGAGAAACGATTGCAAGAAACTCCTTCAGCTTTCCACTCTGGCTGTGTGTTCTGAACTGAGCCACAAATCCTGCAGGAAGTTCAAAGCATGTCATACCTCGTACAGAGCCATACCCCACCTATAATGACTTCTGTGCCACTTTTCATAAATTGAAATTACAATCCGTTAACTGTGAGGTAATGATAGCATGGGAATCTATCAGACCCGAGGAATGAATATCTTTCTCCACCACATCATTAATGTGAAGGGGACATTTTCACCTCTTTTCACTGTCTCATTGAGAAGAATGTAAATGTTTTTATCTGCCTTCACTCCTACTGTAGTGTTGTCTTTGCCAGAGAAGTTTTGTTTCAACAGGAGATTCAAGTGATTAATGAACTCCAACACTTACCTAAGAATATTGAGACCATGTTTATAGTAAATCTCTTAAAAACTCAAATACTATGACTTTCTTTACTGCATAGTGTAACATTTCATGAGTCATTATAGTAATTTTACAATTTTAGTCAAAATGTAGGGAATGACATAATTCATAAAAATTGTGAACCGTGTGTGAAGACTTGAGATGAAAGCTGACAACAAAAGTTTAAAGCCATGTATATGGGTAATGGTGAGACAGACTGAGTGAGTACTTCAGAACACTTTGCAAATTATCATATTTTACTAGGATCTATGTGGATGACTGTATGGTCAATGCCCCTCACTACCACATGGCAAGTGATACAAAAAAAAATCATACCTCTATAGTAACAGAGGCATTCTGAACTATACTGTGTGACTACTGTAGCTGTGACCTAGTAGTTGAGTAAAATCATGCATACAAAATAATTGGTCAATACTGCTCTGCATTCCAGAGTCACCTAAATTAGGAAGGTTTGTACCATGAAATACATAGTCTGTCAGCAGCAATTAAGCCATGTCAGCTAACTACTACACAGCATATTAACACCTTAAAAAGTGGAAACTTTAAATGCTCACAGTGTAGCCTACTACAAAATGGTATGCAACTGAGGGGAAGATGCAGCTTCGCTATCCTGCCAGGGGACAGAAAGTGGCTGCTGGATGAAATCAGCTCAGAAGCTGATAATAAATGGAAAAGGGGAAAAAAGTAGTTTACTAAGATAATGTCTGGCTGCCTGGTAGAGTGACAGCCACATTTCAAATTATGGCTTGTCGGATTAGAGGTATGAGTCTCACTTTGGGTGTGAGAGGTGCCAGGTTCATATCCCAGGCAAGCCCAGTGTTTTATCCAACCTTGATGGATCTGTTCTACATGCGCAAAACAAACTACGAGAAACACTAGATCCAGGGATCTGAACTTCACTTCTGAAATAAACAGAACATACTGGATAGACAAATATGTTGCTCCACACACTATGGAATAGGCTCCACAACCATGTTCAAACAAAACCTTGACAATTGGATGGGAAACTTAACAGTCTGGCCTCTTTGTCACTTACGGATAGAGGATATCAATAATAAAAGTATTAACCTACAACACCCCCTTCAAATACACACAAAAACCCATAGTCACATGCATATACACTCACACAAGTGCGCACACACACACACACACACACACACACACACACACACACACACACACACACACATATTATCTCTCTCTCTCTCTCTATATATATATATATATATATATATATATATATATATATATATATACACACACACAGATATACATACACACACACACACACACACACACACATATACACACATAAATATATATATATATATATATATATATATATATATATATATATATATATATATATATATATATATATATATATATATATATATATATATATATATATATATATATATATATATATATATATATATCTTCTTTTTCTTTCGGCTTCTCCCCTTCTCCTGTTAGGGGTCGCCACAGCAGATCAACTGTTTCCATTTCTTCCTGTCCTTTGCATCTTGCTCTGTCACACCAACCACCTGCATGTCCTCTCTCACCACATCCATAAACCTTATCTTAGGCCTTCCTCTTTTCCTGGCAGCTTCATCCTTAGCATCTTTTTCCCAATATACGCTGCATCCCTCCTCAGCACATGTCCAAACCAACGTAATCTTTCCTCTCTGGCTTTTTCTCCAAACCTTCCAACATGGGCTGACCCTCTAATATACTTTTCCTAATCCTGTCCATCCTCATCACACCCAGTGCAAATCTTAACATCTTCAACTCTGCCATGTCAAGCTCTGACTCCTGCCTTTTTGTCAGTGCCACTGTCTCCAACCCGTATAACATAGCTGGTCTTACTACCCTCTTGTAGACCTTCCCTTTCACTCTTACTGGTACTCGTCTGTCACAAATCACTCCTGACACTCTTCTCCACCCATTCCACTCTGCTTGTACTCACTTCTTCACCTCTCTTCCACACTCACCATAACTCTGAACTGTTGATCTCAAGTAAATAAACTCATTCACCTTCACCACCTCTACTCCCTGCATCCTCATCATTCCTCTGTCCTCCCTCTCATTCACACACATATATTCTGTCTTAGACCTGCTGACCTTCATTCCTCTTCTCTCTTGAGCATATCTCCACCTCTCCAGGGTCTCCTCCACCTGTTCCCTACTCTCACTACAGATCACAATGTCATCTGCAAACATCATAGCCCATGGGGACTCCTGTCTGATCTCGTCTGTCAACTTGTCCATCAACATTGCAAATAAGAAAGGGCTCAGAGCTGATCCTTTATGTAATCCCACCTCCACCTTAAACGCATCCATCACTCCCACCACAGATCTCACCGCTGTCACACTACCCTCGTATATATCCTGTACCACTCTTACATACTTCTCTGACACTCCCGACTACCTCATACAATACCATAACTCCTCTCTAGGCACCCTGTCATATGCTTTCTCTAAATCCACAAAGACACAATGCAACTCCTTCTGACCTTCTCTGTACTTCTCCATCAACACTCTCAGAGCAAACATTGCATCTGTAGTGCTCTTTCCTGGCATGAAGCCATACTGCTGATCACTAATCATATATATATACATATATATACATATATATATATATATATATATATATATATATATATATATATATATATAGTTTGCCTTACAAACACAAGGTGCAGGGATAATTGGCTAGGCTTAAATGGCTCGCAAGGGCAGTTAGCTTAGTACTAACCTATGAACCTATGAAAAATATATCTATCTATATATATATATATATATATATATATATATATATATATAATATATATATTATATATATGGGGTCTGTACAAATCCCCAAATGCACTTTCCACTGAAGCAGAAATCACCAAGCATACTTAACCAAAAGTGCTGTACACTGAAGCAGCACTTTCGGATAAGTATGCTTGTTGTGCCAGTCGTACTACTGTGAGGATAAGGATGAATTCCCTTTTCCCCACTGTAGTGCGACTTTGGAGTGAGAATATTAAAGTAGGGGGGTGTGGGGGGGCACAGCCCCCCACATGGGGGGTGCATGGGGGCTTGTACCCCTGCATAGAAGTAGATTTAATGTTGTTTTTTTTTTTAAGCATACTTTACCATAAGCGCGTTTTTGGTAAAAGCGCTTTTGGTAAAGTATGTTCGGTGATAATGGATTCGGACTTTTGATCTTTGGATCAAAAGTTCTAGATCCATAAATATATATGTATAAATTATATATATATATATATCTATATATATATATATATATATATATATATATATATATATATATATATTTATAGAATCATAGGAGACTACTAGGCTATCGGCCCAGAGGTAATTTTAAGCCTAGCCATTTTAACCCAATGCAATACCATAGAGGTACTAGTCAGTACCTATGATTGCATTTAGTGATGACTCCCATAACCCAGGAGAGTTAAGGGTGCTATCCAGGTAAGAATTTATGGTGCCCCATCCACTCATCCAGATTTCCTCTTGAACAGTTTCGTAGAGCTGCTTTGTTTCATTGGTAGTCTGTGTGATGCCCATGCACTGGCCCAGCAATCAAGGAGTCTCAATCCTCACCAGTAACATCAGTGAGGGGCATCCACATTGGGAAGTTTAACAAATACACACACAGTAAAGTACAATTTCCCTTAAGAGCACACAGAGATTATAGTCAGTCTGGGGTTGGTTTCTCCCTTTCTCTCTAGCTCCCCAATAAGACTCCCCACTGGTACAGCTATAGGGTCCAGATCTCAGCATAATGGTCAAGCTAAAACCTCCAGTACCCTCTCTGTCCAACCAGTGCTTCATGCCCCTGCCCAAGTAGCTGACACACACACATTTTGGGATATGAGTTATATACAGACACTCCTGGGGAAGGCTGGCACAGGTTCTACAACTATGCCCCTTCTGTCCAGGCTATAAGGTAGTAATCACTACCACCAACCACTAATATCAGCTACTAATAAGGCCCTTATCAAAGAGTGTCCAATTATTACTTTGCAATATTATTATCCAAATGGTAAGTGTAACTGAACAGCCAGGTTTATTGGAGTGACCCAGACAGTATCACTATATACATGCAATGTACTCTACAACTTACATTATCTCTACATAAAACAGCCACAGTTGAAAGGTTTAAAATATTTAATAATGAATAATAAAAACACAAGACAATACGTCTTACTACACAGTGCTAGTCAAGAGTTCAGAGATCATAGAGAAATGCTTAAAAAAGTACAGCAGAAATGTTCTGACATCAGTACAGAAAAACAACTCATCTAATCTTCCTATTTCCTAGCTATAGATAAGGGAAAACACATTTCTGAAATAAACTTACATATAGAGCAGAGGCAGAGTTCTGTTGATGTTGGATGTTTTCAAGACAAATATTAAATGCTCTGAGTCTCTCTGTCCTTAAATTGATAACACAGTACCACTGACTCATTTCAGATTCCATAATTATTTTCTGTTTCCCAGGCTAACAGAAGCTCAGGGTGTAACAGCCCTTTTGATCTTGCAGCTGGTCAGGAAGTTCAACAATAAAAAACATTATACATGCAAATTCTAGCAATTAACTCTAGTCTCAAAATAAAAGCAAGAATTCCTTCATCCAGACATTTCAGCTCCAGGTTTTGTGATCAAAGAATTACACAATGCTTGACTTATCAGCTTTCCTACAGCAGAGTGCACTGTTGTTACATTTTTACAGTTCCACATTTAACACCATTTTCTACCATTTAAGAGAACAAACCTGTGGCTTATATTTATATTTACAAATGACAGAATTATCTACAAAATTCTCTCTGGATAGGCTGGCAGTCTTCACCTATCTTTACAGTCTGTTCCAAAGACATAGCTGTGGCCGGGAGATAAAGCTGTCCCTCTAGTATATCCTATTTAAGTTGCAGGCCATATTTCAGTCCATGGAATGGGTAGTCCTAGACCTATTTCATGTACGGATATGCAGTGATTTCATTAGGTTTGGGTTGCTGTGTAGGCCAGGCATAAAAATCATACCTTTCAACCTCTTAGAACAAAAACTCTGAACAAAGCCTAAAATAATGGTGGGACAAATAGGGACAGATTTTAAATATTGCTCTTACAAACTTAGAAAGTTGATAGAATAATGGGTTTTTCATTAGCATGAATTTTCTGAGGGATTTGGAGTCTTAAACTCAAATGTCTGTCATTATTTAATGACTTCAATCCTCAGCTATTTGCCAGAAAAGTACAGGTTTTAGGAAGAACACACCAAAAATATGAGGCAAAAATCTGGACATTCTGTGAAAATCTGTACAGTTGAGAGGTATAATTGTCCCCTAAGAATTCTATATGATACGGAGTATAGTGACAGGGATTTTACTCGGTCCATGTAAGGCACATGCTGGAGGCCCTTGATCTTTTTCATTAGAAACCTCTGAGTTCTTTCAAATAGCATAAGTGCTTTGTATGGGATATATTGAATGTGTCATTTTACTCAATTATGGGCCAGATAAGTGCCGAGTATAGGGGGTTATAACTTCTTTTGCTCTTGAGGTGATGGGTTTACTAATCTAGTGAACTATGTGGAAAGCTTTCCTTACAATGGTCCACATGTGCTGGCCGAAGTTAAAGTAGCACTCAACCTGCTTAGTGGTGATGCTAGTTCATGTTTTAGCCTGTTTAGAAAACAGCCTGGAATGTCATCTGGTCCTATAGAGGCCATGATCTTTGCCTTGGTCAGGGCTTTGAGGAATTGCTCTTTGTGATTTGTAAGGTAGCAGGAGTTTGGGGGAGAGTTTGTTTTAAGTTAGGAGGGGATAATTTTTGGATGAGGGATGAAATTTTCACCAAACCTATCCACTAGCTGGTACTCTACCTCTGTGGGATCAGTGTGTGTGATACTGTTGGCCACCAATTCTGCACATGCTTGGGTCCTACCCTTTAGGTTATGTACAGTATATATCTGTAAAAGGCCTTATGGTTATTTGAAAAGTTGCCTTATCGGCCTGTTAAGCCTAAGGAGGGTGCTTTCCTATTGTTGGGTCCTTGTCTTTGTTTTCTTGGACAACAGCTTTTTGCATTTATTGTTGAGTAGGTTTTGATGCTGGAAGTCTACCATAGCAGCTTGAATTTACTTGGGCCTCTGGCTTTGATTCTATCTGGTACAGCCAAGTTTATACACTTATGCAAGCAATTATCCAGGGCTTTAGTGTACGCTCTGGCATAGCTACCACTTTCAGCTTTGGGTGGGGCTTGAAATACATTTATACCTTCACCTAGGAGGATATAGTTTGCCTTGGTGAAGTTCTTTTCGTTTGATTTCACCCTAATTTCATAATCTTTGTAACATGCTTTCATCAAAAGTGAAAACATTTGATAACATCTGTAGTATACTTTCAGTTATCTATCTATACTGCCAGTATTGATAGACACTTGCTCACAAATACAGTATGTCAGTCATTCAGCTTCTATTTTAATCTTAATGGACAGCTGCACTGAAGCTGAATTATCCTTACTTCTGCATACAAGTCCTACCTATGACATGTTCCTCAAAGCAGAAAAAATAGTCAAATAAAGGACACAAATGAAAATTTAATTCACCATTTGTTTGTACGGCACAGGACCAGAAAATGAGCATGAGGGTCTTTGCATGGATAGCCATTTATATGCATTTAAAGTGTTTTTTTTTTTATTTATCTGCTTTATTTTCTGAAAGAAAAACAAAAAAATACTCCCAAAAAATATATGTGCTTTCCTGTCTTTCTAAGCTAGTATAGTCCATTTTTCAGGTTAGTGCTAAATTCAGGGCTGTGTTACAAGTTTTTGTGTTTGCCCATACCTTACTTGGATAAAAGGAAGTTTCTCTGTTCACTGTGAGAGGGAGCTTTGAGCAGCCTATCTGCCCCTGGAGGAGTGGTTTCAGCCCAGAAATTAGTAGTTTATTGGCCATTTTGGGATAATTTCTATTTCTTTCATTTCCCTGCTGTAAAACCTGCATTTGCAAGGGTTTTGCGCTAGTATACAGCTCAGCAAGCTCCTGCTTGGTGCCCTGCAGAGTTCTACAGCAGCAGAGAGACAAAAGAGAGACTTTGTAGTGATTAAGTATCATTTCAAGCATCATGCACCCATCATGCACCCACTTCAAAACTTTACTAAAAGCGCACCTAAAAACATGCTGGCTATGCCCTTGCAACTCCCACTCTAATATCATCCACCCCATCCAACCACTACCTTTCTTTCCACTCCACTAACTACCTTGATTAGAGCAAGCTCAGATGCTCATAAGACTAGTACTTATTATAAAGCATGAACTTCTCATTGTAACATTTGTTAATGTCTGTTATGTACTTCACAGATAAAGATTCTAGTTGTCTACTGGTGTACTATGTTCTTCATCTGTAAATATGTTGTAAGTAATTGCTATGTTAAATTGTTAATCGCTATGTAATCCAATGTAACTACTGTCTGTTTATTTTACTGTGGAGCTTTTCTCCCCGGGCCTCCGCTGAAAATGGACCTACGTCCAGTCGGACACTCACGGTCAACAAATTTAAATAAAAATAAATAAATAAATAAATGAAATTTCTCTGCATTTTCTTGCTGCCTTTAGCTAATTCCGCCTAAAACGCCGATTTTCTAGAGTTTCTGTGATTTAAAAAGCTTGTTTCAGCTACATATTGCACTTATTTTACTGCCTGCACTTTAACAAATTAATTTTTGTGTTTAAATTACATGTTTAACTGTTGTAGGCTACACACTCAAGTGTGATAGCCACTTCTGTGCATTTAAAGTGTTTTTTTTTTATTGTATCTGCTTTATTTTCTGAAAAAAAACAAAAAATATATACTTATTTTCCCACCTTTCTAAGCTAGTATAGTCCAGTTTTCAGGTTACTGCTGAACTTAGCGCTGTGTTACAAGTTTCTGTGTTTGCCCATACCTTACTTAGATAGAAGGAAGTTTCTCTGTTCACTGTGAGAGAAGGACCTTTGATCAGCCTATCTGTCCCTGGAGGAGTGGTTTCAGCCCAGAAATTAGTAGTTTATTGGCCATTTTGGGCTAATTTCTATCTCTTTCATTTCCCTGCTATAAAACCCACATTTGCGAGGTTTTTGCACTAGTATACAGCTCAGCAAGCTCCTGTCTGGTGCCCTGCAGAATTCTACAGCAGCAGAGAGACAAAAGAGAGACTTTGGGGTGATTAAGTATAATTTTTCTGCATTTTCTTGCTGCCTTTAGCTAATTCCTCCTAAAACACTGCTTTTCTAGAGTTTCTGTGATTTAAAAAGCTTGTTTCAGCTACATGTTGTACTTATTTTACTGCCTGCACTTTAACAAAGTCATTTTTGTGTTTAAATTACCTGTTTAACTGTTGTAGGCTATACACTAAAGTGTGATAGCCATTTCTGTGCATTTAAAGTGTTTTTTGATTTTATCTGCTTTATTTTCTGAAATAAAAACAAAAAAAAAACAAAAAAAAATACTTGTTTTCCCATCCTTCTAAGCTAGGATAGTCCAGTTTTTAGGTTACTGCTGAACTTAGCGCTGTGTTAGAAGTTTCTGTGTTTGCCCATATATTACTTGGATAGAAGGAAGTTTTTCTGTTCACTGTGAGAGAAGGAGCTTTGAGCAGTCTATCTGCCCCTGGAGGAGTGGTTCTAGCCCAGAAATTAGTAGTTTATTGGCCATTTTGGGCTAATTTCTATCGCTTTCATTTCTCTGCTATAAAACCCACATTTGAACAATTTTGTGCACTGGGCAGCACCGGTTAGCTAGGGTATAACTATTCCCGGTTCCACAAAGTCTACTCTTGAATTTTTCCCATGGAACTAGACAAACCTTCAACTTAAGCACTCAAACCATTCACTTCTCATCCCGGCACTTGCTCAAAACTCATAGCAAGCACTAATAAACCTTAGCACTAGACCCCCTATACTGTAGAGAAGGACAAGGCTCTCTGTTTGACATTACCAGCCAATCAGTAAAACAGTTCACTGTACCTATCCAGGCATGTCCAAAGGGCAGTTTCAGTTGTACTTGCAGGTCCAACTGGTGAATCTGGGCATTGTGAGGCAATGTTACAATTGCCTCATGTACACAGACAACCCTCTCCTCCTTCCACCAAACACTAATAAATGCAAAAGATGCAATTATACAGCCAAACTGGAGTCTAAGCTCTCTCAACCCAAGACTGGACCAGGCAGTCAAGAGGCAAAGGGAATTACTTGCATCACACCACCAGTCTCACAAAAACCTATGAAACCAGCACTGGCAAAAAACACACATAAATACATGAAAACATACTCGGATGCTCTAAATAAAAATCTGCAAAAGCAACAGAGACCTTCAAAGTAGACATCCAAGCAACATCCACCCCCAACACAAACCATGAAACACATGGGACCGGATGGTGTCCCCAGCTGTGTGCTACACGAACTCAACGAGGAACTAAACCCGCATATAAGGCAGCTGTTTAATCTTAGCCTTACCACAGGATACGTGCCCAAGGAGTGGCGTATGACAACTGTGGTCCACTCCACAAAGGCGGTACCTCTACGGACCCTGGAAATTACTGCCCCATAAGCTTAACAAGCCTGGTCTGCAAAGCTATGGAGAGGATCATAATGGAACTCATAAACAAAGACATAGGGGACTTGCAGACATTGGACCCGACCCAGTTTGGCTTTGTCAAGGGCAGATCATGCCTTTTGAACTTGGTCAACTTCTTCGAAACAGTCACCAAGGCCATTGATGAGGGAAAGGCAGTCCATACAGCCTACCTTGACCTTGCAAAAGCTTTCGACACAATACCCCACTCGGGTACTATAGAGAAACTTACCAGCTTAAATGTAAACCCATATGTCACAAGATGGGTTGCAAACTGGCTAAAGGACAGAACCCAGAGGGTTAGAGTTGCTGGTGCCATGTCAGACTCCAAGCCGGTCACAAGTGGTGTCCCACAGGGCTCAGTCCTTGGCCCCCTGTTGTTCGGCATCTACTTCTCAGAAGTACAGGCAAACATAGGAGGACTATGGCTGACAAAGTTTGCAGATGACTGCAAACTGGGCACCATAGTGGAAAGTACATCGGACACAGATATCCTTCAGAGGGGTCTCACGGAAACTGATAACTGGTGACAGAGCCATGGCCTGAAGTTAAATGCCAAAAAATCTATAGTCATACCCTTCGGGAAAAACAAGGTAACCCCAAGCTACCATATAGGTGGCAATCCATTAAGCACAGAAGAGGTTATCAGGGACCTGGGGACCCAGGTTGACAGTGGCCTTTACTTTGACACTCACATTGCTAAAGTGGTTAGAAAGACCTTCTACATTGCCCACCTGATCATGAAGGGATTCACATCCAGATCAAGTGAGGTCATTGTTCCCTGTACTCTTCACTTATCAGACCAATGATCGAGTACAATGCCCCATTCGGGATGTATCTCACCCGACACCTGCAGTAATTGGAGAGACCCCAAAAGTTCCTCACCAAAAGGATAAAGGGACTCCAAAATCTGTCATATGCTGCCAGACTGAAGAAACTCCAGCTCTATTCAGTCGCATACCGCCTGCTCAGAGGTGACCTGTGCCTGACATACAAGGCCATGTCCAACCCGGAATTAATGGACATGCTCCACCTCAAAAAATCCAAATCTACCAGATCCACTAGAGCAAGCGATGTAAACCTTAGCACGGATATAAATAGGACATGCTGGAGGGATAGATTTGTCACCCAGAGACTCCCTATGCTGTGGAATAAAATCCCAGTCCATGTGAGGCAGAGCACCTCGCTGGATCTGTTCAAAAGAAATCTTGACCGGTGGATGGGAGATCGTAGGTTTACCCCAGGAATCATCTCTGTGTCACTGCTGGACAGAGGCACAACAAACTAATGGGCACAGTATTTTTTAACATAAGGGGTGGCGTAAGCCACAAAACTTTGGGCTAGGCTTATAAATGCCTTAGGGCAGATAGCCTAGTATAAACCTATGAACCTATGAACCTATACTTCACAAAACCAGTGTGCCACGCAATCACAGCCATTAAGGCAAAATAACATACCCAACACACTAGTAATAGGTGACTCTGTAGCCAGGCACACTGACGTTCCACTCACTAGGCTGAACAAGGAGAAGGTTACTGTTAGCTGCCTTTCGGGTGCCAGGATCCGCCACATAACACAAGCACTCAGGACACTCCAGAACAAGTACAAATATGACTCTGTCATTGTCCATGTTGGTGTGAATAACCTGAACCATACCTCCTTGGACTACATGAAAAGAGACATGGAGGAGCTCTCTGATCATGTAGCCCAGGTTGGTATGACCCTGACCCTGAGTAGCATCCTACCCTCAGCAAGAATGAAACCACAGTATAGAAAAAAAATATATCAATTTCAACAATTGGCTAAGCATCTGATGTCATTCAAAGGGGATCCAGTGTCTGTCAACATGGGATGACATGCTTGACAAGCCACGCTGCTTTGCTAGAGATGGCTTGCACCTGTTACCCTTAGGCTTTTGAATGCTGGCCAAGGCTCTTGCCACCCCCATAGTGCCTTTTTTAGGCAAGGCTGAAAAGACAAAACCACCACCGTAAATAGCACAAGTAGCAAAAAACTGGGGGTAATGATACTCAATGCCAGAATTCTAAACCTCAAAATGCACTTACTCGAGGCAATCCTCAGTATGGAGAAAATTGATATATGTGCAGTAACAGAAACCTGGTTTAAGGCTCCAGACAGCAACCCAGCACTACCAGGCTACAACTCATACCATACATTTCGGCCACAAAACCCTGACCAAAATACAAAATGTGGGGGAGTATCCATATTCATCAAGGATACCCACACCTCCAGGTTAGTAACACAGCACGATGCTTCAGAGATCATCCACATGCATCTAACAATGGGAAAAACTGTTATTTAAATTATAACTTGCTACAGATCACGCACAATGTCCCAGGACCCCCACTCCCCATTCCTGGAAACACTGGGAAACATAAAGGTCCTACCAAACACCATGATACTGGGTGATTTCAATTACCCAGGCATTAATTGGGAGTACTACTCAAGTACAAACTCCCTTGCCCAACATTTCCTAGAATTTATAAACTCAAACACCCTGGATCAACTGGTCAACACCCCCACCAGAGGTGACAACATATTGCACCTGGTCATCACCAATATGGGCGACCAGTGTTCCACACTGGAGGTCAACCCCTCGCTGGTTAGATCTGACCATAAACTTGTCACTCTGGATATCCATATTCTGCCACCACCCCCGGTCAAGGAAACCACCGTAAAAAACTTTACAAAAGCAAACTTCATGTTACTTAAGACCGAGGTGGGAAGTTTCAAAGCCCCCCGTGCTAAAGGATAACGCTGTCCAAACTGCAAAATCCTTTACTAATGCACTCTACGGACACCTACAAGGATGCATGGATTGTGCTATCCCAAACAAAACCAAGACTCACTCCTACAAGAAAAGGAAACCAGTCTGGTGGACCCGTGCCATAAACAAGCTATACAACAGAAGGAGGAAGCTAGTACAGAAAAGAGTAAAATCCCAAGAAGGGAAAACATCCCTGATCAGTATCAGCAAGAAACTATGTTCCCTCATAAAGTCATCCAAAGCTAGCTTCGAAAGAAAAATTGCCATGGACTCCAAAGATAACCACAAGGCATTCTTTAGATATGTCAAGAATCTAAGTGGCAATTCTCAGATCTGCTCAGAGTTAATGCAGAATGGCACAATATACACTGAACCAACTGATATAGCCAACATCCTGGCAGACAGGTTCAGTGCAAACTTCACCCCCCTCTCACCCCCAAAAGGGCCCATAACTATACCAGAAGAATGTAGTGCCCCTGAAATTACAGATACTCAGGTTAACCAGCCCTCTCCAAAGCCAAAAACACAGCATCAATGGGACCGGACGGTGTCTCAGGCTGCATCCTACATGAGCTCAAAGATGAACTAACTCCTCACCTAAACACACTGTTTAAACTCAGCCTCTCCACAGGCTACATGCCCACAGAGAGCAATGGTTATTCTGCTCCACAAAGGTGGAGCCACAATGGACCCTGGGAACTATCGCCCTATAAGCCTGACTAGCTTGGTCTGCAAAGCTATGGAGCATGTCATCATGGATCCCATTAACAGAGAAATTGGAAACCTCCAAACACTGGACCCTACCCAGTTCGGCTTTGTTAAGGGCAGAAAATGCCTCCTAAACCTGGTGGACTTCTTTGAGACAGTTACCAAGGCTATAGACGAGGGAAAGGTGGTCCTCACAGCCTACCTAGACCTTGAAAAGGCCTTGGACACCATTCCCCACTCAGGTATTATAGACACGTTCACCAGCCTGAACATAAACCCCTACATCACGAGATGGGTTGCCGACTGGCTCACGGAGAGAACCCACATGGTAAGAGTTGTGGGAGCTAGGTCTGACTCTAAACCAGTTACAAGTGGCATTCCCCAGGGCTCAGTCCTAGGACCCCTCCTGTTTGGCATATACTTCTCAGAGGTACAGGCAAGCACAGGAGGACTATGGCTGACTAAGTTCGCAGACGACTGAAAACTAGGGGCTATAATTGACTCTCCGGCTGACACAGACATCCTCCAAAAGGGTCTCACTGAGACAAATACCTGGTGTCAAAACCATGGCCTCAAGCTAAATGCCAAAAAGTGCATAGTCTTCCCCTTTGGAATAAACAAAGTACCCACAAACTACCACATAGGTGGTAGCCCCCTAAATACGGAAGTCGTAATAAGGGATCTTGGGATCCAAGTAGATAGTAACCTCTTCTTTGATAATCACATTGCCAAAGTGGTTAGAAAATCCTTCTATGTGGCCCACCTAACCACAAAAGGGTTTGCATCCAGATCAAAAGAGGTCATTGAGAACCTCTATGCATCACTCATCAGACCCATCATAGAGTACAATGCCCCATTTGGGATGTACCTTACAAGACACCTGCAACAACTAGAAAGATCACAGAAGTACCTCACCAAGAGGATCACTGGCCTCAAGCAGATGCCCTATGCAGCTTGAATGAAGAAACTCCAGCTGTACTCGGTTGCATACCGCCTATCAGAGGTGATCTCTGCCTGACATACAAGGCCATCTCCAACCCAAAACTGATGGACAAACATGCTCCACCTAAAGAAAACCATATCCCCTCGAGCCACATGCTCCAGGGATCTAAACCTCACCACAACTATAAATAGGACATGCTGGAGGGATAGATTCTTGTCCCAGAGACTTCCCATGCTCTGGAACATGATTCCACTGTACATTAGGCAGAGCTCCTTGCTAACCTTCCAAGGGAAACCTTGACGAGTGGATGGGAAACAAAATGTTTACCCCAGGGATCACTTCAATGGCTCTGCTGGACAGAGGCACAGGGAACTAATCTAAGAGGGCAGCGAAAGCCAACACATTCCAGCTAGGCTTATAAATGCCTTTGGGCAGATAGCCTAGTACCTATTTATGAACCTATAAACACCACACTGGGAATCTTTGAAAAAGATAAAAAAAATTGAAAACTAGACTTGCTAACAATTATTTAAAAAAATACACATCTGTGTATGAAAGACAAGCCGTACTATATCTCTAAATGCAGTAACTCTGCAATCATACAGCTTTGGAGATAAGGAAAAACTCCAAATCTCACTAAATTAAGTGTGAAATCTCCCAACCAAACACAGAAGTTGATTAGAAATTGACTATTCTCTCAAATATGATGTGATCTTACAGTATATCCTATACAATGTGATCAATAAACAATAATGACACAAACAGGTGTCATAGATACACAAGCACAAAAACTTGCCTGAGGACTACAGATAAAGTACAGCTATGATTGAGAAGATAGATTTACTGGTAACTACCACATTACACTAGTAGTGCAGGATAAGCCATAACATAACATGTAATATAAGGGGAAATAATATAGTATGGCTCTCTTTATCCTTGATCTGATTTTAAATGCAGTTCTACTTTTGAAAAATGTTGTAAAGACTATTGCATATTATTGCCTTTCAAATGTTAGTGCCACTCTATTACTGCTGCTTGTACATTGCAGCCTTTCTCTTTATCCTCCTGAAAATGGGTCCTGTGCCCAGTTAGACTTTCCCAGTAAATAAAAGCAATAAACCAATATAAAAATCAGGGTTTGTGGAAAACTACTGCAAGTAAGTAATAAAGCCACTAGGTCCATGGTTTATGTGGGTACATCATTTAGATGCAAACAATACTGAATAGACACATGGGAAGGGTATCCATGAATGTGAACAGATTTCTACATGGACTGTTCATCTCCTTTTACCAGACTGAACTTATTACAAAAAAAAAAAAAAAAACTTGAGAGCACAAATAAAGTATATCAAAGCCAAAGAAAACTTGAGGTAAATTTGGCCTCCCAAGCCAAGGGCAACCACAAGGCATTCTTTAACTATGTCTGCAATCTCAAAGGCAATACACAGTTGTCTACTGAGCTCATCATTAGTACAGCCACCTATACCAAGCCTACCAGCAGACAAATTCAGCTCTAATTTTAACCCCCTCTCCCCAGTATCATCTCAGGAAATTCTATGAAATATAGCTCTCCCTGCTATCAATAGGGAGAAGGTCCACAATGCTCTCTCTAATGCCAAGAATACTGCATTGATGGGGGCCAGACAATATTCCAAGGAATTTTATTAATATAATGAAACAAGACCTATTATGCAATCTGGAATCACCATTTAACCGTAGCCTCCAAACAGGCTTTGTGCCTCACAAATGGAGAATGCCAACCATAATCCCCCTACACAAAGGTGGGCTAACTATAGTCCCTGGGAATTACATACCGCTAAATCTGACTAGTCTCACATGCAAATCATTGGAAAGAATTATCATGGAAATGATCAGTAATGACATAGGAAACCTCCATACACTGGACCCAACCCAATTTGGTTTAATTAAGGGCAGTTCATGTCTACTCAGCTTATGGATTACTTTAATTTACCAAGGGCAACAGAACTTGTCAGAAATTTGGGATGCATGGGTAAGCTTAAAACTGTCCCAGTGGCTATCAGCCTAACCTAAGAACCTATGAAGAAAGTGTAAGCACTATGTTGAAAGCATGTGCCGTTACAACCATTTACTTGGTAAAATATGATAATGAACAAAAAAGAGCAAAAGATGAAATAAAAATCCTGGTTTACTTGAAGTGAAGGCAAAAAAAACCTTAACATTTCAAGTTAAATCACTGCCGAAATATGAAGAGAACAGAGGACTGTACACAGGGATTAGAACTCGGGAATATTGCCAATGCATAACTTCACCCTGAACATCAAAATAGGAGAGCCCCCAATTAGAAACTTTCTTTCAATCTTCTCAAAAAGGCAACAAAATATATTATATGTCACACACTGTTTCAAGGACTATTTCAACACACAGTTTACATTTTATACTGCCATCAGTCATTTATTCAGTGTTTTGGCACATGCATTATCCTACTCAAGATGACAGGGAGGTACAGACCAGGAGATAATGCGCAGTGGCTAGAGGTTCCTGGATGAAGCACTAGTGCTCATGTGCATCCTGCAGGTCTATATTAAAAGCTTGAAGAAGCATTACATCCAAACCGCACTAAACCATGAACATTCAAAATAGAGATTTATTTCCCTGGGATAGAAATCGCTAGCGCCAAAAACACATGCAGATAATTTTAAACATAACTAAGTGGGGGTCCTCACCCCCCACATCCCCTAACTAAATATGCCAACTCCGAGATCACACTACAGTGGGGTAAAGAGCAATGTCATGGCTCAGGCCAAGTGATTTTTTCCCTGGGAAAAAAAATCACTGACCTGAGCCTTCACTATTTTCAGATTTTGGTCTATATGTATCGGCAAAACGACATTCACTGTAATGCCATTTCACCGATCTAATATAGACCCCATCCTGCAATGCACATATCCAACTGATGGCACTTCAAGAAACTCACCAGTTCACCTACTGGAATGCCTCTAGAAGTAGGAGTAGACTGGAAACAACAATCCTTATATTAGAATATAAGTAGGGCACAGGCATGGCTGAATACTTTATAAATGTATGGAAACATGCTAGATTCTTCTATATCATCCTGCCATTTTTTTAAACTCAAATCACTTTCTGTGAATCTTACATTCTTTTACATTATGAATTATTTATAGTCATACTGGTCTATAAAGCTTTGCTGCATGATCCCATAGACTGTGAATTAAACAAACTTTCATGGTATCTTTTTTTAATATTAAAATATATTTTTTTATCCAGCACCATTGCAGGTAACATATAATACTGTTGGCAAACTACTGAAAGCAGATGCTTTGCCTTTCCATCAAATATGATGTCAAGACTCTGCATTCCTTTTCACAATTGCTGGGATCACAATGGTAATAATAAATCCTCCATGTATATAACTTAATCAATAGAAAAAAAAATCATGGTTTAATATGGAGAAAGACTGATATTCTCCATTTGCTATTCTTCAATGTGGATGTCAAAAAATATTGATAAAAATAAAGCTGACATTTGTCACTATTTAAACTTTAGCTATGCTCTCTTGAGAAAGTGAAGTGAGCTGGCTTTTCTTTTAGCTGACCCCTATTCCAAGTGACCACAATGGATCAACGGTCTGCAGAATGAGTTTTGGATAAAGTGACAGATTTACAGTGTCCAGTTGCCAACCTGGAGCATGTCTATTCTCTGTAGGCTCAGACACATTCACACTTAACAGCCAATTAAGAGTGTCCAAGCTATCTGCCTTGCCTTGGGAAGTTGGAGGAAACCGGAGCACCCAGGGAAAATCCACACGAACACCAGATTTTCACTCTATAGTACATTAGTGACCTGGTGAAAGCTCAGCTAGTACTGCTACAGAAAACTCTAGCTATCTCACTTCATTCAATTCCACCGCAGTCATAACCGCTACATAATGTTTAAATTAAATTTAGATAAAGACATCTAGTGCACGGAATACTTGAAATAAATTAATGGCATTGGATGTTGTGGTGTCCCTCAAGAAATGGATTGCATTGTCAGGAAATTTACCTTATAATCTTAGGTAAAGTAGCATTGGATTTTGATTAAAATAACAATGCTGTAACTGACTTCTAATCATAACAGCAGAACGGAACCAGAAAGTATGATGTTTATGTACATAGCATTTGTTATGCACATATTGAAGCTGCGTGCACTACTAAAATGCTCCTTCACTGAGGTTAATACTGTGTGTTTGTGTGTGTGTGTGTGTGTGTGTGTGTGTGTGTGTGTGTGTATATATATATATATATTGGCACATAAATACAATATCGAAATATCCAAAAAATAAATAAATAAAAGCCCTATAAAAGAAGGCATTCTACAAGACAAAATACACAGACTGACTAGCTGTAAAATTATTGACTGCAGAAAGACGAAGTGAGCAAACAGGCAGCAAATGATGCAAAGTATAAAAAAACAAATAAAAACTAATTGGAACATAAAACTGAAGTATAGTTGACACTGGGAGGTAAAAGAGGAATGGGACTGAACATATAGAGGATATTTACAACAAAATTGACACTATGGGTGGGAATGTGAGTGACACGGTGAAGTGGGCGTTACTTTGGACAGCTTTAGTTTGGACCCAGATTTTAAATGCTGGGATTGTCCCATTAAGCTTCACATTCAATGCAATGAAATTCTTCCAGGATCAAGCTAAAGCAGTGTTACTGCCTCATCAAGTTAAATGTGGACATTTTCACCTTGTCTGACACCTATTGTTTAACCCTGAGTCCAGTCATCCTAACACATTGTCAAGCTTAAAATAATTCACATGCAAACTGATTTAATCAAGCTTCCCTCACCACATACTGTGCCAGTGAGTTGAGTCAAATAAGTAACATAAAAAATATGTACATACTTCAAATTCCCTGCTTGTGAGCCAGAAACAGAAATTGAATAGGTATGGAGAAATAATCACACTGCCAATCTGGAGAAACATAAATATGTATGTGTGCACATAAATATCAGCTGCCCAGGAGGAAAGTTGTGGATACAAACTCTGGCATGAGGTGAAAATGCATTCCCCTGGATTCAGTAAGATCAGAAATAGTGCAAGAGCTACTGTATCCAATATGGCCAATGATCCAGGAATGAGCTCCCGGGACGTGCACAAGTGCTGCTACACTATTCCTGCACGGACACCACTACTATATGCTAATTACACCATTTGCAGGTGAAAACCATGCAAATGAGGTGAATTAGTGATCCAGGAAGCTGGCAGGTATCTGCGCAGGAATAGTGTAACCTGCAGAAATGTATTTGGTAAATAACCAAATACATTTCTGCAAATTACAAAACAGGCATGACAGCTCGAATGAAAGCAGAGTAGGCATGCCAATGGCCAAATATATGACCATTGGCATGATAAATAGTTGCAAAATTATAAAAAATAACTTTTCTTTTTTTGGCTGATTTCAGCAATTTAAGCAGAGGGCAGCTGTGCACAAATGGGATCAGCTCAAAAATAAGAAAAAGTTTGAAATAAGCTTTTAAACCCAGATCAGCATTTTGCCATGATATTCAATAGCATGCATAAGACAACAATACCAGGGAATAGTGGTTGCTAAGGGGGAAGGCTCAGTGTGAGTGTGGTAACTATGAATTAGCGTTCTGTTTTATGCAAATGAGGGGTTTGATACTGAATCACAGACTTCCTCTCAGTGGTAGCTTGCACCCAACCGTGTAGGTGCAGCAACACCATGATATAAGTATAAGAGGTAGATGACCTCAAAAGAGGGAGTGTCATGCATGCTGTAAACTTATTGGAGCTCTGTGGCCCGTGTTTGCCCTTAGCTAAGCACAACTAAGGAAGGGGGTGTGTCTCACATTGTTGAGCACTGTTTTCCCTGCTTAAATGGGTGTGCTCACTGCGCACCGGGTTTTAAACCAAAAAAAAAAAAAAGGAAATAGCAGCTCAGTTCACATCTGAGCACTGGGTATGTGCGGTGCACCTCGGGGCTTAAACGGGAAGGCAATGGGAAGGGAAAACAGCAGTAGGAAGGCAATCAAGGAGAACTAGCATAGCTGGCAGGTGAAATGTATCAGAATCAGCCAATTACACATGAAACAGCCTAGCACACTACTATAAACTGTGCAAACACCTTTCCCTCTGTTTTTTCCCACAAACCCTACACCACCGGTGTACACAGATGGGGAAATGTTACCAGACAAAACTAACAAAATGATGCGGGCTGTTGTCGCTCTCATACATCAATATGTGGAATAGGCTGAGGGTGGTGAGCATGAGAATTCTGATGACCAACCCACAGTGAGGAGAAGAGTGTACAGACCCAGAGTAACCTACCAGGGGCTACATGAGCTGGAGATAGTGGAGTGCTATAGGGTGGACAGGAACATTCTGCAGAAAATTGTTGTTCTGTGCCGGCCACGCCGCACACACAGAACCAACAGAGGGAAACCCATCCCAGTGGATACCAAGGTATGTGTAGGTTTAAGAATACTAGCCACAGGTACCTTCCAAAGGCCAACTGGGGATATCATGGGGATCTCACAGGCATCAGCATCCAGGGTACTCCATGAATTCCTGGATGCCATGTCAGCATATGCCAGTGAGAACATATATTTCCTCAACACCCATGAGGTGTTGACCAGCAATATGCATCTCTTCCACCAAATAGCAGAATACCCTGAGGTAGTGGGTGCTATAGACTGCACACACATACACATCAAAGCACCACCCAGCGAGCAGGGTTGGGTCTACATAAGCCGCAAGGGCTTCTCCTTCATCAACTGCCAGGTCGTGTGCAATGCCCAGGGCATTATCTTGAATGTGTGTACTGGCAGCCCTGGAAGCTACCACGACTCCCACATCTAGCATATGACACAGCTGTACCAGTCATTTGCCAGTGGGGACATCCCATATGGCCACCTAGTGGGGGATGCTGGTTACACACTGGAACCGTGGCTGATGACACCCCTGAGAAATGCACACACACCCGAAGAAGAACTCCATAATGAGGCACATGCACAAACCAGAATCGTAATAGAGCTTGTGTTTGGGATGCTCAAGTCACAGTTCCATTGCCTGGACATATCCGGTGGAGCTTTGCAGTACTCTCCAGCTGCATGTACACAAATGTTCATAGTATGTGCCATGCCACAGAATATGATTCTGTGGAAACAGTTTCAGCAGGAACAGCACTGGGCAAGGCCACACAGCCCCCCACCATTGCCAAGGCCATCACAGGCACAGAGGGACTCAGAGGAGGAACTACCTCAGCCTGCCCATGTAGGCAGAAGGAGGTGTGCCCAGTATGCCCAGGCCTTGGCAAAGAGACAATGCATCACACATACGCTGACACAGTAGGGACCCAGGGAATGATACCTCTCTCTGACTCGCACATACAGTAAAAGGGATGCCAAACATGACACTACCTATGCATTACCTTGTATAGGCAGTGTACTATGTGCAGCCGACATAGTCAGCCCTCCAGCACCATTCTCAATTCTGGCACAGCCACAAGGTAAGTCAGTCTTCCTATCAATTGCTAAACGGAGTAGTATGTTCTGATAGTCATATCTATTGTATGGACGTGAGCATGCAAGGGAATTGGGTGGCTGAATGGGATGGCAGCAGATAGTGTACACCTATATGGGCAGCATGAAATCCATACTAGGCAGTACTAGACAAGGTGACAAATCCCACTGCAGTACATGTGGTGACCCAAATGTGTGTCCATAGGACACACACATGCTTGTCAGTGCAGCTCACATACCCACCACCAGCCTTAGCCAGCAGGACAGGTGTAGATGACCATAAAGAAAGGCTGGGCTAAGGCCTCCAATTGATGGCAATGGTTAACAGCCCCCCTCCAGACCTACACAGGCAGACTACAACAGGTCTGGCAGTTGTATGTCAGTTCTGAAGGGTAAGAAGTCTGAAACTGAAATGTAGGTCAATAACACCTAAGATCTGTACACTACTGATATGCCTCCAGTCTGCATGATAGGTCAGAATACAAAAAGAAATGGAAGCCAACAGAGTGCCTGAAATACCAGTACAGTCATAGCAAATGTTTAAAGTCATCAGGTGTGTGCCCCCACAATTCCATGTAGAAATGCAGTAACATGTAAGTGTGAGGTGTAATAACAGTGGAGCACAGATTACCTGAGCTGGCCCAATCTACAGGATAGATTATTGCATGTGTACAGTATGCAGGGGTCCATGTGTTAGGTTGTCATGTGTTCAATATTGTGCTGAAGTGGTCAGCTTGTAGGCATGGATGGCTGTGTGTTGTTGGCCTATGGGCAGTACTGTGGATGACAG
Source organism: Protopterus annectens (assembly GCF_019279795.1). Taxonomy (NCBI): domain Eukaryota; kingdom Metazoa; phylum Chordata; order Ceratodontiformes; family Protopteridae; genus Protopterus; species Protopterus annectens. The sequence continues at coordinate 1,114,870,623 of NC_056726.1, forward strand.
GGCCATGTTCTGACAACTGCAGTGCCAACCACAATGCTTCTCAGCAATACCCATGTCAGCAGTCATCCATACTCGCTGTCCAGCTGTCTATATCTGTCACTGCCCGAAAGATGGACATGCCATGAATGTTGGTCCATAAATACACACAGTACACAGGTGGAAGTACCCTAGACAGAGTGCATAAAATGTAATTGTCAGCTGCACACAACTTTGGAATTGTACATACAGGTTAGCAGCACATTAGTTGTCTGTGTAGTATGGAATATTGATGTAGTCTGGACAATCACTGGCAGACCACAAAAGACACAGTTATGAAGTAATGAGAGACTGCCTATGTCCCTGCACAAGGCAGCATAAAGGGAATGTCCCAGGTATATCTGTGAGTCAGCTTCAAGTAGCTTCCATACCACACATGCACTCAGCTCACCCCACCAACAGCCACAGGTTTATCACAGGTCATATCCTTGCTATTGGGAATGAGTCCACTTTTGTATGGGAATACCCAAAGAATGCAGTATGCTGAAGAGGTGTCCTATGCAGGTGTGTCCCTAGCTGTAAGCAGCACCCTGCATGCAGCTGGACCAATGGGTCAATATGTACAGCAACTATTGCCATTAACACCTTGCACACCTACCCTGTCACCCCAGGGAAAACACTGGCTTGCAGTCTGGGAATGTAGGAGTGACAGAATGCACTGGCCTGCTACAGGTGGCCTGCATCACTAACAAATGGCCTACAGTCCTTTGTCAAAGGCCTGTGCCTCACCAGTAGTGCCAGTGTATGGTATCTCATGGGGTTCCAAGTAACAAACAAACACAGTCAACAGAACACAAATGCAAGTCCATATTGATAAATCCCAGTAGCATGCCCCCCATGGCCTACTGCATGAACTGGGGACCAATCCGTAAATACCACTGGGATGAAGGACCAACTATAGGGATGCTTCCCAGATATCGCTCACATAATGTTAAGACGAGGATAGAATAACAGATTGGGGGGGTGTAGGTGCATGGACGTTATGGACTGTGTGAAGTCTGAAACTCTGATGTGTGCCCATACTACCTCTGCCTGCGAACCCAGTAATGGGTGGCTACAAACTTGCTCGTAAACCACAATGTGAAGAGGAAATAACCAGATATATGAGCCCTGCCTCTTAGTAACCTGGAAGAATCTGTACAGCTGAGAAGTATAGCCACAGCAGGATATTGCCATTCAGTTAAGTTGATATATGTAAACAGCAACAGATGAAAAACTAAGTGCAAACACAAATGCTGTGGCCTGCAAGCACCTCACACCCAAACGAACGACAAACTTTCTGTAGATAAACTGTTTATTCAAAATAGTACTGTTAAGTGCTTTTCATCCCACCAAGTTGTGGGACTTCTTCAGACAACTGAAACAAGACAACAGCTATATTTAAATCAGTGCGTTGGCACCAAAATACAAGCGCCACGGCTAATTAAAAATTTAAAATTGATTAAAAGTGCGTAAAAAACCTTGTAGTTGTCCGAAACCCGGACCACATAACAACATGTTAAATAAAACATCAAGAAGTCATTTAAACATTATATTATACATAACTTTAAGAAAAATGTATTTTATTGAAGTTAATATGCTAATGTAGCAGCTCCTGTGTAATCGTTTATCTTGAATTTGTGCATAAAAAACCTTATAATGGTCCAAAACCTGGATCACATAACAGCATATTAAATAAAACATCGAGAGGTCATTTATACGCTACATTATACATAACTTTAAAAATGTATTTTATTACAGTTAATACACTGATGTAGCAGCTCCTGTGTGATCGCTTATCTTAAATTTGTGCATACATGAATCCTGTAAGCACGCGAGTTGCAAACACACATTTTATAAGGTGTATATATATATATATATATATATATATATATATATATAAGAACTAATCATGTTGATGGACAAATATTATAAAATGAAACTGAAGTTATGCTCAGCATATATATGAATACTGTGCATCAAAAAGAAGAGAAGAAAACGAGGGATATAGAAAAGGGAAACAAGAACAAGGTTAGAATGGAAGAAAGCGACAATTTTTATACATTTATGTATTTCTGTAGATAAAGATGTTATAAACATTATCATCTTACTACCATTGAAACACAATATACAACAAATGTATTAATTCATAGAATGTTATTATTATTAATTACATACATAAATCTACATAGTAACTATACTATCTAGAATAAAGGTAGATGTATGACAAAGGGTCATAACAAAGAAAATTGACCTAATGACACAAGCTTTTAAGCTTTAATATTGGGAACAGGGAACATATCTCATTTAATCCTGACATAACGCTGGCATTGCAGCAAATCTGCCAGAATAATTCCAAGATCTCTAATTGTACTTGATGTGGTCCATCCCTACCATCTAAAAGAACAGTGTCTACAGCTCTGAATTAAAATGTGTGGTTAGGATTTTCTGGTATATGTTTTGCTAAAGCATTGTCTGGTCTATTTTTCCTAATGGCATACAGATGTTCATAGACATGTTCACGTAATTTTCTGTCAGTTTTCCCAAAATAAAATGCGGTGCATTGTCGACACTGGGCTAAATAAACTACACCTTTAGACTGACAATTAAATTTGTGTCTCAATTCATAAGTCACATTCCTAATGCTAAAAGTTTCACCTGTGTTCATATGTGAACAATATTTACACATATTGCATTGGAACATGCCTTTCCTCCATGGTAATACCTTTGTATCACTTTGCATTATTTGTTTAAGGATCTTTCCCCTTTTCCAAACAATTCTAGGTTTTTGAGGTAATTTGTTCCTTACATCTTTGTCACTATTGATTATATACCAATTTTTATTTATAATTAAAGTGATGATGTCACTATCAGTGCTAAATGGGGTTATAAATGTCAATTTTAATGATGTAGTATCTACGTTTTGAGCCTGTACTACTAGTTGGTTAGTACCACCCAAAATGGCTTGATATGTATCTGCTTCTCTTTTTGTCTTTACCTCGTCAATCAGACTATCTATAAGTTGCTGTGGGTACCCTTATCTCATGAACATTCCCTTGAGTAATTGACATTCTGCCAGGAAATCCTCATCTCTGGAAACCATATGGGCTGCTCGGACCAACTGACCTTTGACAACTGATTTTTTTCTGATACATGGGATGATTACTATTATAGTGAAGGAAAGTGTTAGAATATGTTTCTTTCCTGTAGATTTTGGCACAAAAGGATTTATTCACATGATCTTTCCATAAATCAACATCTAAGTACGCTATCCTCTCGTTATTATATGTGTGGGTGAAAGCCAAAAAATCAGAGCTTATGTTGAAAAATGAGACCAATTCAAGTGCTATTTTTTCATCCCCCTCTATCAGAATGAAAATATCATCAATAAATCGTGTATAAAATTTGATTTTGTTCATCATTTCAACATTCCTTCCTAACACTTCCTGTTCACAGTATGCCATGACTAAATTTGCACCCCCCCCCCACATGGAGAGCCCATGGCTACACCTATTTTCTGTAAGAAAATTCTGTTGGCAAAGGTGAAAAAATTATATGGTAGAACTATGTCCAAAATTTCTTCTATCAGATTGACCTCTGCTTGGTCAGCACCGCTTTTCCTTAACATGAAACTCACCCATTCTATGCCATCTTGGTGGGGTATACAGGTATACAAGTCCTTAACATCGACAGTTAAAAAATTAAGACTATCATTGAACTCAAAGTTATTGATGTTTTGAAGGAATGACCAAGAATCCTTACATATTACTTTCTCTTTCTGTACATATTTTTGTAGTATATTATCTACCATTTTTGCACAGGGGTAAGTGATGATATTTCTAGCGACAACTAAAGGTCTCATAGGGGGGTCCACTAGTGATTTATGAATTTTAGGAATTCCGAAAAGGATAGGTATTCTAGGTGATAACATAGTCAAGTAATTTAACGTTGACAGATCTATTCTTCCTTCTATGAAAAAATCATTGAATAATGACCTAATTCTAGTGTATGCTTGTTGTAATTCATTTGTAATAAAAAGAATTCGCTTGTAAGGAGTTAATGCTCCGTTGTGTAAGCCAAAATAAGTATAAAATAAAAACAAAACCACAGAGCAAAACAATGAAGGGGCTAAAACTGCTCACACAAAGTCCCATATAATGTAGAACAGCAGTCCTGCAGGCAAAAAATACTCCAACGTTGTAAAAAATATATAAAATACAGAAGTTTAGAAAATATATAAAATACAGAAGTTTATTGTAGAACAGGGTAGCGCTTTCACTAAATAGCTTCTTCAGCCCTCTATGAAAACAACCATCACTTGATCACATTTAAATGCCTAAAAAGGCGCCATTCTGATGGAAATTACTTAAAGGTATATACACCCAGACAGCAACTGGTGTGATGAACATCATAATGACAACCATAATCATATAAAAGCACATAAAAATAAAAATAAAAATAGTAAATACACATTATACAATAATTAGTAAAATTTATGAAAAATATTATCTAAAAATAATATATGCCAAGGCAATAAACTGTGATGGTTGTTTTCATAGAGGGCTGAAGAAGCTATTTAGCGAAAGCGCTACCCTGTTCTACAATAAACTTCTGTATTTTATATATTTTTTACAACGTTGGAGTATTTTTTGCCTGCAGGACTGCTGTTCTACATTATATGGGACTTTGTGTGAGCAGTTTGAGCCCCTTCATTGTTTTGCTCTGTGGTTTTGTTTTTGTTTTGTAATTCATTTGTAGATGTTTCTTGATTAGCCTCACTATTTAATGTACCTGACATCTTGTCAATATATTGTTATTGCATCATAAATACCAGTCCGCCTCCTTTATCTGGTTGCATAAATCTCACCCCTGTGTCTTTCAGTAATTGCAAAGCTGTTTTTTTCTAAATTGGTGGTATTATAAAATGTAGTATTCCTGCTCATATTGGAATGTTAAATGTTTGTTAAATCATTTTCGCATATTTATTCGAATAAATTCAAAACAGGGTGCATTGGTGGTACAAAAGTACTAGCAATATGAAGATTGTTGCTTTCTATATGGTCACCACCAACAAACACTTTCAAATTCAATTTCCTAAGGAATAACTTGAAATCTACTATAGTTTTGACTACATCAGCTCCACTACTAGGAACAAAGGTGTTACCTCTAGCTAACAATTCAATGACAACAGGTTCGATGGTGACATTTGTATAATTAAAAAATTTAAAATCATTGTCTGAATTATACAAGATAACAGGTTTACTGTTGATGTTAGTATTTACCCCCCCCCCTCTTCCCTCGTGAATTGGTATTGTTCCTGTTGGTATAATTGTTCCCATAGTTCGTATTCCTCCTCAAATTGTAATGTGAGGCTCGCATCCGAAAATATGCTTGTTGGGGGGTGGGTTCATCCTGAGGTGGATAAACTACGGGTTCAATATCCCCATTGTTGTTTTGTTCAACGGTGTTAGTGTCATTAGGTATAACATTATCCTGTGGATTTTGTGGACTAATACCACATTGTGTAATGTTGTTCCTTTCAAAAGATAATTTTGAACCATATCCTGTTTTAACTTGGGAGGGGGGAGATTTTGGATAGGCTGTTCCACTACTATATGTTTGTCTGTCTCTGTTTAATTTTTTAACTTTTCTTTCTTTAATTTTACCCATGTATTGATTGATACTACTGAAAATTCTGTCATAATCATACTGATATTGTCAAAAATTCAAATTCTGTTGTATTGTATCATTCAGAATAGTTGATTCGTCCATAAGTGAAACAGATTGCAGTTGATAATGTTTACACATCACTTCTAATAATTCCAACCCATGTTTATTAAATAATTTAAGTAAATCTTAATGAAAAAGTGACCCATCTATGAACCCAGTCAGATACTGCCAAGATCATAAACCTTTTGGCACAATTCCCTAATGTAAGCATTCACAAAAATAAGCTATTTCTATTTGTATTTATTTGTACTTTACCAATTTCTGGTCAAGTTGTTTGAGTAAATCCGAAATATCCATGAAATCCCTGGCTGGCTGCTCCCTAACTTCACTATTAGTTGGAATTTGTAGTGACAGTGGTTCCGTTAACCATGCGGTTAGTTTTGGAGCCCCAATAAGCCTCGTGGATCCATTGTTGTTGTTCTTTGTTTTTTTACAACTAGTATCATTCTGTTGTAATGCATTGCATCCCTGCATATTACAAACACCCCTTTGTGCTCGAATAGGGGATGTATAAATAGACTCCAGTATGTTCGGATTTACATTCACATCCGTAGCTGCTGCCTCTGCAATGGGTGAGGCATTGGAAATGCCTGAAAGCTGGCGTATACTGTTAGTAGTAAGATTAGTTGGAAGTACATCAAACTTCCTGTTAAGTGCATCAACTTGTTTCATTAATGCATCTGTTAAGGCAATTATCCTGCTGTTCTGGTTCTCTGTGGCAGGTGATGAAAGGGTTGTGGTAGGTGCTGGTTCCTCAGCCATATCAAACTACTGGAAACAGCAACAGATGAAAAGCTAATTGCAAACACAAATGCTGTGGACTGCAAGCACCTCACACCCAAACGAACAACGAACTTTCTGTAGATAAACTGTTTATTCAAAATAGTACTGTTAAGCACTTTTCATCCCACCAAGTTGTGGGACTTCTTCAGACAACTGAAACAAGACAACAGCTATATTTAAATCAGTGCATTGGTGCCAAAATACAAGCGCCACAGCTAATTAAAAATTTTAAAATGATTAAAAGTGCATAAAAAACCTTGTAGTGGTCCGAAACCCAGACCACATAACAACATGTTAAATAAAACATCAAGAAATCATGTATACATTATATTATACATAACTTTAAGAAACATGAATTTTACTGAAGTTAATATGCTAATGTAGCAGCTCCTGTGTAATCACTTATCTTGAATTTGTGCATAAAAAACCTTATAGTGGTCCAAAACCCAGATGACATAACAACATATTAAATAAAACATCAATAGGTCATTTATATGTTACATTATACATAACTTTAAAAATTTATTTTATTATAGTTAATTTGATATATGTACAACAAGGGGATCCTCAGCTACCATACTACCAAGGTGGTGGACCATTTACACAGACCCATCAGCAAGTGTCTGTAGCTACACCTCCACAGTGGCAGGAGTGTGCAAGAATGTGTAGGCTGCAGAACACAATACTGGACTCAGCTTCATTCATCTTGTATTTCCCAGTAAATAACAGTGAGAAATAATTATATCTGTCAGTAGACGATGACATAATACATCACAGTGTAAAACAGTACATGTGTCTGAATATCTCTGCTAATACCAACCATGTAACACAAGCAGCACAGACAGCAATAGTTACAGTATCCCCTATCTGCCACCTATTGAGACTCCATATTGTCAACTTATCTACAGATATCCTGCAGAAACAGGTTGTTATCTGTAGTTTGAGAACACCAAACCCTGGACTGGAGTACAACTCTACCTGGATTGGATTCACACACTCAATACAGAAGGCCATACTGGACATGCTTCTACATGTAAAGAAATGAAGCCCATGTCTGACAACACAGTGGACTATACATATCTGTCATTTGCAGATGTCTGTGCACACACCAAATTGTACACCATTTATGCTTCACACACACATTGGGTAGGAATACTCACACATATCCAAGGCCAACACACAATAATATGTCAAACATACACACAAAGAGATGTGGGGAAGAGAGAGAGAGAGAGAGAGAGACAGATAGTGACAGATAAAATTCCATTATAAGGTCTGCCCCACCCACTATACATCAAATTGGCTGATATCGCATGATGTGCTGATGTTAATCACTGTAGACATTCGTTTTGGTAGCCCTCAGCCCTATAGTGTCTGTGGTGCTTGTGATAACTGTGTAACACAATAGTTAAAAACAATATTCATGTAGCATTTGTATACTCAGTCCTGTCAAATGTAAAGTTGTGTCTGACTGTGTGTGTGTGTGTGTGTGTGTGTGTGTGTGTGTGTGTGTGTGTGTGTGTGTGTGTGTGCGTGTGTGCGTGTGTGTTTCCAGAGGAATGATTTATGGCCCATTCACACACACTGCACTTCCCATTGCCCATGATAGCACTCCTGCTGATGTCAGTCACCTTGAAATAATCCTGTGGCCAAGACGCACTCCTATAAGCTCTGTGGCATTTGCAATAACTGCCTTTTACCATAGTGTAGCATACTAGTTAGGTAGGAGTTCTAATCCTAGCCCTGGCAACTGTGCAAATGTGTGTGAGTCTTTGTTGACACCTGCTTTTATGGTCATTCACACTTACTGCACTTCCCTTACCCCTCGATTAGCACTGCAGCTGATGTCACTCACCTTCAAAGATACCTTTGGACAGCTGTCCAGCATGTAACTGTTGTGGTGCTTGTTATAACTGTGTTATACCACAGTGTAGCAAACTAGTTAGTTAGGAATTCTAATTCTGGCCCTGGCAACTGTGGAAATGTGTGTGACTCTTTGTTGACACCTACTTTTGTGGTCATTCACACTTACTGCACTTTCCTCACCCCTCCTTAACACTTCAGCTGATTTCACTCACCTTCAAAGATACCTTTGGAGAACTCTTTAGCATATAACTACCATGGTGCTGGTGATAACTGCATAATACCACAATATCGCAAAATAGTTAGGTAGGAGTTCTAATCCTGGTCCTGGCAACTGTGAAAGTGTGTGTGTTTGTGTGTGAGTCTTTGTTGACACCTGCTTTTGTGGTCACTCACACTTACTGCACTTCCCTTACCCCTCCTTTAGCACTGCAGCTGATGTCACTCACCTTCAAAGATATCTTTGGACAGATCTCCAACATGTAACCACTGTGTTGCTTGCGATAACTGTGTGACACTATAGTACCAATACATAGCTAGGTAGGGGGTTGAAACTCAGTACTGGCAAGTGTGTGTGTCATCAGTATCCTGTGTGGGTGTTGGTGTGATTGTGTAAATAACAGGATCAATTGCAGGGTGGGTTTTGCTACATTTTCATATTGAAGACCCATATGTCCCAATGTCACATTAGAAGGCCAACAGTTGTCAAACACCGTAGATGTTATTGTAGACAATACGCAGCCATACACTTATATAGGCAGCCATTATAATACTCAGAGACCTCTCTCTACCCAAAGAGCATACACAAACACGCTTGGTTCTTTCTCTCTTCCTTTCTTTTTTCCCTCTGTCTCTCTCTCTCTCTCCCCCTCTCTGGTAGATGTGGAAAAATGCATTTGTTTTGCATAGGCAGTAGCTTGACTTTGGTAGGTAATGCTCATGATCAGCTGATGGCCTGTGCACAAATTGGCGTCTTCCACTTGCTAATTGCAAGTGCAACACCTGTGGTATAATTCCTATAGCCAAATTGCATGGAAACACACTCCTATAAGTAAGCAGTGCAAGTGGGTGTTGGCCCTTCTCCCTCACTGTGAGCAGGACTTCATGCAGGTGTGTGGCAAACAGCATCACAGAGTGTAGTTGGAAATACCTCTTACAACAATCACTGTGGAGACAGGCTGAAAAACTGGAGAGGGATGTCCCAGACATGGGGACAGAATGTAAGTATTGCTGTTCTACATTTGAAATAATGTTGGTTTAACGGGGTTTGTGTGGACGTGGCTGTTCTGCATGATTTAAAGTCTGGCATGACAAGATTATGTGGTTGAGAAAACTCTCACCTGTAGGGCTATCTGAAGACTGAGCAGAGTAGGGAGCCTGAGATTTGGTGTGTTACTCACACATTTTCTGTCTTCATAAATGCAGTAGCATACTCTGATGATTGTACTCAGGAAATGGTAACACCCATGTGTGTTACTGACTTCATATCCCTCAGAAAAGATATGTCACAACAAATCTTGTTGCACCAGCAATGTTCTCAGTTTATAACTGCAATATGTCAGTATTGGCCCAGTGTTTGTGCCTCTGTCCCCCAAGTCTGTCACCCTTTGTTCATATGTCATGCAGTAAGAGGTAGATATGTACAGTATACCATTATTTGCTGATGTAATTCCTGATATCAAGCCAGTGATATATCAGACTGTCAGACATGTAATGTATTGGAGACCTAATATTTGAGGACAAAACCTGGATATTCTGTGGTAGTCTGTACAGTAGTGAGGTCTGTGTACTTATGGTGATTGTTGACAGAGTGTCTGTATTATGTAGCAGTGTATTGTGGTCATGTTATTTGGCCTGTGTACAGACTGGGGTAGATGTCAGTGTTCTTGGTCCTGTTCTATCTGACAGTGCATGCTGCTCCAGTTTCTGATACCTTATCAGTCTATATGTTTGTAGGGGCAGACTGAGACATGTTCCATACCACAGTTAGGCATCAGTATACACTGTGTATTGGGCCAGTATATGTAAGGTCAGTGTGTGAGTGGCAAACATGATGATGACCTTTGTTCACACAGGCCATAGACTACTGTTACTTAGGCTTACCACTATGTGACTGTGTTGAGGTCGGTTGTGGGTATGCAATTTCATATTGTTGTCTGTTACTCCATGCTGTTACACACCTGTAGTGCCTGCTATATTTGCAATTACATGTGTATTCCCCCATAGCTAAATTGGGTTAGTGTTGTGGCAGTCTGCCTGTAGTGTAGACAGTGCTTGGTGACATGCCTAGCAGTATAGTGTATTTAACCTAGTGTGATGTTATCTCCAGATATTTGTCGGATGTACTGTTGCTGGCCACCATATGTGTTGTGTATTTCTGACAAAGCAGTGGGCTGGTGTGAAGATGTATGTCACTAACTAGTGTGAAATATGCAGCTTGGGATCTCTGCTCCTCCAGTTAATATGAGTTAGGACAGATAGGAGGGTGTGAATGCATCAACTGTGTGAGCTCATGTAGTCCAGTATTTCTGATATATCCCCATTTTTATGGCTCTAAATACCCCCTTTATCAGTATTGTTCCACATTTCTTGCACTAAGGCATTCTGTGTATATCTCCTTACTGACCAGATTGTTTCAGACTGTCCATGTTTATTGCTCATATTGCTTCTGTTTTCCATAGGATCATTACTGTGATTTGTGTGGTACTTCATTAAGATGATTTTATGTCTGTCAGTAACTGATGGCGTACATGTCAGTTTCAGAAGAGCCTTCCTTCACAACATGTATTTTGACACAACCCGTGTCACTGTAGCAACATTCTACAATTTGTAACTGCAATGCATACATTGCGTTCCCTTGCACTAACAGGTTGAGAGTTAGGGTGCTGAGGTATGACTCCACTACATGTCATGGGCCTATGTATATATGAATATATATACATATATATATATATATATATATATATATATATATATATATATATATATATATATATATATATATATATATATATATATATATATATGTATGTGTGTGTGTGTGTGTATCTATATATATATATATATATATATATATATATATATATATATATATATATATATATATATATATGTATATATATATATCTACTATCCCACAGGGATAGTAGGGTGAGGGTTTGTCATGGCTCTATTAATGTCAGCAACATCACCATCCCTTATAATGTATGGCAAAGTTTATTGTATTTGGAGAATGTGGCTACAGAATGCTGTCTCCTACAAATATGCACAGTCACACGCAATTGCACACACATACACACACACACACTTACCCACATTTGCCAGGACTCAGAGGGTAACCCACACCTATCTACTAATTTGTAGAACAGTGTTATGCTGGTATTGCAAGCTCCAAGTAGCCAATAGGGTGAAGAGTGTAACAAGGTACATTTAATGTGAATTACAGCAGCAACCATTTCTAAGTATAGCAATGGGGGTGTAGTAGGTGAGAAGGCCCTCAGAGTATTTTCAACTACAAGTTTACAAACACACAGACACTTTTATTCTCAATAATGCACACTGACACATTTGTCAGGAATGAGGTCCATAGCTGCAGGTGTTCCCAGGTGTGTACCAGGCTAATGTCCATGGAGAGATGAGAAGAGTAGGTCATGTGGGTACACTAGTATCATGCCACCTGACATTTGTTAGCAGGCCATCAACCAATGCCACTTGAGTGAGCCTCAGGGTGACAGTTAAATCCAACATCCAATCATCTGGTTTTCTCTTGCAGAGGGCCAGTGAGGTGCTCAAATTGACATGTATGCAACATATATTTCATAACATGGCCAGTGTCTGGATTAGAGACCTGTACCCAAGCATGTTCTGTTGACTGTGGCAGTCTGGTTGAGGTATCCATGGCATGTGGTGCATACAGGGTGTGGTTTCCTAGCTGTGACATTCATAACACAGCTGGGCAGACATGTCAGTGTCAGTCAATCAGAGATTGCCTGTAAGCAGCCAAGATGGATACCTGACATCTGCACATCTATACAGAGGACAGATAAAAAATAGCTAGCCAACAGGTTATGCATTAGGATGAATGTTTTGACAGATAGATGTCTGACACTGATAGGTATGCCATTACTACATGACAGCAGTCCTCGATGACATGCCGTAAATGCATAGTAGTCTACAGTTAATATCAACATATCAGATCAATATCCAATAGGAGATACTTAAAAACATACAGCTCACACACCAAGAACAAGATAGACAGTACTCAGAGTCCAGCTTTGCATGCAAGGGTGTATGGTTCCAGTACTACAATCTGCAATCTACTCTTACTTGGAAAAGCGCTGTTAAAAGTAGTAATGTAAGGATACAATACATGCAAGTGTGACTGCATATAACCTGGGATACTACCCAAGTATGAAACACATATAATGAGAAAAGATTGTGTCTCATACAATATACTCACACCCCTTGCTACTGTAATGATAGCACATAGAAACATGTTATGTACATGGAATTAAATACACTTATTAAAGATGACATTACCCTGCTATTTTATCAGACTGGTATGTGATCACTGGTTATCAGGGCTGAGCTATGCTTAACAGGTATAAGCATTGCTTAAATGTAAATGCTAATCAGATTTGTGCACTAGTAAGCAAAGCCTACACAGTGTAAGTGCCTTTTCGTTTTACCATACATTAGCACCACTTACTGTAGGGCAAACCCATGCAAACCCACTTAAAGTTGTTCAAAACTGCCTTAATCACTCTATATCCAACAGTCCTTGTTCTGCCTAGCAATAAAATAAACAGCCCTTGCACATCTTGAACCCAGGACCCTCTACACTATATTCACAGCAGATAACCACTAACCAATCTGAGCTGTGAAAATGTCTGTTGCTTTTCAAATATATCATCCAGTACACATACTGAATAGTAGTGAACCACTGCTTTAACTACTACAATTGTTTAGTACTTGTAAGTGAAAATGGTTTTGAATCAGTCATGCTCTTCCTCTTATATGTAAATATACACATATAGTAATATGGTAGGATACATCTGAGAAGGTATATACAACACTCATGTTTACACATAAAAGGCTATAGATTCTGTTAGATAAAAAAGAGAGATTATGGATTGCTAATATAGGGGCTTTATACAAACCAAGGTTAAATGAGCACTGGTAGTTTTTTTGCATAGTAGAAATGCATTTTAGTATTGAATATAGTTATATACTTTATTAAATATGTGCTTCTATATTAGTGATGCAAGTTATTTGTATTTTAAGATGATGTGGCTTTAAACCACTGATATTTAAATGAATGTACTACACTGAGTACGCCAGGGGGTGAAACCAATTTGTTTGTGTATGCTGCATTTCACCACTGTATTTCGCCACTATGATGTGGATGTTGCTATTGAGAAGATAAAGTTTCAGATCTGGCTCGCGTATTCTTGTTTTATTATATAGTGCTGGACCTGTTTCTTTGGTGTGTTTTTATATATATTTATATATATATATATATATATATATATATATATATATATATATATATATACATATTCATACATATATTTCTCTCTCTCTCTCTCTCTAGATATACATATATATATATATATATATATATATATATATATATATATATATATATTTACATTTATATTTATATTCATTTTATATATATGGGAACTGTGCCTGCCAGGGGTTCCATGGGCACTAACAGGTAGAAGCCCAGATATGGTACTCTCCCCGATGATGTCAATTGTTCACTGGATTTGCATCCCTGTTGGGAATGGCCAGGATCATGTGTACGTGGCCTGCTGTGTTGTGGTGTGGACAGCACCCACCCTGCAGTGCTGGTGCTGGTTCTGCCACTACAGGAGTGGCTGTGAGTTGTTGCACATCTATGTAGACCTCCACCTGTTGGTGTTGCTGACCTATGTCTACATGCCTGATGCCCTACTGCCACCACATGCTCTAATGCAGGCACCACACGGTTGAGGATTTCCACCATCTCACACAACTGTCTATCCAGGACCTCTGCAAAATAACGGTGGGCACCTGCAAGATCACGGATGCTGTCAAGTAGGGCAGAATGAGTAGCCCTCTGGAGCCTCAGACTCTGTCTGGTGTAATGTTCCATACATGTCTGTGCCACCATGATGGTCTGAAACATGCGTCTCATGACACCTGCTGTAGCACTTCTGCCAGGGGCATGATGCCCAGCAGCTCTCCTATGAGCAATCCTGTACATCTGCCTGTGTGGTACCTCGCCGGTTATCTGGCTATGACTGCTGTGTACCGAAACTTGCCATAGTCCCCACACTGTCCTGTCCCATGCCACCACCCACCAACTGTTCCTCATCTATGGCCACTGGTGATGGGGTATGTATGGGCATTGTGACTGTGTGCAGGAATGGGATGGATAAAAATGGGATGTCAACCAATGGCACAGCTTCAGCCCCTGACAACCCTGCCTGTGTCTCACCATACCTATCATCATTACCAAAGTCTGTATGGACACTAACATCAGTTTGCCTGCAGGAGGGACCCTGACCCACCTCGCCACCTGTGAGGGAAAAACAAAAAATGTCATTTAAGACTTGTATGTTATTGCTTACCTCTACACACACTTACACACGCGCACACACACTTACACACACACACACACACACACACACACACACACACACACACACACACACACACACACTTACAGGTGAGGTGGCACAAACATATTACACAGACCTCTCATTACCCAACAGAACATGCATGAAATAGGGCACTCAACAGCATGCACTGCAGCTATACTAAATCCTTGTTACCAACATTATACATCTCTGTGATGCAGGAGTTGTGTTAGTAGGTGATGCTCCTTCCCCTGGAACACACTGCACCCATGTACACAGTATTGGTATGCACCTGTACAGCACCCTGGTATGTACTGTGCACCATACCTCACAAGTGTACACACCATTACTGAATGTGTATATGTGTGGCAGTTATGTTTTCTCTGTTGCTCACACCCCCTATGTGTTTGTCTGACACATACCTGGGATGATATGAGGACTGATGTCAATAGTTAATGCCTGACATCTGATTTGCAGATGTCATTATCAGCAGTGCATGTATGAGCAATAAAATCCGATTACACTGACAACCTTCAAAACTTAATGTGAATATGAAGAGTGTACACACCCTTGTTGACATGCCAGCCTCTTCCATGATATGCAGTGGGGCCACAATACTGCATATGTTAAAATTACACACACCTGATATGTGACATATGGCCTGTGCAATCAAATGCAGTAGCAAACAAATGTGTTAGTTGTGCAGATGCTGAATGAGATGCATACGATATGTGGGTTGCATAAGTGTGCACACCCTTAACACAATGATTTGTTGCAGCACCTGTTAAGTGAACTACAGCAGTCACTAATCCTGGAAGGGGTATACTAGCATGGCCCATCTTCACTTGCCATTATTTGGTCACTCCGCCCTACAAATGTCCCCCACCTCTGCTGGATTGCAAGGTCAGTTCATGTGCACAGCCCTTTGAGGTCACACAGTGCCTTCACTATTGCTGTGAAGTCAGGGTTATGCCTGGCACAATTCATGACCTTGACTGTATTCAGCCATTCTTAGCGAGCTTTGGATGTATGCTTCCGTTCACTGTTGTGTTTCAGGATGACACCCCTTCCCGTACTCACCCTTATTGCAGATGCTTGACAACTATGGGTCACACATGAGTGTTATTTTGCAGTGTTCCAAATTCAGAACACCATGTCTACCGGCCTAGTTCCTGCTAATGAACCGCAAACCTAAAGGTGTACACTGGCACCAGCAGGGTAAAAATGGGGATGGTGGGCCTGAGGTGGAGTGAGGTGTTGCTTGTGCACCACATGTATCTTTATTAATACTGCCTGTAGGTTTCAGCCTTGGTCTCAGTGCACCATTACACATTGCAACACATGCCTTTGGGAGACTTGATGTTATGCATATGCTACCTATAGAGAGCTCTGGATGATGTTTCCTGTGGAACAACTCTTCCATCTGATTACCCTAACCCATAGGCCACACTTACACAGATTCCAGGTGATTGTTGACACAGGTACTGCACAGGCAGTACTTGCTAGACATTCCTCCAAGTTGCTCAGTGTTGCTGCATGTTTCTGGGCAGCATCCATGACCAGTTTGCAACATGTGTCATCATCTGTCTTGGATGGGCATCTGCTTATTTTCTACATTAATGTTGTCCCATACTTCATACACACATACATGACTGTCTGCACTGTTTGTCATGGTATATGCAATGGTGAGGTAAGGCTAATTCTCCCACTCCTGAGTGCTACCTTTCGGAT
Source organism: Protopterus annectens (assembly GCF_019279795.1). Classification (NCBI taxonomy): domain Eukaryota; kingdom Metazoa; phylum Chordata; order Ceratodontiformes; family Protopteridae; genus Protopterus; species Protopterus annectens. The sequence continues at coordinate 1,114,887,371 of NC_056726.1, forward strand.
ATGGGATCTATTCCATGGTTTGTAAGATGTGTGCAAGCCACGGCTGTCTCTGTTGCAGGTATGTGGGAAATGTCATGGACATACTTCTTGGACAGCAGACCATTACTTGGTCTGACATTAAGGCCCTGTACTTGATGGAAGGTGTGTACTCAAGAAGAGTGAATGCTGTCTGTACCTCACAAGCTGCTTCCACAATATGTTATTTGGAGTGTGTGCACACATATGCTTTCAGCGTTTGTTAAGGTATGTATTCCTCATATTTGTTGTCCTAACATAGAATTCCATATTACAGATTCATTACTCATGTTAGGATCACATTACAGGTTGTAAAAGATATGGAATGTGGTATTGTGATTTGCCATTGTTTAGATCAGGAATAGTTGCCATTGTAATAGTGGTGTATACACTGTTGTAGACACTGTATAAGGGTAATGTTTCAGACATGTCCCTACTGTAGGCATTTGTCCCACTATTACGTTCATCTCTGTCCACACATCTTACACTGACAGGTGGTTAGGTATTCTGCAGGGCTCTTACATACCCTTCAGATATGCCACCATGGTGACCACTGTGATGCAGTGCAGTTAACAGCAACAATAAGTGAACATGTACAGCATGCATTATGGGTAGGTGTGTTAAATGTGTGCATGGCAAATTCCATGGCCATAACATGGCTGGTGTACTGGCAAACCTGAACAAAACAACTCCATACTCACCAGCTATAGGCTGCTGCCTCAGTTGTGTACCAAAGGGACCTACATAGTTGTGTGAGAGACATAATGTCAGTAGCCAAACCTAGCCACACCTGTGGCATTGGTACAGGGTGGGAGCAGCATTTCAGTACATCAATAGTACAAACCCACAATACTAGAGATTATGCACATCTGCTCATTACTACACTGCAGTAACAGACTATCTTATCTGACATATGCATGTAGATACTTTACAGATGAAGATGGATAAGCAACAGTGGTCTACTAATGTGCCCTGGGGCCTTACCTGCATGCTCCTTGTCTATTGTGTGGGTGGCACCCACCTCCACAATGCTATCTTCAGGTTGTTGTCTTGGCTGGCGGGTGCCCCAAGGCTGGGGAGGAGCACCTCAGCATATGTCAGTGGGGGATGGATGATGTGATCGCCACCTGTGGATAGCTGGTCCCTCCTAACTGCAGCAGCATGCTGACAGGCATGGTGGGTCAGATCGGTGCACCAATGCCACACCTGATCATATCATTGTTGTAGCCTTCCTGTGTCCTGAAAGAGAGCTCTTCAAACTATCTGGAGATATACAGAGCTGAGTATATTTTTCTGGCACTTCAGAGTTGTGTACTGGTAATTGTTGTTTGACTAATTTTATATCATTGCTGGCTGACTTCAGAGTTGTGCACTGTTATTTTTGCTTCACTGTATAGTTTTTCAGATCTCTGCTAAAGGTGTTGGTTTTCCCATACCCATCCTCCTTATTCCTGTGCTGTTGTTTAAATTTGGAGGTTTTTGCAGTTGCCCGCCCCCAATGTAGATTTGATCTGGGACACTCCCCCAGTCCCATCTCTTTACCTCATTCTACCTAATAGACTCCTTCTGCATTGTTTTTAGTCATTTTTAAATTTAATTGCATTTTTTAAACTGTTTGGTCTAACATTGCTACATACTCAAGTGTGCTAGCTTGCACTGTATTTGAATTGTTTTGACTGGTGTTTTAGCTATTTTTCTGTATATATAAAAAAAAAAAAAAAAAACAACCTTTCCTGTAACTAGTGTAGTCCAGATTCAGATTTGCTGTATCCAGGACTGTATGTAAGCTTCTAAGCCCCCCCCCCCAAGCTTTCTGTGTTGGAGGGAAGCCTTCTAGCTTATCAGTGGTAGTGGTAAGCACTAGGTAACCTATCTACCACATAAGGAGTGGTTCTGGCCCAGAAATTGTAGTTATTGGCCATTTGGGCAGTTTTTCCATCTCTCTCAACTTTCTGATTTAACAGCCCACATTTGCACGTGTTTCCCCCCTTTCCTGTAACTAGTTTAGTCCAGATACAGATTCTTACTTTTAGCACTTGAATTTGCTTATTCGTGATCAGCACTTGTTCAGAACTTGTAAGCACTAAATAACCTACCAATTACTACAACACTCAACCTTCCTCATTACCTAGAGGAAAACAGTTTTGGTACTTACTTTTCTCACTTGCTTAGAGAAAAACAGCTCATGTACTCACTTTCCTCACTTATCTAGAGGAAAATAGTTTTTTTATTCAGGCATGTCCAATGGTCAGCTCCCAATGTACTATCCTGTCTATCTGATGAATCTGGGCATCTTGGAGCAATGTAGAAATTGCCTCGTGTACACAGACAACCCTCTCCTCCTACCACACAACACTACAACCTATGAGAAATGCACTTATCTAGCCAAACTGGAGGTAAAGCTCTCTCCAATCAAGACTGAACTTGACAGTCAAGAGGAGAAGGTAAACACTTGCACCAAATCACACTCATATCATAGTCTCATTAAATCTACACCACCAAAATCCACACATGTAAATACAAAAACATTCACAGAGGCTCTCAATAATAATCTGCTCAAGCAACAGAGACCTCCAAAGCAGAAATGCAAGCAACCTCCACCCCCCAACACAACCCAAATGACACACAGCCCGCAGATTCAGTGTGCCACTCAACCACAGCCAATAAGGCAAAACAACGTACCCAACACACTAGTCATAGACAACTCTATAGTCAGGCACACTGATGTCCCACTCACCAGGCTAAACAGGGAGAAGGTTACTGTCAGCTGCCTGTCAGGTGCCAGGATCCGCCACATAACCCACACACTCAGGTCACTCCACAACAAGTACAAATATGACTCTGTCAATGTCCATGTTGGTGTGAATGACCTGAGACGTACCTCCCTGGACTACATGAAAAGAGAAATGGAGGAGCTCTTGGATCTTGTAGCCCAGGCAGGTATGACCCTAGCCCTGAGTAGCATCCTGCCATCTCCCAGAATGATGCTGCAGTACAAGGACAAGATGATTGACTTCAACAATTGGCTGAGCTTCTGGTGCCATTCTAAAGGGATCCAGTATCTGTCTGCCTGGGATGACATGGTCGACAGACCACAATGCTTTGCCAGAGATGGCCTGCACCTGTCACCCCTGGGATTCCGGATAATGGCTAAGGTTCTTGCCGCCCCTATAGTGCCTTTTTTAGGCAAGGTTCAAATGACAAATTCACCACCATAACAGGAACAGGCAAGCAAAAACTGAGGGTGCTGCTATTCAATGCCAGAAGTCTAAATCTCAAAATGCATTCACTCATGGCACTCCTTAAAATGGAGAACATCGATATCTGTGCAGTGACTGAGACCTGGTTCAAGGCTCCAGAGAGCACCCCTGCACTACCAGGCTATAACTCATACCGCACTTTTCGGCCATGTAACCTGGACCGGAATACCAAAGGCGGAAGTGTATCCATATTCATTAAGGATATCCACACCTCCAGGCTAGTTGCTCAGCATAATGCAGCCGAGGTTATCCAAGTGCAACTAACTCTGGGCAAAACTGCAATCCAAATTGTAGCTTGCTACAGATCACCCACCATGCCCCAGGATTCCCACTCATCTTTTCTTGATGTACTGGAAAATATTAGGATTCAACCAAACACCCTAATAATGGGCGATTTCAACGACCCCACCATTAACTGGGAAAACTACTCATGTACCAACTCCTTCATGCAACGCTTTCTGGAATTCATAAACTCCAATGCCCTGTTTCAACTTATCCACACCCCCACCAGGGGCAACAATATCCTAGATCTAGTCATTACCAATATGAGTGACCGGTGTACCACACCTGAAGTCAATGCCTCATTTGTCCGATCCGACCATAAGCTAATTACCCTAGATATCCACATCCTTCATCCACCCCCCATTAAGGAAACCATGGTAAACAATTTCTCCAAAGCCAACTTCATGCTTCTTAAGACAGAAGTGGTGAACTTCATGACACCCATGCAGATGGACAATACAGTTACAACTACTGAATTCTACACAATTGCTTTATAAGCACTTACATGAGTGCATGGATCGTGCTATCCCAAACAGAACCAAGACGCTATCCTCCAAAAAAAGGAAGCCAATCAGGTGGTCCCCTGCCTTAAACAAACTGTACAACAGAAGGAAGAAACTCTTGCAAAAGAGAGTAAAATCCCACGAGTGTAGGAGCTCCCTGGTCAGCCTTAGTAAGAAGCTGCAATCCCTGATAAAATCCTCCAAAGCTATTTACGAAAACAAAATCACCACTGATTCTAAAGACAATCACAAAGCATTCTATAGCTATGTCAAGAATCTCAATGGCAACACTCAGATCTGCTCTGAGTTACAGCACAATGGCACTAAATATACAGACCTGACTGATATTGCCAACATCCTGGCAGATAGGTTCAGTGCTCACCCCCTAAAGAGCCCATCTCTATACCGGAAGAATGCAAAGTTCCTGTAATCACGGCTGCACAGGTAAAAACCACACTCTCCAAAGCCAAGAACACAGCAACCATGGGATCATACAACATCCCAGGCTGCGTTCTACATGAACCACAGAACGAACTGGCACCCCACCTAAGTACCATGTTCAATCATAGCCTCAGCTCAGGCTTTGTGCTTGCTGAATGGCGCACAGCAATGGATATCCCACTCCACAAGGGGGGAGCCACCACAGACCCCAGGAACTACCGCCCCATTAGCCTGACGAGCCTGGTTCTCAAGGCCATGGAACGTATCATCATGGAACTTATAAACAAAGACATTGGTAATCTCCAAACTCTGGATCCCACCCAGTTCAGGTTTGTAAAAGGCAGATCATGTCTCCTAAACCTGATAGACTTCTTTGAAGCAGTCACCAAAGCCATAGACAAGGGTAAGGTGGTTCACACAGCCTATCTAGATCTTGCCAAGGCTTTTGACACCATCCCCCACTCTGGAATTATAGATAAACTCACTAAACTAGGTATAAATCCCTATGTCACAAGATGGTTGCCAACTGGCTCACTGACAGAACCCACACTGTGAAAGTAGCAGACTCCAAATCCGACTTCAGACCAGTAACAAGTGGACTACCATAGGGTTCAGTCCTGGGTCCTCTCCTGTTTGGTATCCACTTCTCTGAAGTGCAGGCTAACACAGAAGGTCTTTGGCTAACAAAGTTCGCAGATGACTGCAAACTAGGAGCCATAATCGAAACTCCTAATGATGTGGACATCCTACAAAAGGGCCTCACTGAGACAGATGCCTGGTGTCAAAGCCATGGCCTCAAGCTCAATGCCAAAAAGTGCATTGTCATCCCCTTTGGTAAAAACTCTGTACCCATGAACTACAACATAGGTGGTAGTATACTTAAAACCGAAAGTGTGATAAGAGACCTTGGGACACAGGTGGACAGTAGTCTCTACTTTGATAATCACATCGCCACAGTAGTCAGGAAATCCTTCTACGTGGCACACCTCATCACAAAAGGTTTCTCATCCAGAAAAAAAGAGGTCATTGTTCACCTCTACTCATCACTCATTAGACCCATTATAGAGTACAATGCCCCTTTTGGTATGTACCTCACAAGACATCTACAACAACTGGAAAGGCCGCAGAAATACCTCACAAAGAGGATTACTGGCCTCAAACAGATGACCTACACAGACCGTCTCAAGAAACTCCAGCTTTACTCTGTCGCATATTGCCTACTCAGAGGTGATCTCTGCCTAACATACAAAGCTATGTCAAATCCAGAGCTGTTGGACATGCTCCACTTAAAGAAATCCCAATCCCTCTGAGCTACATGCTTTAGGGACCTAAACCTTGTCACCACAATAAACAGAACATGCCAGAGGGATAGATTCCTGTCCCAGAGACTTCCCATACTCTGGAATAAACTACCTATCTATATCAAACAAAGCTCCTCATTAGCACTCTTCAAGAAAAATCTTGATGATTGGATGGGAAATAGGAAATTCACCCCGGGGATCACCTCTGTGGCTCTGCTCGACAGTGGCACAGGAAAATAATTTTCTTGGGTGGCAAAAGCCAGGGTACCTTTTTGGCTGGGCTTGTATAGGCCCCAGGGTCAATAGCCTAGTACCTGCCTATGAACCTGTGAACCTATGAACTGCAGTTATGCAGGCCAACATTATTTACCCTGTGGACAAGCTCTTCCACAGGGTGGTCCTCTCCTGGATATCATGGGCCTTACACCCAAATAGGATGCCATGATGTACTATCATGAAGTGTATAATGACATCATTTTCCTGGGGTGTATATGCAGGGAGCCATTCTAGGGACATTGTACCTGGAAGACATAAACAGGAAAAAAGGTCAGAGGACCTCATACTGCAAGGCTATATAAGTTGTTAATTGACATCTCTCTCCCCCCCAACCATATCTCCAACAATACTCTAAACACACAAATCAATGGGTATGTTTACACCAAACCTACTGTTGGGACATATGTCCTATTGTTCAACAAATATTGAAATGTGTTTTTATTAATGTTACATGTTGAAACACTACATTGCTGGCCTGTTGTTAGCAATGTAACCTGCATGCTGTTTTAATGGCCACTGTGGTTCCATATATACATGTGTTCTGTTTGCTATGCAACTGTTCCTTATCTGGTGTTTTCGGTTAATGGGATTATTTATGCATTCTGCTATAACTAATCTTGGATTGTGTTGACTATTACTAACCCACATATGTTCTAAAACTGCAACACTATAGCACATTTGGGAAGGCCAGTCCCAGTGGACCCACCTCACCCACCTCATCTGGCCATGGCACCGGGCCCTAGCACATCTGGGACCCACACTGGAACCTCCTTGTCTACTGGTCCTGCACCACCTTCGGGTGGAACTTCCTCAGTGGATGGGGCTTGTCCCACACCTGGAAGAGAGCGCAGACAGGATACTGTCACCCGAATTCAGGTTTGGGGATTGGTGAGTAGCGACCTCCAAAGGGAGTTGGGAGATCTGCTATGCCAACTTGAAGGCTGCATGGTGCAATTAGTGGGTTAGCCTTACCCTCCTATTCAGCCCCCAGCACAGCCACCTTCTGGGCCGTGAAGGTGCAGTGGTGACTGCCCATGGGTGGGGACCTCAGTCCCACTTTTTCCATTTGGGGGCTCATGGGCTTCCAATTTCCAAACACCTCTCCCTGTACAAGGTGTTTACCCAACACATGTGTCATATACCACCCATTTATGCTGTCTTGTCTGTCTTCTGACCTAACCTACCTCCCCAAATATACCTACTATCCTGTCCCAACATCCCACTCTCACCTTAAAAAAAAAAAAAAAAAAAAAAGGGCAATCTGTTCCCAAAAAGAAATTACACCCCATAAATAACTGTCCATTTCGCACATGTGTCCACTGGATACATGTAATCTGGTCTAACTGGCTTCACAACACATTATTGTTGTCCTCACTCCACTCTCAGGGGTTTGAGTTTCCAAATATACCTCCAAATTCAGTATATATGCACAGCTGTTGCAGTAGGAGAAATAGACAGCTATGGACCTTCCCTACACCCGTCCTGCACATCCCTAGCTACTTTCCCTATTGCCTTTCCCTTTTTGTGCTCCCTTTTTCACCACTTTCTTATCACGCCTTTTTTCTTTTCTTTTAAAGAAATTAGTACGAGGGTAAGCGGGAGTAAGCACTTTTAAGCTGTAATAAGTGGGATTAAGCCTGTTTACATGGCACTAATGAATGCCTACACATATTAAGCATTTTTCTGGTGGTCTGTAAGCATATTTAACCAGCAGTTAACATTGCTTACTGTCCAGCAAACCCACTCAAACCTGCTTACAACTGCTTAAAAGTGCCTTAATCACTCTGTATCCAACAGCCCTTGTTCTGCGAGCAACAAAATAATCAGCCCTTGCAAGTCTCGAACCCAAAACCATGCACACCATAACCACAAGTTACCACTAAGCCATATGAGCTGTAGATATGTTTTCTCAAGCATAAAATGCAGCAGTGCCATTCAACAGTAGGGGAAATGTATTTATATGTGTGTGTGTGTGTGTGTGTGTGTGTGTGTGTGTGTGTGTGTATCTATATCTATATATATATATATATATATATATATATATATATATATATATATACATACGTACATGCCTCATATATAGTGCATTTGGACATCAGATCCACACTCTGAACCTCTCACTGCAAAACATCTGACCAAAGATACTCTAAATGTGGGTGAAAGGCCCAAAATAGGGATCTCTTGTAATTATTGCCATTATCCCTTCCTCCACAGCTGAACTGTTCTGCCTTGCAACAAAATAGAGCATCCCATGTGGACAAAGCCTAACATTGGGGGGTATATAGAGACAGATCATAGATATGCCTATTACAAACCTATGAAGTTTGTGCATGATACATTTCACATTACCATGACTGTTCTGAAGGTGGTGGGGTCTGAAACTCATGTGTCTGTCATGACGTCATTACTTCCACCTTCAGCTATTTGCCAGACTAATGTAGATATTTGGAGAAACAGCACAAACACTATGATGGCTTAAATCATGACATTCTGTGCAGATCTGCACAGTTGACAGGTATGGCACACTGCCCACAGGGCCAGATGCTATGTCCATAGCAGTTGTTCAGCAGGACATCACTACAGCAAGTCTTGATGGCACATCTAAATCTTTCAAAATCATCTATCCCATTATTACAGACCAAGTACTACATTCAATTACATGCTGACATGTTTCACATTCCTGTTTTATTATTAAACTCTCGTCTGTGTTCCAGTTGATGTCTTCCTCGTTTTATTTTTTGTTTCTCTCTGTCTCTCATCACAACAGGGATCAAGCTGGACTGAATAGGTTGCAGCATGACTTTTGTAGGTCATGCACCAATTGGTGTTCCCCACTTGCTAATTGCATGCAGGCAGCTGTGTAGTTCTTCCAATAGCCAATGTCATAGCAATGCACTAATATAATAGACTACATCATGTGGGTGTTGTCCCTTTACCTTTCCCGTATGGAAGACACCCTTCCTGTGTGTGAGCAGTGGTGTTACAGACAGCAGGTAGCAATACCTCTTACAACAGGACTTGTAGAGACAGGTTAGCTACGTGTTTGCATAAGGTTCCAGACCTAGGGAGAGTGTGTGAGTATTGCTGTTATATGCATTGAATACTGCTAGTTTTACAGAGTGTGTGTGTACATGATAATTTTGGATGGAATGCAGTCTGTCTGCATAGCTCTCAACTGTGGGCCTATCCACATGATGGCCAGAGGATTGCCTATGTTTTGTCTGTTCCTTACACAGGTCTTGTCCCTGACATATCAGTGACATTCTCTCTGTTGATTTCTATCAGTACATGGCAACATCCATTTGTGTTTCTGACTTCATATTCCTGAGTAAGGGTATGTTGCAACCAACCCTGTAACACCAGCAGCTTTCACAGTGTATAACAGCAATATTTCAAATATGACCCAATGTTTCAGCCTCTGCCCTCCACATATATACCAGGCTTTGTCCAGATGTCATGCAGTAAGAGATTGATAGGTAATGGTCTAACATTATTTAGTGCTGACATTCCTGCTATCATTCCAGTGATGTTGTAGACTCCCACACAAATAGTGGGGTAGGGTCCATATATACAAGGACTACAGCTGGACAAAACATGTGTGACCCTGTACAGTCTGGAGGTCAGTGTATGGAGAACACTGTTGTATGCCATTGCAAGACATTTTATGGGGGGGTTATTAAATGTTTTTTTAAACTAGGCTGTTACAACATGTGAGGGATATCAGTAATAGGAAACATTAAGGTATATGGCTGTACATTTTTATATGTTTCACCATGGGAACAGTGGTGGGCTAGAGATTACTGTCTTACACACAGTTCTGTTTGTCAGTGTGATAGTGATGTTTTAAGTTAAGCATTGTTATGTAACAGATACAATACATTGTAACAACTGATACTTTTCTCCCTAGGGGTTGAGTAGAGAGTGTTATTGGAGGCTGTTGAACTAAATATGTAATTGTTGATTGATTCTTATCTTCAAGGCAAGTGTGTATTTTACTGTTGTACTACTTGAAGGCTTTAGTCTAGACAGCAAAGTATATTATGTTTTGCAGATTACTATATCATATGTTTTTTTGAGAGTTGAATTAATCAGTTATTATGTATTTCAAACACCTAAATTCTATAAGAAATGTCATAAACAACTGAAATAGTACACAAATAAACATTTCTATGTATTAAACTGTGTGTGGTGTCAAGTCCCTTGCATTGTGTGTGGGTGTATGTTTCATGCAATAATTCTCATTTGTAGGAAAGAATCAGACACTGGCCATTTGAAAAGGTGGCAACTGTAGGAATAATATACTCTTTATATATATATATATATATATCTGTAAGTATTTATATATATATATATATATATATATATATATATATATATAATATATATATATATATATGTGTGTGTGTGTGTGTGTGTGTGTGTATATATATATATATATATATATATATATATATATATATATATATATATATATGTGTGTGTGTGTGTATGTATCATTAAAATGTTTAGTGCTTCCACCTTGTACATTCCCTATGGTAGACTGACTGTTCTGCATGATATGTTAGAGAAATCATCCCAACATCCTTCAGCTGAGATGGCTTCCTGGTAACTTGTTGTAGCTATGTTGTGCCAGGTCTTGGGTTCAAGGCTTGCAAGTGCTGGTTATTTTGTTGCAAGTCAGAACAGTTCAGCTGTGGAGGAAGGGATAATGGCAATAATTACAAGAGATCCCTATTTTTGGCTCCTTCACCCCATTTACAGTGCCTTTGGTCAGATGTTTGCACCATGGGAACAGTGGTGTGGGCCAGGAGGGTCTTTATCAGTTCAGTGGTGGTGATTGAGCAGCAGAGCCCCTTCCCTGGAGGGTTAGTTACTGACTTGAAACTGTAGTTTTATTGGCCACTAGGCCTATTTCCATAACTCCTAACTCTCATTTGTCCTCAGGGAGTTTAGGCAGTGACTGGTTTGTTGTTGGCCAATTTGGGTCATTTCTGTTTTCCAGCCTCCAGCCCCTATATAGCAAGCTTTAAGTTTAGCCCCAGATTTAGCGGATTTTACGGAGTTGCCACTGTGTTGCACACTAGGGCAGTGAAAGGCAACCCCCATTCGGGTCACCCACCCCCCCCGAATTTTTTTAAAGTTTTTTCTATTCCTTCTAGCAATGTCGAGGATCAGTTGCTAGTGTCCTCTCCTGCTCAGCTGGTGAACGTAGCATGTTAGGCAGGCCTCACAAACTCAGGAGAACCACATGGCCTTCCTGAAAAAACACTAGGGGATAAATGTACAGCTAGACAGCTGTTTTAATCACCTCTCTACTCTGGATACGGCGCATCACCGCCTGCAACTGTGGTACCACTTCAGTACCATGCCTCACAAAGGCCCTGGAAATTAATGCCCATTAGCTTGACAAGCCTTATCTGCAAAGCCATGGCATGGGGATGGATGACCCTGGATAATAAAGACATAGGAAATTTGCAGACTTTGGATCCAATCCAACCCAGTTTGGCTCAAAGGCAGATCATGCGCCTTTAACTTGGTTGACTTTTTTTTCAAGTCACCAAAGCCATTGATGAGGGAAAGGCAGTCCATACAGCCTAGCCCGATCTGGGCTAAGGCCTTCGATACATACCCCATTCGGTATCATTGAAAAACTCATAATGGGTATAGTTCATATAAAAAAAGAGGGTGTAAAGCCAAAACGATATGGGCTAGGCTTTGTAAATGCTCTCGGGCAGATAGCCTAGAGAAGTTCAGAGTGTGGATCCGATGTCCGAATGCACTATATATCTATCTATCTATCTATCTATATATATATATATATATATATATATATATATATATATATATATATGTATACATTTTACCTACTGTTCAATGGCTGTGCTACATGATATGCTTGAGAAAACATCACACATATCTACAGCTTAGATGGCTTAGTGGTAAATTGCTGTGGCTATGGTGTGCAGGGTCCTGGGTTCGAGACTTGTAAGGGCTGATTGTTTTGTTGCTGGGCAGAACAAGGGCTGTTGGATACATAGTGATTAAGGTACATTTAAGCAGTTATTAGCGGGTTTGCATGGGTTTCTGTGATGGTAAGCAATGCTAACTGCCAGTTAAATATGCTTACAGACAGCCAGAAAATTGTTTAATCTATGTAGGTATTGCTTAACACTGCGCAATCAGGCTTAATCCCACTTACAACAGCTTAAAAGAGCTTACTCTTGCTTACCCCTGCACTCATTTCATTAAAAGAAAAGAAAAAAGATGTGATAGGAAAGTGCTAAAAAAGGGGGCACAAAGAGGGAAAGACAATAAGGAAAGTAGCTAGGGATGTATATCTGGACATGCAAACCCCTGAGAGAGGGGTGAGGACAACAATAATGTGTTGTGAAGCCAATTAGACCAGATTACATATGTCCAGTGGATATGTGTGCAAAATGGACAGTTATGTATGGGGCGAAATTCTTTGGGGGGAACAGATTGCCCTTTTTTTAAGGTGAGAGTGTGATGTTGTGGAAGGATAGTAGGTATATTTAGGGAAGTAGGTTGGGTTGGAAGACAGACAAGACAGACAAGACAGCATAAAGGGGCAGTATATGACACATGTGGTGGGTAAACACCTTGGACGGGGAGGGGTGTTTGGAAATCGGAAGCCCACGAGCCTCAAAATTAAAACACTGGGACTGAGGTCCCCATCCATGGGCAGTCAGCACTGCACATTCATGGCCCCGAAGGTGACTGTTCTGGGGGATGAGCAGACAGGGCAGGCTGACCCTCTAATTGTGCCACACAGCCCTCAAGTTAGTGTAGAAGATCTCCTAATTCTCTGCGGAGCTCGTTACGCATCAGACCCCAGACCTGACTTCAGGTGACAGGATCCTGTGAGCGCCCACTCCTGGGGGGATGAGCCCCACCCCTTGAGGTGGTTCCACCCAAAGATGGTGCAGGACCAGCAGACGAGGAGGTCCCGGGATGGGTCCCAGATGTGCTGGGGCCCAGTGCCATGGCCAGATGAGGTGGGAGAAGTGGGTTCGCTGGGACCGGCCTTCCCAAACGTGGTATATTGTTGCAGTTTTAGAACATATGTGGGTTAGTAATAGTCAACACAATCCAGGATTAGTTATAACAGCATGCACAGATATTCCCATTAACCCAAAACAACAGATCTGGAATAGTTGCATAACAAACAGAACACATGCATATATAGAACCACAGTGGCCATTACAACAGCATGCAGATTACATTGATAGCAACAGGCCACCAATGATAGTATTTCAACATGGAACATTAATAGAATCACATTTCAATATTTATTGAATAATAGGACATATGTCCCAACAGTAGGTTTGGTGTAAACATACCCACTGATTTGTGTGTTTAGATTATTGTTACAGATATGGTGGGGGGGAGAGGTGTCAATTAACAACTTATATATCCATGCAGTACTCACAACTTTAATGAGCATTGCTCTAATCATTACTCTACAGGTATTATTACAATACCCTATGGCCTTGGTTTGGGCAGTGGTATGTTTGTACACAGTGTATACTTCAACTGTCTTATAGCTAAATTCTACTTCTCTTACCTGGTAGACCTGTGGAGGGAATGTTTGTTAACACTACCTGACTGTTTTTACACATATTCCCAGATTCCTAGTTGTAATTATGCACATACCTCTCAATCTCTTAATGCACAACATCTGGACAAAGCTTGACAACATGGGGGTACAAATAGGGACATATTTTGAATATTGCACTTTTAGACAGTTGCTAGAGTAACAGGATTTGTTTTAATATACATTTTCTGAAGGATTTGAAGTCTGACACTCAAATGTATGTCATTATTTGGTGAATACAATCCTTAGATCATCCCACCGATTTCCCAGGGAAAAAGAGGAACAGGCCAAAAATATGAGCCAAATATCTGGACATTCTGGGAAAATCTGTACAGTTGAGAGGCATGATTATGCATACAGCTTACTACCACTCCCAGGATTCAAACCGTGTTTGTGCATGCTAAAAATGCAACAATCTCTGTTTCATCAGAGTGAGCTATTTATACACCACTATCTGTTACTTCAGTGTTTTCTTTGTAAGTCTCTCTTGGTTGTACAATCTGACCTTGTAATTACAATAGTCTTATACAGACATTCCTGGACATATTTTTATGTAGCACAGTGTGAGAAAAGCGGTTGACACAACAGTACTATTCTGATATCAGATGTTGGTGAATGTTTCATATCAGGCCATACAATACCAGAGTAAACACTACCAGTCCAAGATTTAAAACTTTATTGCCAGGCAGTTACAGTTTTCTTATCTGAAAGACCTGTGGGGGGAATGTTTGTTACCACTACCTGACTGTTTCTACACATATTCCCAGAATCCTAGTTAATGTTATGCACATACCTCTCATTCTCTTAATGCACACACACTCTAGACAAAGCTTGACAACATGGGGTACAAATAGGGACATATTTTGAATATTGCTCTTATAAACTTGGTGAGTTGCTAGAGTAACAGGATTTGCTTTAATATACATTTTCTGAAGGATTTAAGGTCTGAAAATCAAATGTATGTCATTATTTAGTGACTACAATTCTGGGATCATCCCAATGATTTGCCAGGGAGACAGAGGAACAGGCCAAAAATATGAGCCAATTAACTGGACATTCTGCAAAAATCTGTACAGTTGAGAGGTATGATTATGCATACATCTTACTACTACCACACTCAGGATTTGAACCATGGCGGTGTGTGCTAAAATTGCAACAATTTGAGTTTCATCAGAGTGAGACATTTAGAAACTGCTGTCTTTTCCTTCAGTGTTTCATGTCTAAGTCTCTCTTGGTTGTACAATCAGACCTTATACTTACAACAGTCTTATACAGACATTCCTAGACATATTTATTATGTAGCACAGTGTGGGTAACAGTGGTTAACACAACACTACTATTCAGAGACTGCAACACTAAATGCCATACAATACCAGAGTAAACACAGCCAGTCCAGGATTTAGAACTTTATTGCCAGCAGTTAGTTTTATTGAAATATCACCTATATGGGACTATTACTGTCATATTGTCTGGTTTATTCAGTACAACCCATACACAGTTTTTATACTGCCAGGTGACTTTCTACTACTTTATATTTATTTGGTATAACTACTTCAAGCAAGATTGTTACTCACCAGCCTCGCAACGCAGCCTTTGCAAGCTGCTGGCATTGGCTTCCTGATTCACAGCCTGCTCAGCTGCAGCTGTAAAGGGACTAGAGAAATATTTAGGCATACCTATCCATCACATACACAGGCTGGACTTTGGTAAACAGTTATTGATATGAATACTTGCACACTGTTGGGACATCACCCCTCTGCCTTGCTTCTTGGACCCATTCATCCAAGACCTCCCTCTTTCTCTGCTTCAAGTCGGCATAGTTGTGCCAGACTTGCTTACCAGTCTGAGGGATACCAGTGGCACTGGCGAGATCATGGGCGAGACAATCCCAGGCTTCCACTTTATATTGGGAGCCCTGGTACTGGCCCTGCAGCAGTCTCTCATCATGATTATTTACCAGGAGTCCTACAATGGCCTTGGAGACCTGTATGCCCCAGTGCTGCACCCAGAAGTGCATGCCCTTGCCAACACCTGCCATACTGCCTACAGTGGAAAGCTGCAACCAGTTTTGAGCTATATTCCCACCTGCAGGGTTTAAATACAGCCAATTTCCCACCCTCTGCCATGATTGGACAGTTTAGAATATGCTGAGCTAAGCTGAGTTACAGGCAAACCTGCTTAGCTAAGGTTGGCAGTGCTTAAATGGGGCATGTTCAGCATTGCTTACCAATGGGCAAATCCACTTAGCTGGGCTACTCATTGCTTAGCAGTCATATTTACACAATGCTTATACCTGGTAAGCAGAGCTATGCAATGCTTAGCATTACTTATTTTTTATTTTATAGACTATCTGCTGTATGGCATTGATTCATCATTCATTACATATTATAGATCTGTTTACTGTCCTGACATTCCCCAATGTGCTTTCATTACATTTATTCATGTGTGACTATACTGTATGGGGCACTTGTGTTTATATGGGGGTTTCACAACTTTATTACACTGACACTTCACATCTGGACCTACTACAGTACTCTGGTTAACAAATATATGTTATTTCATAGCTAATTATAAAAAGATATTTATGTACTGCTTTCACATTGGTTACAGTTGGGATTTACCCGGGAATGGCTGTTTGCAAAGCATATGCTCTAACCACTACACTATTGCAGCACTGCTTAAGTTGGATGTCTCTTGTTATTTAACTTCTTGTGCTGTTTAAGCTAGACTAAGCATAGTTAAGCAATGGGCACACCTGCCTAGCTATGCTTAAACTTTATTGCATTTATAAAAAAAAATATTTGTGTTTTTTTATTTGTACCCTTCAGAATACCCCTGCTAATATTAATGACCTATGAACCTATGAACCTATGAAACCTGTTATTCTATCAACTTTCTGCTTTGTGGAATGATTGTTCATTATGTCTTTGTCCAGATTCCTTACTCTGATGGGTTGTGAGGTGTGTGCTTATGCTAAACCTGTTATTCTATCAATGTTATGGCTTGGTAGGGACGATTGTCCCTTATGGCTTTGTCCAGATTTCTTACCCTGACAGGTTGGGGGTGTTACGAGTGTTCTTGCTCATTTGAAATTGCCAAATGGCAATTCTGGAGTGCAGGGGGTGTGTGTATTGTGAGACCTCTGCTCTCATCGCACCCAATGCACTTGTACACAGAACCTTGTCTATTTTATAGCATGGCAGCACGCCTTCATACATGTGCATGGCACACTGCCACACTGCACAGGAACAGTCCCTGCCATGTAGGAATAACCTATTCCTGCACGGCTGCTTGCTGAAACCTGGGGATTAACTTGAATGACCACATCACTCTATTTCAAGAACCGAAATGTTATAACTTATGAACTGGGTGAAAGTTATTCATGGGTAAAAGTGCTATTAACCTGCCTTGAATTATATACTTGACATATTTGTGGTATCCACATAAGAATATTGTCCTGTGTTCCCACACTACTTGTATGTGTACATGATACATTTATGGTGCTGTCAAACAGCATCCACAGACTGAAAAATACAGAGGAGTGAGAGTTTTTTCCAAATACCATGTTATCAGTAATCACAGCCATTTATATGGTACAAAACATTTACATGTAGTAACACACACACAAAATAATATCTAGAAAATTAAAATTATTGTCTTGCAAGAAACAGAATTAACAATGATTCCTGTGTATGGAAACTGTAAGGTTTCCTGTGCTGTAAAAGTGTAACTACGCTATGGCTGCTCAGTAATGAAACTATAAGTACAGTAAAACAATACAGTACAATATACTTCCATGACCGATAATATTTAATTGGCCATGCAGATCTTCTCAGTTCCCAAACTGCTACCTAAGGTCCAATTTATGCACATACAACATTTTTAAAACCAGTTTCTCATACCTACTGCCCCATTTTAGTCCAGTATCTCTTTGACAAGGGATACTGCTTCTACATGTAATATTTCATTGGTTTGGCTGCTTCAGACACTCATTACCACTTTAGGAGTGATAACGCTTGTGCTGCTCCTGGAGACAGTACCCTGCATGATAAAACTTAATGTAGTTTTTCTTTCAGTGGTACTCTAGTCATATCATTGCATCAATGTAACAGTTGCCTTACATGCCCCCACCTCTTTCCTTAAGACTACAAAGGTTATACTCCTGGGGTCTGTGCACACATGTTTTTATGCTGACTGTTCAATTCTTTTAAGGCAGAGCAATCCACTATATATTCATGAAATTATGAGGTTGAAGAATCCCAGAGTATCCTGTATGGCGTAAATAAATGTATGTACAGAAAAGTAACCTTTGGTTACTTTTGGTAACACCTGCTTTGTGTACCCTACCATTTTACCAGCCTTTATCACATAATGGGCACCAACTTCAGTGGTGGAGTCACAAATACGGAAAAGATGGTATACTCTTGTACTTGTCAAAAATGTTATTTTTCTCATTCAAATTGATCCTAGTGGTCTTAGCTTCTATGGCAGAACCCCTGACTCTGTAAATATTGTGACTTTCTATGAGCTACATTGTAATGCTTTCTCTGACTGGTATTGCCAGCTTCGCTATTATTTATTGAAATTTATTTACTGGGAAAAGTCTAACTGTACCAAAATGTAGTGAATACTAACCTTTCTATGGGAGGCAGCCTCAGAGATGCCATTGCTGTACAGGAAACCATAGGCTTTACTAAGGTAGTGGACACCAAGTCCTCAAAGAACAATGCTTCCCCCCCTAACACAGCAATACCCACAAACCAAACCAGACTTCCATGCCATGTTTCTGTTTCCACCAAGAATGCATGGTCCAGGACCTGTGCACAAGTGTGTCACCCTGTTCTTTACACACAAGTGTGGTGAGCAGGTAGCACATCATGGTTAAACAAATAAAAAGGTCCACCATAGGTTCATAGATTCATAGGTGTTTACTGGGCTAATGACCACAAGGGCCTTTTTAAGCCTAGCCATGCATACCAAATCTCTGACAAGTATTGATACCCTTAATAAGTGTAAGCAGGAGGTTGAGAGATGAACCATTTACAGGTTACCTGTGTCCATTAGAGACATAGGTGCCAAACCAGGGATAAATTTATGGTTTCCCATCCAACTATCCAAGTTGCACTTGAATTGGGTTAGGGAGGAACTCTGTTTCATATGGATGGGGAGCCTGTTCCATAGACGCTGTAGTCTCTGGGATACATACCTATCTCTCCAGTAGGAACTATTTATATCACATGCAGGGTTTAAGTCTTTAGAATGGGTAATTCTGGTGCTGTTTGTTTTGTGGATATGCAGGAGGTCCATCAGAGTGGGATCTTACAATGCCCTATATGCTAGGCACAGATCTCCCCTCAAAAACCTGTAGGAGACAGAATACAGGGATAGGGCCTTGAGGCAGTCTGCACTGGACATTTTACTTACGCCTTGTATTCTTTTAGTGAGGAACCCCTGTGGATGTTCCAATTGTTGGATATGCCTGGTTAAGTGCATACCAAAGGGTGCACTGTACTCAATGATAGATCTGATGAATGCTGAATATAGTGGAACAATGACTTCATTGGACTTTGATGCCATACCTTTGTTTATAAGTTGTGCAATATAGAATTATTTACAAATTTCCAGCTAGCTGTGCTGGCACAAGTCTACATTCACTGCCCTACTTCTCCTGGCCTGGCTGACAGTACCTCCTATCATCACATCTATAATCAGTGAATGATTATTATCTGTTTGTAGGGAAACTTTCAGCAGTAATGCACCCACTAGAGAGGTTGCTTTGACAACAGGTATGCACTAAAATGTACAGAAGACTATAAACATACCTACAAGAAAGTACAGTTGTGGAAATAAAACTATCATAACAGCAGATGTTTGAATAATCCCTGTTGCAGTAGCCTAAACCATCTGGGTTAAATCCTGCATAGGATACAAGAGCCAGCCAGCTTCCAAGGCTTCTGGGTACCTCCATGCACCCAAACCAACAGTCAGCCTGAGCTTTGCTGACCAAAAAGACAAGTTTGGATGCCAAGACCTTCAGAGCTTTTATGCCAACTAAGACTGGGAGACTGAGCCTGGAAGGACATTGCTAGGAACAAAAAACAATAAATTTCCACACCCTGGCACAAAAGCACAACAAAACACAAGGAGGATGGAGGGGAGGAGGGATCATCTACTACAGCAGTGAACATTTGAACATCTACTGTTATGGTAAGTTTACTTATACAATTGTACTATAATCTTCCTATTGATCACTGCTGCAGTAGCCTAATCTATATCGGCAGAACATCTGGGAGGTGGAAGTAGTGGGGTCCAGGAGCCTCTGGAATATGGTCCTAGCAAAGTTGACCTAGACCTGAAGAAGGAATCTAGATTGTAGTGTTTTATAAAATAAATGCAGAGGACAAAGTTGCTGCTTATACAACACTTCTAGAGTCCAAATCTTTCCAAAAAAGCCAGAGATGAAGCCGAGTCAATGGAACAATGTGCCTTCACCCTGCCTGGAATAGTTTTGTTGTGTGAGAATAACAAAAGATAATAACCCTAGACAACAATTTAGAAATTGTCTGTTTTTACATAGCTTGTCCTTTCTTCTAACGTTCACAAGAAATTAACAACTGATTGGAAGTTCCGAAAGATTTTATTTTGTCAAGATAGTATCTGAGTGGTCTATGGACATCCAAGGTGTGAAAATGGTTGTACAAACTGTGATGTCCGCACACTGGCCCAGTAATAAAGGAGCCTCACCACTAGCACCAGTGAGGGACATGCACATTGGGAGGATAACAAATACACACAGACAGTAGGGTACAATTTCCCTTAAGAGCACACAGAGATCACAGTCAGTCTGGGGCTGATTTCTCTCTTTCTCTCCAGATCCCCAATAAGACTCCTCACTGGTACAGCTATAGGGTTCAGAACTCAGCCTAGTGGTCAGGCCAAAACCTCCAGCACCCTTTCTGTCCAACTAGTGCTTTGTGTCCCTGCCCAAATAGCTGACACACACACACTTTGAGATATGAGTTACATACAAACACGCAGACACTCCTGGGGAAGGTGGGCACAGGTTCTCCAGCTGTGCCCCCTTTCAGCCAGACTATAAGGTAGTACCGACTACCGCCAACCACTAATATCAGCTACTATAAGGCCCTTCCCAAGGGGTGACCAATTTCACTGTGTAATATTACTGTTATCCAAATAGTAAGTGTGCTGAACAGCAAAACTATTGCAGTGACTTGGACAGTATCACCTAATACATGCAATGTACCCTAAGAGCTTACATTATCTCTACATAAAACAGCCAGTGTTGAAAGGTTTAAAATATCTAATAATAAATAATAAAAAAGACAAATCTCAATACAACACAGTGCTAATTAAGAGTTCAGAGATCACAGGAACTTTAAAACAATATTGTAGGGTAGTCTGACATAAATATAGAAAGCAACTAGGTTAATCTGGCTATATTTCTATCTAACTTTAAGAGAAATAATTCTTCTAAATATTACTTACATACAGAGCAAGCAAGTGCTGGTGAGAGTTGTCATCTCTAGATCAAGATACAAAATGCTCTATCTTTCTCTCTGAGAAAGTCTTAAATTGATAACACCCGGTACTGCTGAGTCATTTCACATTACATCATTGTTATCACTTCTTCTTTAGTTCCCAGACTAACAGAAACTTAAAATGTACATTACTTTGTAAGCTGCACCTTGCCAGGAAGCCACAGCAATAAAAGACACTTTTACGTTTAAAATCTAGCAATTATCTCTGTCCTCAAACAATAGAAAGAATTTGCTAGCCCAAACATCCTGTCTCTGAGCTTAAGATCAAACACAGTGGTAATTATTTACTTAATACCTTTCTTCCAGCAGGGTGCACTGTGGTTACATTTTTGAAGTTCAGCATATAACACAGTTTTCTTACATTTAGTTTTCTTGCATATGTAAAAACAAGCCTGTGGATTATAAATATTTGCGATGGCATAGAATTATCTACAAAATTTTATCTAGCTAGGCTGGTAGCATTTACATCTCTCTCCCTCCCTGAGAACTCAGGCTAGCTTTTCAAGTGACCCTTGAGAAACTTTGCCTGAGAGAGATAGGTCTATCTGAGTATACCTTACCCCATTCTCTGTCTTGAGAGATCACCTACATTGGCATTGCTAATCCCACTGTGGTGCTGCACTGACATATCATATGCTTGCAACCCTAGGCTCCATCTTAGCAACTTGGCATTTTGCTGGCTAACTCGGTGTAACCATGTTAGGTTATTGTGATCTGTAACTACAGTGAATTTCATTCCATACAAATAAGGCTCAAGTTTCTGCAGTGCCCACTGTGGCTAGACATTCCTTTTCTACAGCTGCATAGCATTCCTCCCTGGGTTGGAGCCTATGACTGAGATAAACCACTGGGTGCTCTTCTCCCTCTGAAGAAATCTGGCTAAGTACAGCCCCCCACCCCCCATGGTTCGAAGCAATGACCTACACAACAAATTATTTTCTGTAATCTGGACTGGCTAACACAGGGTGTCCTCCCAAAGCTTCTTTAAGTTTCTGGAATGCATTTCACATTCTGTGGTCCACACTACCTTATCTGGTCTGTTTTTCCTTGTCAGGTCTGTGAGGGTAGCAACTATGGTACTATAACTGGGGATGAACTATCTGTAGTACCCTGCTGTCCCTAAGAATGCCCTCACCTGCTTTTTGGTAACAGGTGCAGGCCATGCCTGAATAGCTTCCACTTTGGCAGGTTCTAGCCTGATCTTACCACCCACTCTATGTCACAGGTAGAAGACCTCTGCCATACTCACCTGACATTTCCTGGGCTTAATGGTCAACCCTGCCCTCTGTAGTCTGACCAGCACCTTCCTGACATGTTGAAGATGCTCTTGTCTGGAATGGCTGTAGATGGCAATATTGTCTAGGTAAGCACGGGCAACCCCTCCTGCTCCTACTAGGATGTGATCTACCAGCCTCTGGAAAGTTGCTGGGGCATTTTTCATGCCAAAATGCATCTATGTGAACTCATACAAGCCAAAAGGAGTCACATAGGCTGACCTCTCTCTAGCACTGGGAGACAAGGGCACCTGCCAGTAATCCTTGGTAAGATCAATGGTGGTATGATACTTAGCCCCACCCAGCTGCTCTATGGCTTCATCTGACCTAGGCATGGGAGAAGCACCTGACTCTGTGTGACTAATTTCCTGTATTCCACACAGAGCCTGGTGCTGCCATCCTTCTTTGGCACCAGTACCACTGGGGAGGCCCAGGGACTGTTGGACTCTTGAATTGCATCTAGTTCCAACATTTCCTCTATCTTCTCCCTCATAGTCTGTTTGACTCTCTGAGGCACCCTCTAAAGGGCCTGCCTAATAGGCCTTTAGGGTCCTGTATCCACCTGGTGCTGCACCAGTTGAGTGCATCCTGGTTTCCCAGTGAACATATCTCCAAACTCCTGTAAAACTGCTCGGATTTCTCGAACCAGGGTAGGAGATAGCTGCTGGAACATTGCTACCCCTTCCACTGAGGTGTCAGTCCAAGCCTCACTGAGGAGATCAGTCACCAGATCTCCCTCAGAATTCTCCTGCAATCCACTCCAAATACTCAGCACAAGGGTCTCCCTATCATTGTAAGGTTTCATCATGTTAACATGGTACAATGTGTGCCACTGCCTTCTGCCTAGCAGTTCCACCATGTAGTTAACATCACTGACCCTCCTTACCACATTGTAGGGTCCTTCCCAAGCTGCTTGCAGCTACTTGTGTCTGACAGGAATGAGAACCATTACCTGCGGCCCTATAGCATACTCTCTAGCTCGAGCATTCCTGTCATACCAGACCTTTTTTTGTTGTGGGGCTTCAGCCAGGTTATCCTAGGCCAAGCTCATGAGTTCCCTGAACCTTGTCCTGAGATTTAGGAAATATGCTACAGCAAACTCCTTGTGAGATTCCCACTCACCTTCCCACTCATTGCGAATTAAATCTAGAGGCCCCCTCACCCTATGCCCATACAACAACTCAAAGGGTGAAAAACCTGTGGATGCCTGGAGACCCTTTCTGTAAGCAAACAAATGGGGCAAATATTTGTCCCATTCCCTCTTAAACTGGTCTGCAAATGCCAGTAGCATGGACTTGATCGTAGAGTTTAACCTCTCAACAAGACCATTAGTCTGAGGATGGTAGGGGGTGGGTTTTAGGTTCTTCACCCCTAGAGTACTTCCACAGACAAATCAGCAGGTCTGACATGAAATTGGCACCTCTGTCAGTCAGTATTTCTTTTGGGAAACTTACCCTGCTGAAAATCTCTAACAAAGCATTTGCCACCTTTTCTGCCTCAATGGAGAACAAAGCCACTGCCTCAAGATATCTTGTAGCATAATCTACTTCCACTAGTATATACTTTTTCCCTGTGGAACTTGGGGTACTTGGAGGCCCAACAATATCCATAGCTATCCTCTGAAATGGCTCCTCAATCACAGGCAAAGTCATCAAAGGAGCTTACACCATATCTCCTGCCATGCCTACCTTTTGGCACTGCTCACAGGTTCTGCAGTACCCTGTTACATATATGGAAATTCCAGGCCAATAGAAGTTCTGCATAATCTGCATGCAAAATCTGAAGGCAATGCTACTCAATGCTAGAAGTCTAAACCTCAAAATGCACTCTCTTGAGGCACTCCTAAAAATGGAGAACATCGATATCTGTGCAGTGACTGAGACCTGGTTCAAGGCTTCAGAGAGTACTCCTGCAATACCAGGCTACAATTCTTACCACACTTTTTGGCCACAAAACCAAGACTGAAACACTAAAGGTGGAGGAGTGTCCATATTCACCAAGGATGTTCACACCTCCAGACTAGTTGCCCAACACAATGCATCTGAAATTCTCCAGGTGCAACTAACACTAGGTAAGACTGCAATCCAAATTGTAGCTTGCTACAGATCCCCCACCATACCCCAAGATTCTCACTACATCTTCCTAAACATACTGGAAAATATTAAGATACAACCAAACACCCTAATACTAGGTGATTTCAACTACCCTGCCATTAATTGGGAAAACTACTCAGGTACCAACTCCTTTTCCCAACGGTTCTTGGAATTCATAAATTCCAACTCCCTGGATCAACTAATCCATTGTCCCATCAGGGGCTCCAATATCCTAGACCTGGTCATTACCAACATGGGAGATAGATGCTCCACATCAGTGGTCACCCCCTCATTGGTCAGGTCTGACCATAAGCAAATCACCCTTGACATCCACATCCCACCCCCACCCCCCAGTAAGGAAACCTCCTTAAAAACTTCTCCAAAGCCAACTTCATGCTACTGAAGCCAGAAGTGACAAACTTCACAACACCCACGCAGACAGGATCTGGAAGTTCGACTGCAGAATCCTACACTAAGGCACTGTATGAGCACATCCACTCATGCATGAATCGTGCCATCCCAAATAGAACCAAGATGCTCTTCTCCAAAAAAAGGAAGCCAATCTGGTGTTCCCCTGCTATAAACAAACTATACAACAGAAACTGTTGCAGAAAAGAGGAAAGTCCCATGATGCAAAAACTCCCTCAGCAGCCTCAGTAAGAAGCTGAGATCCCTCATAAAATCCTCAAAAGCTATTTATGAAAATAAAACTGCCAAAGATTCCAAAGACAACCACAAGGCATTCTATAGTTATGTCAAGACTCTAAATGGCAATGCTCAGATCTGCTCTGAACTACAACAGAATGGCATTAAATATACTGATCCCAAGGATATTGCCAATATCCTGGCAGATCAATTTAGTGCCAACTTCACTCCCCTCTCACCCCCTAAAGGGCCCATCTCAATACCAAAAGATTGCCAAATTCTGATAATCACAGCCACACAGGTAGAAACAGCACTCTCCAAAGCTAAGAATACAGCATCCATGGGACCAGATGACATCCCAGGCTGTGTACTACATGAACTACAAAATGAACTGGCACCCCACCTAAGTGTCATGTTTAATCACAGCCTCACCTCAGGCTTCATGCCCACTGAGTGGCACACAGCTACAGTTATCCCGATCCACAAGAGAGGATCCACCTTGGATCCCGGGAACTACCGTCCCATCAGTCTGACAAGCCTGATCTTCAAGGGCATGGAATGCATTATCATGGAACTTATAAACAAAGACATTGGCAACATCCAGACACTGGACTCCACCCAGTTTGGGTTTGTGGAGGGCCGATCTTGTCTCCTGAATCTGATTGACTTCTTCGAATCGGTGTCCAGAGCTGTGGACGAGGGTAAGGAGGTCCACACAGCCTATCTGGACCTCGCCAAGGCCTTTGACTCCATCCTCCACTCTGGAATCATAGATAAACTTACTAAGCTGGGCATAAATCCCTACATCACTCGATGGGTTGCCAACTGGCTTACTGACAGAACCCAGACTGTAAAAGTAGCCGACTCCAAATCCAGCTCCAGACAAGTGACAAGTGGAGTACCTCAGGGTTCAGTCCTGGGACCACTCTTGTTTGGCATCTACTTCTCTGAAGTATAGGCCAACATTAAGGGACTCTGGCTAACAAAGTTTGCAGATGACTGCAAACTGGGAGTCATTATTGAATCCCCAAATGATGTGGATATTCTACAAAAGGGTTTTACAGAAACAGATGCCTGGTGCCAGAGCCATGGGCTCAAGCTTAATGCCAAGAAATGCATAGTCATCCCCTCTGGAAAAAAACATGTACCCATGAACTACCACATAGGTGGCAAAATACTAAACATTGAAAGTGTGATGAGAGACTTAGGGACACAAGTGGACAGTGGTCTCACTTTCGATAACCACATCGTCAAAACAGCCAGGAAATACTTCCAAGTGGCACACCTCATTACTAAGGACTTTTCATCCAGAAAAAAGGAGGTCATTGTCCCACTGTACTCATCCCTCATTAGACCCATTATAGAGTATAATGCCCCATTTGGGATGTACCTCACAAGACATCTGCAAACAGCTGGAAAGGCCACAGAAATACCTCACTAAAATAATCACAGGCCTAAAGCAGATGCCATATGCTGACCATCTAAAAAAAACTCCAGCTATACTCTGTGGCATATCATTTACTCAGAGGCGATCTCTGCTTAACATACAAGGCCATGTCAAACCCTGAGCTGTTGGACATGCTCCACTTAAAGAAATCCCAATCCATCAGAGCCACACGCTCCAGGGATCTAAACCTTATCATCACATTGAACAAAACATGCTGGAGTGATAGGTTCCTGACCCAGAGACTCCCCATACTCTGGAATAGATTGCCCATACATGTCAAGCAGAGCACTTCATTGGCCCTCTTCAAAAGGAACCTTGATGATTGGATGGGAGATAGGAAATTCACCCCGGGGATCATGTCAGTCTCCCTGCTAGACAGGGGCCCAGAGAAGTAAATATTGTGGGAAAACATTTCCAGGGAATTGTTATGGCTAGGCTTGCATAGGCCTTAGGGCCGATAGCCTAGTACCAATCTATGAACCTATAAACCTATAATACGTCTCTTTGTACGTTTTATGCCCATATGACCTGCAAATGGAATATCATGGGCTATGGCTAGAAGCACTAGATGATAAAACTTATCTAATTAATTATTATTAATTAGATAAGATATTATATATTATAATTATATTATTATAATTAGATATTAGGTACACGCGTCAGGGCAAAACTTTGTTTTGTTTATCTT
The DNA here is from genome assembly GCF_019279795.1 of Protopterus annectens. Classification (NCBI taxonomy): domain Eukaryota; kingdom Metazoa; phylum Chordata; order Ceratodontiformes; family Protopteridae; genus Protopterus; species Protopterus annectens. Next base: position 1,114,914,770 of record NC_056726.1, read on the forward strand.
TTATGTTTTAAGCTTAAGCTTGGGGAAACCAATAAAGCACAGGGAGATATTAAATGTTCCCTTTAGATAGATAAAACATATTAATAATCTAATATTAGATAGATAAAACATATTAATGCTACTATAAAGTCTGTCAACAAAAAACTAGGCACCCTTTACAGAATCAAACCCTTCCTTACCCCTTCAGCCAGAATCACTATTGCCCAGACTCACCTAATCTCTACCCTTTTCTATGCTTCTGCAATATATACCAACCTATCTAGAAACAACCTCACCAAACTTTCGACCAGTTACAATAGCATAGCCAGATTTGCCACTGGCACCCCTTTCAGAACTCACCACTGTCATAACCTCAAACAACTGGGATGGTTAGAACTGCAGAACCTACTACTTTGTCAACAAATTGTTATTACCCAAAAGATCCTTTATCACCCTAATAATACCCCAATCCTTACTAAGCTGATTACCCCCTACAAAAATCTTGCAACTCTGCTCAGCAAACAAAATTCTAGTCTCCACTATTAAATCTAAAAACAAACCCGGGGACTCACTTTTCGCCAACACAGTAGGAAAAAGCTGGAACCAGCTTCCTAGTGAACTTTCATCTCTTGCTTCAACTCATCTCTTTAAAAAGCATCTTAAAGAATATCTTAAAAATCACTGGCTTTGTCCCTGCTCTAACCCAGACTGATATACCCTGACTGTTGTCTTCTTCCCCTTTTTGCTCTCCTTACACGTCTATACTCCACTGTGCTATGTCACATACCTGTAAAAATTCTTTTTTTTTTTTACAATTCAATATTGTTTTTGCTTTTTGATTGCTCTGTCTCAAATTTTTGCTCACATTATTTGATCTTAGTGTTAACCTACTAAGCACTCTAAATAGCTTATGCAAACCTCAATGTAACAATGTCCTGTAATTTGTTTTGACTGTTACTGTATATTGTAATCTTTGTCACTGCTAATGATTGGAGCTTTTCTCCCCGGGCCTCTACTGAAAATGGACATATATCCAGTTAGACTAGCCCGGTCAACAAATGTAAAATAAATAAATAAATGATAAAACAAAGCTTTGCCCTGCCACGGGTACCCTGGGTTCCTATCGGCTGAAAATGTTATCTAAAGGGAACATTTAATATCTCCATGTGCTTTAATGGTTCCCCCAGCTTAAGCTGAAAACATAAAAGATAAAACAAAACAAAGTTTTGCCCTGCCGTGTGTACCCTGGGTTTCTGTCTGCTGAAAAAGCTATCTAAAGGGAACATTTAATAGCTTCCTGTGCTTTATTGGTTTCCCCACACTTAAGCTGAAAACATAAAAGTTTAACAAAACAAAGTTTTGCCCTGCTGCGTGTACCCTGGGTTCCTGTCTGCTGAAAAAGCTATCTAACGGGAATGTTTAATATCTCCCTGTGCTTTACTGGTTCCCCAAGCTTAAGCTGAAAACATAAAAGATAAAACAAAACAAAGTTTTGCCCTGGATTCCTGTGTGCTGATAAAGCTATCTAAAAGGAACATTAAATATGTCCCCGTGCTTTACTGGTTCCCCAATCTTAAGCCGAAAACATAAAAGATAAAACAAAACAAATTTTTGCCTTACCACGTGTACCCTGGGTTCCCGTCTGCTGAAAAAGCTATCTAAAGGGAACGTTTAATATCTCCCTGTGCTTTACTGGTTCCCCAAGCTTAAGCTGAAAACATAAAAGATAAAACAAAACAAAGTTTTGCCCTGCCGTGTGTACCCTGGATTCCTGTCTGCTGAAAAAGCTATCTAACAGGAATGTTTAATATCTCCTTGTGCTTTAATGGTTTCCAAAGCTTAAGCTGAAAACATAAAAGATAAAACAAAACAAATTTTTCCCTGACACGTGTACACTGGGTTCCTGTCTGCTGAAAAAGCTATCTAAAGGAATCTTTAATATCTTCCTGTGCTTTACTGGTCCGCAAGCTTAAGCTGAAAACATAAAAGATAAAATAAAACAATGTTTTGCCCTGACGCGTGTACCCTGGGTTCCTGTCAGCTGAAAAATCTATCTAAAGGGAACGTTTAATATCTCCCTGTGCTTTACTGGCTCTCCAAGCTTAAGCTCAAAACATAAAAGATAAAACAAAACAAAGTGTATGTACATTTTGAATGTTGTTTGCACTCCCTATAGCTGTATAGTTGGATCTGTCCACTAGATGGTAGCATTTACCTACTTTTAAATTTTTCACTCTAGACTAAATAAGTTACTTAATATTTTTCTGTCCTAGTTTTGCCGTATTGTCCTTTGCTAACCTCTGTAAACCTCCTTGACTTCTTCCTAGTCTCACTTAGCAAATTAGTGCCTCATCCCTTTGCCTTTCTTACCTTGTGCTTGCTATCCATCTTACTGATTGTTCCTCGCTGACTTGCTCTTCCGTCTCCTTGTCTCTACCTGCTCCGTTCAGCCTGCGAGCTCACTCCGGTCCTCTACCCTTGCTCAATTTCCACCCACCCCAGCACCTCTACACTTATAAATAATACACCACACCCACTTCCTTTCACACCCAATCAACTAATCCCTAACCTGAATTAATCTACCACTCAAAGTTGAATACTTTACTATAACTCCACCCCCTTGACACCAGTATAGGTATATCCCAAGCCCACCCCTATCTGATATCCAAAGCAAACATCATGCCTATCAAACCTGCCACATTATTAACTGAAATGCTAATGATTATTAGTATATCCTACTTAAACTATCTCACCAGACCTCTGTATGTCAATCACTCTGCTTCATTTCATACAACTACCTCACTCCATATACAGCATGCACACTCCCAAACCTACGTATCCCCTAGCCTCTTCTTCCCCAACAATGCTATGGCCTTCCCCTATAGACTTATATCTTACCCCAACAACATCATTCTCATCAATAAGACCTCTATCTTAAATCTTACAACCTAAAACTTAAAACTAAGCAATTCAAATACCTACTCTCCCACATTCAACATTTAATCTCTATCCTTCTCTCTGGTGACATACACCCAAACCCCGGCCCCTCTCCCTCACACAATTCTACGTCCCAGTCCCACCCATGCTGCTTAGCAGGTAGGTCCCTCCCCTTCACAGCTCTAAATGCCCAAAGCATCTGCAATAAAATCCCTAACCTACACGCCTGGCTTCTCCACAATCAACCAGACATGCTGTCCATTTCCGAAACCTGGTTGAAACCCCATATCAAAGACTCAGAACATATTCCACCCAACTACTGTATTATTAGAAAAGATAGAACACATAAGAAATGAGGAGGTGTCACTCTCCTTTAGTCCTCATCCCTCCTTGTGACCCCCTACTCCAAACCCATCCCAACATTTGGTATGCCAAAATAATCCCAGCCCTTCTCCATGTAAATAAGCATAAACTCATCTGTATAGTCACTGTCTATATCCCGCCCTAGAGATAATGTCCAAATCCTTGAAGACATTTTCTCCTGGTTCTGCACTAACATTACTAATCAAACTATTATCCTAGGTGATGTTAACATTAACTGGGCCACAATTCAATCTCCAGCCACCTCCCTAACTATAAATCTTTATAACTTCACTCAACTTATTACCTTAACAACTAGACCGCCAATGACTTCCACCATGGGAGCACCTTAGATTGGATTCTTGTTTCATATCCTCACTATATCACCGACAGTGGCACCCTTCCTGACCCACTAGGTGACCAGTTTCCCATTTTCGCCCATCGTCTTCCCTCCTCTCTACATCTAACCCATATTTATACCTCTATTCAGTGCCTGAAAAACTTTAAGCCCAATGAATTCTCAAATGCACTAAAAAGAGTAAACTGGAACCCACTAAAATTGTTATCCCTTGAAAATGCCATTTCCTACTTCAATACAACCTTCTTGGACTCACTAAGCTCCTTTGCTCCCTGGAAAACAAAATGCACAAAAAGCAACCCCATCCCATGGTTACCTAAGAATACTTTGCTCATCATGCGACTCCACAATAAAGCTTGGAAACACTACCATAAAACTAAAACTACCACACCCTAAATGAATACAAAATACTTCACAACAAAGTGAAAACCTTATCTCAGACCGCAAATCCTATTTTTCAACACTCCAAACCAACCATAATGCTATCCCTTAAAAGTTCTGGGATGGAATCCCCTATCTCCTTAATCCAGGTAAAAAAGAAAACCCCTGCCCTTACCCAAACACCTCTGACTTAAATTTAGCATCCCAATTTAATTCATTCTTTATTGACTCGATAGCCAAACTAACATCCTTTGCTAACAATACTGCTTCCCCACTCCACCAAAGACATCCACACATCTATCCTTCCCATAGTAACTCCAGCCCCCAACCTCCTCCCTTCTCCATGAATCCTATCCCCATGTCTACTATAAAAAAAACTGCTCCAAAAAATGAAACCATGTTCTAATGCTCCTGATGAGATACCCTCATACTTCCTAAAAATTGCAGCAGAAGGCATTGCCTTCCCTATCTGTATTCTAATCAATTGATCAATTTCAGAATGTCATGTTCCCCAATTGTGGAAAAGGCTTTTAGTATTCCACTCCATAAAGGCGGCAACAACAATAATATCTCAGACCTCAGACCTATTACTATCTAATCCCCTATGTCTAAACTTCTCAAAAAATGCATCCACCTTCAACTTCTATCCTATCTCTTAAATAACAACCTTCTTACTCCCACTCAACATGGGTTCTGACCAAGCCATAGTACCACCACTGCTGTTCTCTCCTTCCTAGAGACCATTAACAAGGCATGTGACACCTGTCATATTGTATCCACACTCCTCTTAGACCTTACTAAGGCTTTCAAAACCATCTCTCACAACCTTCTCATTACCAAACTCTCTCAACTAAACCTATCCCCCTCAACTTTCAATTGGTTCATCAGTTACCTATCCAACAGACAACAAGCAGTCAAGTGGAAAAAAATCTATTTCACCTTTCCTAGATACTCCCACAGGTGTCCCCCAGGGCTCAGTTCTAGGTCCCCTCCTATTCAATATCTTTATAAATGACTTCTATCATGCCATACCTAATGCCAAACTCTGCAGATGACTCGACAATAATATGCTCTGCCACCTCTACTTCTTCATTAGCATAATTAACTCAGGAAGCCTTCTCTTCTACCGAACAATGGATACTAGACAACTATCTGGCACTCAATGCTACCAAGACTGAATTAATGATATTTACCCCTTCTAAAACCACCACCTTATATAAAAACTCATTCTCTATCACCAGACAAAATAATACAATTCTCAAAATAGTTTCCTCTGCAAAACTTTTAGGAATTCTCATTGATGATCAGTTAAAGTCTGATAGTCACCTGCAAGTTAATATAAAAAATAACATAAAAAATTAGGCATGCTTTACTGTCATAACCATTATATCTGTCCCCCTACTAGACTTGTCCTCGCTACTACTTATCTCATCCCTTCCCTTCTATATGGTGCATCTATCCTTACTAAGCTGCAATCTTCCCTTAAATCAAACCTCTCCTCCTGTTACTACAAAATTTGCAACTGGCCATAGATCCACTACCCATCACTGTATTTCCCTACATCAACTGGTCTGGCTTGAGCTACCCAACTATCTCAACTATACCCAACTTATCCAAGCACACAAATTTATTTTCAGCCCCTCTATCTGCCCCTATCTTGCCTCCACCTTCAAAATCCATCTTCCTGATCGATATCTCAGATCTAACTCCCAGAATCTAATAGAACTCCATAAACTTTCCTGTCCACCATGCAAGCACCTCCTATCGTTTTCCCAAGCATGCCATTGGAATTATCTTCCACCTCTCATCCGTACCACTAACAGACTCTCTGCCTTCAAAACCCTACTTCACTCACACCTAACTTCACAATGGGAATGCTCTTGCTCCCATCCTACATATTTTTCTTACCTTAATTACTCTCCACAAGCTAATATATCTGTAAATAGGCCCCTAAAGTCTTATTACTCCTAATAATAACTGTAGGGACTGCCATTCTTTACAGGAACTGTAACTCTTTTGTAATGAAATTTAATGCATTATTCTAACTAGCATCTCATAATGCCAGTCTATGGGAACTTGTTACTCATTTTTTTTAATTCTCTCTTATTCATGTAGTTTGGTATCTTGTATACTTGTGACTTTTTGCATTTATATTGTATCTTTGTATTTCATATATTTTTCTGGAGCTTTTCTCCCCTGGACTCCATTGAAAACAGGCTTTTCATGGCCCAATTGGACCATGCTGGCAAACAAACTGCAAATAAATAAAATAAATAGTGGCTTCCCCTGCTTCTGGCAGATTCTGTTGGGGCAGTCTGGGGTGCCCACTATGGGTTCCCTTAGACTCATGAGCAGCACTGGGCAACCCTTTCCTGTGCAGTGATGCCCTGCTTGCTAGGTATAGGTCTCCCTTCTTCCCCAACTCATCTGAAGTAGCACATTGTCTATCAGCTAACTAGATCCTCATGTCCTCAGGCAAAGTGCTAAGGGCTTGTTTCCTTACCAAAAGGTCTGCCAGCCCTTCAAAAGTGTTGACCTGACATCCACTCACCCACCTATGAAAATAAGTTCTTAGTTCAGAAACATATTCGCACACACTTTCATCTGCCTTGCCTCTATGCTCACAAAACTTTTTCCTATAAGCTTCAGGTGTTAGCATAAAAAATTCTAGCAAGCAATTCTTAACAGCAGTATAATCAAAAATTCATGATCAGATAATTTAGACAGCACAGTTACAGCTTTACCATGGAGTAAGGGGGTCAGGATTGTACCCAGAGCCTTTGGTCAACATCATACTGTTTACATACCCTCGCAAAACATATGACTGAAACTATCAAAATTATCCCCCTCTGTAAACTGCAGAAGAAATTTACTGACCTTTTGTGCTTCTGGGGTCTAGTTACTCCCTTCCCCATTACCTCCATGACTGGTGAAGAGTCAGCATCTCCTATTCCTACTGCATCTACCACTCCTTCTCCTCTGCTTCCAGGCATAGCAGTTTCTCATTCTCCTCAGCCTGTAGACATCTCAGTCTCTCTGTTGCTTCTGTTTCCAAATGCCTGGCCTCCAACTCAAGTGTCTTTAGCTACAGATGGATTTTTAAGTTCTCTGCAGAAAGGTTGAGCTGTCCATTCTCGGAGTCTGTACATCTCCACAGCCAGTCTGATCATCCTCTTGGTTGCTATTCTCTGATGCAGCTGTGAACCAAAGCTGCAATCACATCTGCTTTACTCAAGTTTCCATGCACCAGTCCTTCAGCCTAGCATATCTCAGCCAACTGGCTCCTTGTCAGCTTACCATACTCCTCTGCTGACATGCTTGCCTGCTCTCCCTGACTAACTAAGCTAACAAAAGAAAGAAAACAATTGTGATCTGAACTCTGAATATTCACCATATGGCTGATTTGGAGTACAAAAACACCTTCAGTGATCACTGTACACAAGCTACAGGAATTCACTATCCACAATACTACAAGGCAATTAATATGTGATGTGGCTAACTCACAACTATCAACCAATTAATACTTGATGTGGATATCCCACCATTGCCACCAATTAATATGTGACACCCGCACACTGGCCCAGTAATCAAGGAGCCTCAATCCTCACCACTAGCACCAGTGAGGGGCGTGCACATTGGGAGCATAACAAGTACACATACAGTAAGGTACAATTTCCCTTAAGAGCACACAGAGATCACAGTCAGTCTGGGGCTGGTTTCTCCCTTCTCCAGTTCCACAATAAGACTCCCCACTGGCACAGCTATAGGGTTCAGATCTCAGCCTAGTGGTCAATCCAAAACCTCCAGCACTCTTTCTGTCCAACCAGAGCTTCATGTCCCTGGCCAAGTAGCTGACACACACACACACACATTGAAATATGAGTTATATACAAACACACAGACACTCCTGGGGAAGGCTGGCACAGGTTCTCCAGTTTTTCTCCTTTCTGTCCAGACTATAGGGTAGTACTGACTGCTACCAACCACTAATATCAGCTACTATAAGGCCCTTCCCAAAGGGTGACCAATTTCACTGTGTAATATTACTGTTATCCAAATAGTAAGTGTGCCAAACAGCAAGACTATTGGAGTGGCTTGGACAGTTGTACGCTAAGAGCTTAAATTTTCTCTACACAAAACAGCCACAGTTGAAAGGTTTAACAATGTTTAATAATAAATTATAGAAACACAAGACAAATCTCCTGAATTCAACACAGTGCTAATCAAGAGTTCAGAGATCACAGGAACTTTAAAACAATATTGTAGGATTGTCTGACATAAATATAAAAAAACAGCTAGTCTAATCTGGCTATATTTCTATTTAACTCTAAGAAAAATCACTCTTCTAAATATTACTTACATACAGATCAAGCAAGTGCTGATGAGTGTTGTCAGATCTAGATCAAGATACAAAATGCTCCATCTTTCTCTCTGAGAAAGTCTTAAATTGATAACACCCAGTACTGCTGAGTCATTTCACATTACATCATTTTTATCACTTCTCCTTTAGTTCCCAGGCTAACAGAAACTCAAAATTTGCATTTCTTTTAAGCTGCACCTGGCCAGGAAGCCACAGTAATAAAAGACACGTTTACATGTAAAATCTAACAATTATCTCTGTCTTCAAACAATAGAAAGAATTTGCTAGCCCAGACATCCTATATCTGAGCTTAAGATAAAAGACAGTGGTAATTCTTTACTTAACACCTTTCTTCCAGCAGGGTGCACTGTGGTTACATTTTTGAAGTTCAGCATATAACACAGTTTTCTTACATTTAGTTTTCTTACATATGTGAAAACAAGCCTGTGGATTATCTTAATATTTACAGTGACATAGAATTATCTACAGAATTCTATCTAGCTAGGCTGACAGCCTTCACACAAGTGTATCAAGACTGAGTAAAAATGTGTAATTTTATGGATGTGATAAACCTGTGACATTGTTTGACATGGGTGGTGGTTTGAAAAGCTTCATCAAACATGGGCAACATACTGATAATGCATGGATGTGTGGGTAAACTGGTTACCAAAGTCAGTATATGGCAGCCTGGCATGGTTTCATTTAAGGCGGTAGATAGAAAACCCCATCTGTTTTTTCATATGCACCTAAAAGCTATTTAGAATACTTTGCCTTCTTACAGACAGTGCCTGCAGTGTTAGACAGGTACTGGTGCCTGGACTATACGAGATAACAAATACAACTAAAACAAATTTAATGCTGCCTCACGCAAAGATCATTTGCATACTTTTGACCTTTCTGCCTTCTACCTTCTCCATTTCGTGGACACAATATATTACCATAAATCTTTGCTCACCAAGCTTTCAACTTTCTCACTCTTCCCAACCTCCCTACATCTACCTATAATTTCCCTTCTCACCATTGCCAGATCATGGTTGAATAGGGACCTAGGCAGGATAATGTGTCAGGGCCCTCCATACACAGCCCCTCCCCATAGCCATTCCGGTGTACCATTACTTAGTTATTTCTCCCCAGTTACAATACACACTGTTCAAACCTCAAAAACGTGTGCTTACTGTTTTCTTCTTTACTTTTACAGTCATTACAGATATCTGTATATAACTCAAAACTGTTATTTTAAAATTTATAGCAGAAACACTGATGAACGTTTACTGAACAAAGCAATACAGTCTCACAGTGAAAACAGACAACAGTAAAACTCCTCTGTCCTTGAAACTCACCCATTGACATGGCATTGAAACCCACAATCAAAGAAAATGCATCTGGCCAGTGGCAGATAGAGTTTACCTTTGGGCTGTTTTTAAATCATAGGCCCCTTGCACACATTTCTAGGATCATACAAACATGCCTGTCTTTTCTGATTCACCTTCCTGATTGTATTAAATGATATTCCTTGTATATTACAGCATCACTTGCTGGAGTGTGCTTTAGATTTGTAGTTTTGAACATCTTTTCAGTAAGCAATGAAACGCAAAATATGAACTAATAATTATAAAAATGACTAAGAACCTTTCAACCATAAAAGGCCACTCAGACGTCTATCATTACAATCCACCAGCATCTGTCAATATGCACAATCTCTGCAGAAGTAAAAGTCATCTGAATAATTCCATATTAAAGAGATCTGCAACTAATGAAGAGGTTGCTCTAGCAAACAACTTTATATTTCAGTGTTTCATCTACAAATTGCACTTGAAACTCAGTTTTTTAGTAGCTTGTAGAAGATTTGTGTCTATATCAGATGATCGAACATTTAGTTAAGTGAATAAATAAACATTTATCACTAATAATCACACACACAAAACATCAAACAGCAGTTTCCACTCAGGGAAACAATGCCATTGCCCAATGAAAAATAAATAAATGAATAAATAAATAAACACAAATGAAGTTGGGGGCTTCACCCCCACACCCCCTAACTAAATATCCCAACACCGAGATCTCTCCACATTGAAGAAATGGCAAACTCCGTGCAATGGCCAAATGACTTGTTTCCCTGATTGGAAACTGCCATTCACATTCTTCTGTGTTTGATTATTAGTGATCAGCATTTAGTTATTTGATTAACTAAATGTTCGATCAACTTATATAGACTTGAGGATTCATGCTCTTGCTTCCTCTACGGTACAATGTGTGAGTCTGAGCAAATCAGCTAACCTCCTGCCATTCCTAACTAGGGCATTTCACTCACACACAGGCACACACACTCTTTCTCTTACTTGTCTATACTGTACTATCCAGGGAACGTAACATGTTTGTGTTGCTTACAATGAGTGAAAGCAACACAGGTATGTCATTTTGTATTTAAATTCCATGCACGCAGAATGCTGAAAGGAAGAAGTAAATAGTTCTATGTAACAAAGACACACACACAGATGCAACAGGTGTGTACGACTGGACACAAAGGGGAGTTCATAAAGAAGAATGCCCCTAAAAATGTGATTTTTTTTTAAACATTAAAACAGAAATGTGACAGTCCCCAACCAGAGGACAACCTCCCAGCCAGTGGTCCCTAGGCAACTCTACAACACCTAATGCTGGATCCAGCTCTGTTTCTCACCTATTATTTATTTATTTATTTATTTATAATTTGTTTGCCAAGATAGTCCATTGGGCCATGAAGAGCCCATTTTCAATGGAGTCCTGGGGAGAAAAGCTCCAGAGATTAACTAAATGTTCGATTAAATAATATAGACCCGAGGATTCACACCCAGATATTACACCCATACATCCTTCTCCTGCTACCTCCTTCCAGATTTATATATCTCTGTGTAAACTATTTTGTGTTTAGTAGTCTTTCAATGTGAAATTATGTGCATTTACTAGTTTATCTAGTTTTGTAAAACATTTATCAATGTTACATAGTATGTGTTTACTAGTTGTCATAGTTTTGTAGATAATTCATTACCTAATATAAAAATAGGTTGTTTTACTAGAGGTCACAGTGCAGTACAATATTCGTTATACAGTATAAATGCATTTGCTAGTCTATGTACTCCAACAGTACAAAGTTTAACAATCTGTTACCAACCTTATATTGCTCAATTCTGCAATTTTTTTTTGAACTTTGTTTGTATTATTGTTTTCTTAACCAACGTCTTATATTACTTTATATCAGTTTTTATCTGGTTGTAAACCCTGGGCTGAGACTCAAAATGATCCAAATGGATCAGTATTTTAGTCAGTCAAGAAATACATCAATCAATTAATGCATCAATCTCAGCAGCAACCTACAGTTCAGAGAACAGCTGACTCTAGACATACACAATCAGGCATCTGTATACCTTTGTAGTCTACACTCTGTTGTTTGAACACCACATAGCAACAGTAGTCAGGAAATCCATTTCTCTCTCTCTCTGTATATATATATATATATATATATATATATATATATATATATATAAACATATGGGTTCCTTTCGTACCAATGAAGTTTTCAAAACTATGAAATTCATACAGTTGGGACTACAGTATATGATAGAAGTTTTGAAACTTCAAACATTTTGAATGGAGATCACAGTACAGCGTGGATCAGGAAATTTACCCTTTTCCTCACTGTAGTGTGAACTTGGAGTTGGTATATTTAATTTGCAGGGGGTGTAGAGGTTCAGGGGGGCTTGCCACCTTGCAGAAATGTAAAAAGATTTTTTTTTTTAATTTTATGTTTGAAGTTTCAAAACTTCTATCATATAGTGTCAATCATATGAATTTTGAAGGTCTGAAACTTTGCTCATCTAACATAGACCCATATATATATATATATATATATATATATATATATATATATATATATATATATATATATATATATATATATGGGTTCCTATGACTGCATCGAACTGTCAAATCACCGACACTCACCTCTTGACACCAACGCCGGCGTCCATATCGACAATTCCGGTGGCGATCTTCCCCCTTACAGGACCCATGGTAGCGCTTTCAAGGTAAATTATACGGAATCACGTAAACCCTAATCGTTGTAACACAGGAACAAGCGCTACCATGGGTCCTGTGAGGGGGAAGATCGCTTACCGGAATTGACGATGATATGGACGTCGATGGTTTGGTGTCAAGAGGTGAGTCGTGATTTGACAGTTCAATGAAGTCATAAGAACCTGTATATATATATATATATATATATATATATATATATGTATATATATATATATATATATATATATATATATATATATATATATATATATATATACAATAAACATTAAATATATAACTCATATAAAACATCAAGGAGAATGGAAACATTTTCACTCCCTTTCACATCTTTATGAAACCAAGCATATAGCCAATCACTTTAACCCAGACTTTCTGCAGCTTTCCCAAGTATATACTATAAGATTTTGTCAGACAGCCCCCATAATGATTACTGAATAAACAAACTCTGTAAGACGTCATAAAAGGTTGGTCAAAATAAAGGCAATAAGCAAACTTATAAGAATTATGAATGTTGATTACAATGGAGGTTGGAACTATCTTGAAAGGAGGAATTTGGAATTTAAGTGGTCACATCTGATCTACTGCAGTCTCATGCAGTTTGTTTCTTTTAGTTGCTAAGCACTAGCTACAAACCTATTGTTACATTTTGATAGTGAAACCAACTGTTGCAATGTATCTAGTCTGTGTAGTCACAGTCTGAAAGTGATTAGTATAGCAATAACCCACGCCTGGGTGTGGGTAATGCTAAATTTACCCACGGTTGGCGTGGTTTGGTCACAAGGGCAAAGCCCGAGTAGCCAAACAAAGACAACCGTGGGTAAATCCAGCATTACCCACACCAAGAAGTGGGTTATTGCTATTATGCAATGACATTATTTAAGAAAAAAAAAATTACTTTTCTTAAATAATGGCATTGTATAATGCCTCCTTGCTGCCCTTCCACAGCTGTCTGGTATTCTGCGGCAGTTCTGATGTACTGCGCATGCATATGCTTACACAATACATTAAAGCTGTGGGCAAAAGCAATGGAGAAAGCAAGATCCTGTTGCTTTTTACAAAGTGTCTCACTATGTTAAAGGAGTTTAACATAGTGAGACAGCTTTAAAAAAAGCAACAGAGAATCTCCGTTGCTTTTTTTAAAGCTGTCTCGCCATGTTAAACCCATTTAACATTGTGAGACAGTTTTGAAAAAAGCAACGTAGAAAGCAAGATCTCCGTTGCTTTTTACAAAGTGTCTCGCTATGTTAAAGGAGTTTACCATAGCGGGACAGCTTGAAAAAAAGCAACAGAGAATCTCTGTTGCTTTTTTAAAGCTGTCTCGCTATGTTAAACCCATTTAACATAGCGAGACACATTTAAAAAAAACAGCAGAGATAGGAAGATCTCCGTTACTTTTTTTAAAGCTGTCTTGCTATGTTAAACTCGTTTAACATAGCGAGACAGGTTGTAAAAAGCAACAGAGATCTTGCGTTCTCCATTGCTATAAAAAAAAAATAAGAGTTGTACTAATGGAAAATGTCCGGGCAACCTGACCTTTTTCCATTACTATAACTCTGATTTGCAGCTTGCATGCTGACCAATCAGCGTGCAAATTTTGGAATATTAATTGGGGGGGGGGGTTGTTGTATAATTTCAATGTTTCCATGCACAGGAAGCTTGGTTAAATAGGTTCATAGGTTAGTACTAGGCTAACTGCTCTTGTAAGCCATTGTAAGCCTAGCCAATTATCCTTTGTGAAACTCAAACCATGCACCTTGTGTTTGTAAGGCAAGCACCTTAACCATTAGGCCACCCTCCCAGCCCAAAGTTGTCAAATGCAAAGTTGTGTTGAATGTTTCCAGTTTATATATTACATATAATCTAAATTTAAATTAACCACACAGCATATTGTTATTCTGTATCAGTTACTACCTTTACTTTATTTGCCATTCAGGCAAAACTTCAATTGGAATTCATTTTGGATTTGTCAGAGTCATGTTTACAACACTTGTAGCAAAATGCATTAACTTAAAACTTTGAAGATGTCTTTTTATAAATACAGACAGTAGAAATAGCGTGCTGTCTTTACTTACTTGGTGCGTTATTAAATTATACATTTAACCTCCCAGCTGTCAGAGGTACAAACACTAGTTCTGTGTGGCCAACAATGCCAAGGTATTTCCCTGCTGGTATGAAGCACTGTATGTCAGCCCTGCTGTTAAATGTGTTCATCCTTAGCCTCTCAAATGGCTTCATGCCAGATATATAGAGAAGAGCATTGGTTGTCCTTCATAAAGGTGGCACCACTACTAATGTTAGCAAGTATAGTGGACCCAAGGATCATTTAAGATGGTCTGTTATGTATAAACACATCATGCCAGGACAATGGAGTAACAGTAATGCAAAAATTGCAATACTGTGTCATTTGTAAAACAAAGCACCCTCATACCTGCCACATAGAAGGTAACTCCTCAATGTCAGTGCATTTAATAGAGACCTGGGCACTTTTGTATGTAATGAATTCTCCTGCAACCACCATGTCTTTATGGCTGTTAGGAAATCCTTCTGCCGACCCAAACAGATTACTAAGGATCCAGGATGCCTGACCTGTGTATAAGACTAAATTGGACCAAAAATATTTTAACTACTTGTTTCTTACCATCCATGTCCATGTAATGAAGCTTCTGTTTTTTCTGTTGTTATATTATATTTCATTTACTCTCTTCCCACATACCCTTAGCTGCCACAGTAAAATAATTTTTAATCCATACTCATAAATATTTCATTTTACCATGTCCCCATAAATATGGCTATTCCTGAACCAATTCATGTGTGGGTACATAACTTACCTCAAAAGAAAGGTCAGGAGATGGAACATCCTTGCTGGTTCCCTTTCTAATTAGTCCCAGGTCAGAAATATTACAATTTACTACAACATGGAATTATGGTGTTGAGTATAAGCTCTCTACCCATTTAAGAAAGGTGTTACCACAAATCCAGTATTCAAGAACTTAAAAAAAAGTGTCCCAGTCTACTGAGTCAAGGGCTTTTTTTAATATCAAAAAGAACAATTCCCACTTTATTTTGCAGGTAGTTAACATTTTGGAGAAAATTCATAATTTCCTATCAATTGTCTGCTCTATCCCTCCTTTAACAAAACCATTTTGATCAGTATGTATCAGGTGCAGAAGAGCAGTACACAATATACTGGCCAAAATGTTAGCAAATATTTTTGAATCAAGGTTTATTAAATATATGGGCCTAAAATCTCCCCATGTAGTTACTTCTTCTTTTAATTTTGAGATAAGCATTATAATAGCTTGATAAATAATAAATAAATAATAATAAATAAATTGTACACTTTAAAGTCACCACTTTGGTTCAACAACACAACTGGATCATTGGTTACCTGTCAAATTTGTGGTTCTCTTTTCTGCCCCTCATGTTGTACCTCTTTTGGTGGTTTTGGCCTCGGTTGGAAAAATAATTATTCAGTTCATTACCATTAAATTGGCCGTTCCTGGCTCTATTGTTGACTGGGTGGCTTTTAGTGATATTGTCACTCCAATTACCTTCTTTTTTTTATAAGAAAATTGTTTTTAACAACACTGTTTTAATTGTTCTTAAAAATACTGTTAGTCATCTACGTTAGTTGAAATGTGTATCGTAATGTATTATACTTACTAACAGTTTCTTACAATAAACTGCAGTGAGTGGTTCAAGTTAGATCGGAGCCTGTGGTTTGTTTCATTTTCTCAAGTTTCTTTGTTGTTTTTCTGGGTTTACAAATTTTTGGCATCATGGCTACCGATAATAGCTTGGACACTTCCATGGAGTTTCCGGTCCAGTCATCAACAAATTCAGTTGCTGGTACAAATGACATTGGTAACCTGACCCAACTACTGCACCTTATGAATGAAAGGCTTGACACTCTATCTTTGCGCATGCACAATTTATCTCAACCAGGCGCTGTAGTAAGACTGAAAGTCCCTGCAGCTTTGAACACTACAAGAGGGCTTTCAAATGGTTCGAGTTCTCAAAACAACGTAAGTTGTGGAGTGGGATTAAACGGATCTAACACATCATCTAGCAACATTCCTGCTGGGATTAATAGCACTGGTAAACTTGTTGGATGTTTTAAAACTACAACTGAGTCCTCCTTGGGGCTTATTGGGCTTCCTAATGTTTCTGAGTGGTTAAAAGCACAGCCGGTTTTTGGAGGTAACAGTACTGATGTGCTTAGTGAACGCCCCGCTGAAGTAGATGAGTCATTGGCAGTTAAATTACAAGAAATTGATCGAAAAATGTTTAAGCTAAAGAAATTACAACTGGAAATCTAGTATTTTGACGAATGTAAAAAACAAGGTGTAGTTCCGAAGGGTTTACAGTCTTAGCAGTACCCTTCAGGTTTGGAAGCGGGGACTGACTTTTACAATGAGTTGATAGACCTTTTTAACAAACATGGTACTGAGCTAGTTGATATTATGTACAAGCATTATTCTATTACCATAGACTGCTTATCTAAAGATATTACAGAGTTGAACCAGGCCATAAAAACACACCCTGATTTTGTAAGGTACCACTACGACTATAAGAGGGTGTTTTCCTCAATTGAATAACAATTGAGTAAAAATGCTGAAGTGAAATTAAAAAAGTTAAGGCGAGACATAAGTGACTATAAGAATGGGGTGGCTTAACCGAAACTACCACCTTCTCAGGGTAAAAATATTTTCGGTCACCCAATTACTCAGAATGTTAACCATAACAGCATGGACACAGATTCTGTTGTTAAGCTGCCCATAGGGGTAGGTCCAGGGGTTAACGATCTTGATTTCTTTGAAGGTAATTGCAGTGACAATATCACGGAAAGCCACCCGGTTAGCAATAGAGCCAGTAACGGCCAATTTAATGGTAATGAACTGAATAATTATTTTTCCAACCGAGGCCAAAACCACCAATGAAGGTACAACATGAGGGGCAGAAAAGAGAACCACAAATTCAACAGTTAACCAGTGATCCAGTTGTGTTGTTGAACCGAAGTGGTGACTTTAAAGTGTACAATTATTCTAGTTTTACCTTAGAACTTGAACTGTGTGAGCTTTTGAGTAAGGGGTTGACTTTTGTACCCGCTGACCATTTTAATTTGGCAGAGGTTATGAAAGACTTAAAACTTTACATTCAGAAGCTGAACTTGGCTCTAATATTTGGTGACAAAGTTGCCAATGTTGGTCCTTTAAGGGTGGCTAGTACTTACAACCCACCTATTTGTCCTTCCTTATCTTTGCTTGAACATATGTGTGAGTTCGATTTAAGAAACTTACACAAGGGTGTTAAGAAACATGACACGGTGAACATTACCAAAAACGAGGCTGAAGCCCTCAGCTCCGTTAAATCTTTATCAGTCTGAATTTTGAAACTAGACAAAGGCGGTGGGCTGGTGATTATGAACAATGATGACTTTGAGACTAGAATGTTGGGAGTGTTGGACAGTGAGATTTATGTAAAATCTAGTTTCAATGAAATGAACACTGCACACAGAGTTTTTTCCTTTTTTAGAGACTTACTGACTGAAGGTTTGATCAGTGTTGAGATGTACAATTATTTAGTGATTTTGAAACCAAGAATACCAAACCTGTTTGGATTACCTAAGCTCCATAAAAATGTCAATGATCCCCCGATGAGAGATTTAGTGAATGCAAGGTCGTCCATTACTTATGCATGTTCTAAATAAGTAGACCACTTGTTAAAAAAGTATGTAGCCAGAGAAGAACAAATTTGCAAAGACTCCTGGGCCTTTTTGAAACGTTTAGAGAATTTTGTTTATCATAACAACATTTATTTCTTAAAGATAGATGTTGTTGATCTTTACTTTTCTATCCCTCATGAGGTAGGAATTGAATACATCACCAAGAAATTGTTATTTTATGAGGCTGAGAGTAATGAGATAAGGTTAATCCAGGAGTTACTAGATATTATCTTAAACAACAACTTTGTTAGTTTTAATGACAACATATACAAACAAGTGGTAGGTGTAGCTATGGGTTCGACATGTGGGGCGAGCTACGCCAACCTGTTCCTAGCTCAATGGGAAAGTGAGTTTATTTTCAAGAAGAACATTTACGAGAAGGTAAAACTTTACAACAGGTTTCTGGATGATATTTTTATCATGTTTGAGGGGAGTGCAGATGATGCACGACTATTTGTGGAAACTTTGAACAATAGTACACATTTTTTGAAATTCACCTTCATCTATGGAGAGAACATCATTAAATATTTAGATGTAGAATTAAAGAGGGATCCTGTAGGTGAAGGGTACTTGTCTAAAATATACAGAAAGCCTACGTACTCGAACACATTGTTGCACTATTCCAGTTGTCACCCGTTCCATGAGAAAAGGTCTGTCATCAAAGGACAGCTGCTAAGAGCTGCCAGGATGACAACTGAGGATACTTCCTTTGAAGATGAATGTACCTTGTTGAAACATATGTTCATGAGTTGAGGTTACCCAGGGAAGATGATTGATGAGCTAGTAAGTGAAGTCCGCTTCAAAAGGTTGGCAGGTTCTTTTAGTCCAATTCTCACTAAGAGGGAACGTATTACTGATGTAACAGATTTGAACATGGGAGAAAGGTCGGATGGTTTGGCCCTAACTAAGACTAACGTTACTCCACCAGAGAAATGTTCCACGGTTAAGGAAATAGTAAGTTTTAAGAGGAGTTTCATTACACCCTTTTGCTTGGAGGCAAACTTAATTAAGAACATTTTCAAAAGGAATTGTTTTTTATTGACCTTTGAGAGGGACACACTAGAAAAATTAGGTGACTACCTGGTCACTATTTTTAAGAAGGGTAGAAACCTGAAAAAAATTATAGAAAACAATAGTCCAAAGCCTCTTAGGACTGAAGGAACTTATAAATGTGAAGCGTGCAACTATTGTAGGTACATTGCTACAGGGTTTAGTTTCACAGTAAACCAGCATGAATATAAAGCCAGAGGTAGGTACAACTGTAATTCCAAATCTGTGGTGTACTTAGCTTCCTGTCAGATGTGTTCAGCATTTTACGTAGGAAAAACGGACAGGAAGCTAAAGGATAGGATTTATGAACATGTTTCATAGGTTCATAGGTTCATAGGTAGATACTAGGCTATCTGCCCTAGGGCATTTATAAGCCTAGCCAGAGTGTATTTGGCTTCCGCCTCCCTATTAGATTAGCATACTGTGCCTCTGTATAGTAGGTCACAATAGGTACCCTTTAAGATTAGTTTACTGTGCCTCTGTCTAGCAGGGACATAGAAGAGATCCCAGGGGTGAATTTGCAATTTCCCATCCACGCATCCACATTTCGCTTGAAGAGGGTCAGCGAGGGGCTATGTCTAACATGAATTGGGATTCTATTCCAGAGTGAGGGGAGCCTCTGGGAAATGAATCTGTCCCTCCAGCATGTCCTATTTATATTTGTGCTGAGGTTTAAGTCCCTGGAGCGTGTAGCTATAAGGGACTTGGATTTTTTGAGGTGGAGCATGTCCATTAATTCTGGGTTTGACATGGCTTTGTACGTCAGGCATAGATCGCCTCTGAATAGGCGGTAAGCAACTGAGTAGAGCTGGAGTTTCTTTAGTCGAGCTGCATAGGACATCTGTTTGTTGCCCATGATCCTCTTGGTGAGGTACTTTTGGGGTCTCTCCAGTTGCTGCAGGTGTCGGGTAAGGTACATCCCAAAAGGGGCATGGTATTCAATTATGGGCCTGATGAGTGACTAGTAGAGGGGCACAATGACCTCTCTTGATCTAGATGCGAACCCTTTCATGATAAGGTAGGCTGTATAGAAGGTCTTTCTAACCACTTTGGCAACGTGATTATCAAAGGAGAGATTACTATCTACGTTGGTCCCCAAATCTCTAATTACTTCTTCCGTACTTAATGGATTACCACCTATGTGGTAATTTGTGGGCACCTTGTTTTTCCCAAAGGGGATGACTATGCACTTTTTAGCATTTAGCTTGAGGCCGTGGCTCTGGCACCAAGCATCCGTCTCTGTGAGACTCTTTTGGAGGATGCTTGTGTCAGCTGGAGATTCAATTATTTCCCCCAGTTTGCAGTCATCTGTGAACTTTGTCATCCATAATCCCCCTGTTTTAGCCTGAACCTCAGAGAAGTATATACCGAATAAGAGAGGTCCTAGAACTGAGCCCTGTGGGATGCCACTTGTAACTGGTTTGGATTCGGACATGGCACTTGCAATTCTGACCATGTGGGTTCTATCCCTGAGCCAGTTTGCAACCCATCTTGTGATATAGGGGTTTATATTTAAGCTGGTAAGCTTATTTATGATGCCCGAGTGGGGTATCGTGTCGAAGGCTTTTGCGAGATCCAGGTAGGCTGTGTGGACTACCTTGCCCTCATCTATGGTTTTGGTAACTGTTTCAAAGAAATCAACTAGGTTTAAGAGGCAAGATCTGCCCTTAACAAAGCCGAATTGGGTAGGGTCCAGTGTCTGGAGGCTCCCAATGTCTTTCTTTATGAGTTCCATGATAATACGCTCCATAGCTTTACAGACCAGACTAGTCAGGCTTATGGGGCAATAGTTCCCAGGGTCCGTTGTGGCACCACCTTTATGGAGTGGGACCACTGTAGCTGTACGCCATTCTTTGGGTACATATCCTGTAGTAAGGCTAAGTTTGAACAGTGACTTAATGTGAGGGTTCAGTTCTTCTTGTAGCTCATATAAGACAGCCTGGGACACTGTCCGGTCCCATAGATGCTGTGTTTTTTGCCTTGGAGAGGGCAGCTTTCACCTGTGCATCTGTGATGTCAGGGAGGTTACATTCAGTTGGGCTAGGCATTTGCTCCTTTTGGGGGGAAGGGGGGGGGAGTTTGCACTGAATCTGTCTGCCAGGATGTTGGCTATGTCTGTAGGTTCGGAATATTTTGTACCATTATGCAACAATTCAGAGCATATCTGGGAGTTTCCACCCATATTCCTGACATAACTAAAGAAGGCCTTGTGATTATCTTTAGTGTCTAGGGCAATTTTTCTTTTGAAACTGGCCTTTGATGATTTTATGAGGGATCAAAGTTTCTTGCTAATACTGATCAGAGATGCCTTCCCTTTTTGGGATTTTGCTCTGTCATGTAGTAGCTTCCTCCTTCTGTTGTATAGCTTATTTATGGCTGGGGTCCACCAGACATGTCTCCTGTTTTTGGAAGAATGAGTCTTGGTTTTATTTGGGATAGCATGATCCATGCATTCCTGCAGGTGCTCATAGAATGCATTGGTAAAGGATTCTGCGGATTGGGCTGTGTTATCCTCTGGCCCGGGGGCTTTGAAGGATTCCACCTCAGTCTTGAGAAGTGCAAAGTTGGCTTTTGAGAAATTCTTTACCGTGATTTTCTTGGCTGGGGGTGGGGACGGGATATGGATGTCCAGGGAAATTTGTTTATGGTCTGATCTTACCAATGAGGGGTTTACCTCTGGTGTGGAACATAGAGTCCCCATGTTGGTGATTACCAGGTACAATATGTTCTTTCCTCTTGTGGGAGTGGTGACCAGTTGTTCCATCATGTTAGAGTTTATAAATTCAAGGAACCATTGGGCGAGGGTGTTTGGGCTTGAGTAGTTTTCCCAGTCAATGTTTGGGTAGTTGAAGTCACCCAATAGCATAGTGTTTGGAGAGACCTTCATATTCTCCAGTGTTCTCAGGAATGCCAAGTGGGGTTCCTGTAATAGGGAGGGTGTTCTATAGCAGGCTACAAACTGAAAGGCAGTTTTGCCTGCTGTTAGTTGCACATGGATGGTTTCTGATGCTTTGTGCAGTGCCACTAACCTGGAGGTGTAGGTATCTTTGATGAATATAGATACTCCCCCTCCTTTTGTGCTTCAGTCCGAGTTTGGGGCCGAAACACATGGTATGAGTTATAATCTGGTAGTGCTGGGGTGCTGTCAGGAGCCTTGAACCAGGTTTCTGTTACTGCACAGACATCAATTTTCTCTATACTGAGGAGAGCCTCGAGTGCGTGCATCTTGAGGTTTAGAGTTCTGGCATTGAGTAGCATTACCTTTAGTTTTTTTATCCTTGGGTTGTCTATGGAGGTAGGTTTGTCCTTTGAGCCTTGCCTAAAAAAGGCACTATGGGGGTGGCAAGAGCCTTGGCCAGTATACGAAAGCCTAAGGGTGACAGGTGCAAGCCGTCCCTAACGAAGCAACGTGGCTTGTCGAGCATGTCATCCCAGGCTGACAGACACTGGATCCCCTTTGAATGACACCAATACTTTAGCCAATTGTTGAAACTGATCATTTTGTCTTTATACTGTGGCATCATTCTAGGTGAGGGCAAGATGCTACTGAAGGTCAAGGTCATACCAGCCTGGGCTACATGATCAGAGAGCTCCTCTATGTCTCTTTTCATGCAGTCCAGGGAGGTACATCTCAGGTCATTCACACCAGCATGGACAATGACAGAGGCATACTTGTACTTGCTTTGGAGTGACCTGAGTGCTTGCGTTATGTGGCAGATCCTGGCACCCGACAGGAAGCTTACAGTGACCTTCTCCTTGTTCAGTCTGGTGAGCGGGACGTCAGTGTGCCAGACAATAGAGTCCCCTATAACAAGTGTACCACATTAAGAAAAAAAGCACCAGTAACACTCTGGCTAGACACTGTAGTGAGCACCCCTCTCATTCATTTTTGTTCAAAGTTATAGACCAGGTAGCTTTGGATGGAAAGGGTGGACCTTACCAATTGATATTGGAGAAACATGAATTGGTTTGGCAACTTAGGTTAAATTCATATACTCTACCTGGCTTAAATGAAGTCACCTCTTTAGCATGCATCCTTAAGTTAAGATGTTTACTCAGGTGACTTGTTTTTTATAAGGAAATTGTTTTTAACAACACTGTTTTAATTGTTCTTAACAATACTGTTTATCTTATTAGTCATCTACATTAGTTAAAATGTGTATCGTAATGTATTATACTTACTAACAGTTTCTTACAATAAACTGCAGTGAGTGGTTCAAGTTAGATCAGAGCCTGTGTTTTGTTTCACTTTTGAAGGGCTGGCAAACCTTTTGGTGAGGGAACAAACCCTTAGCACTTTGCCTAATGACATGAGGATCCGGTTACCTGATAGACAATGTGCTACTTCAGATAGGGTGGAGAAAAATTGAGACCTATGCCTAGCAAGCAGGGCATCCCTGCACAGGAAAGGGACCCACAGTACTGCTCATGGGTCTAAAGGAACAGATAGTGGGCAGACCAGACTGCACCAACAGAATCTGCCAGTAGCAGGGGAAGCCACTAGTCCAGGTACATGTCCAGTACCTAGGGTTAAATGTTTTGAATGCAACCAGTGGAGCCATATGGCATACAGATGTCCACAGAGGTAAAGTAGAGAACAAAAGTTAAGGGAGCCAGTAAGTGGGAAAGACAAAATGCCAACAGTAGGTTGTCTTGCGACAACAAGGGTACCAAACTACCACAAGAGGTTATATCCAATCATAGTGAATGGCAAAGAGGCCATAGCTAAGAGAGACACAGCCTCTGACATAGCCATTGTGAAGCCTCCAATGGATACAAAGGAGCACTACTTGCCTGGACAGTCTACCCCTGTCAGAGCTTTAGGAGGGACCCCATTCCAAATTCCTTTGGCTAGGGTTCACCTTGACTGGGAGGGTGGAAAAGGAAACCAGCAAGTAGGTGTGTTTGAAGATATCCTTGCAGATGTCCTGATAGGGAATGATTCTGATAATGCAGTACCATGTGCTCATGCAGTTACATGCAGTCAGGCTTGGAGACAAGCATGTGGGTCTGGTAGCCTGAAGAAGCCCCAGTCAGACCGCATACTTGCAGCCAGGACTGGTGAGGTGGTTTGTTCAGGGAAGGAGCTACTCTGTTGCAGTGAGACTGAAGGTGAGCTACAGCTACTTGTGGGTGCTGATATTCCCTTGGACAGAGTGACTGCAAAGGTAGAAGTGAGTAGTAGTACCCAGGCTGACAGTAAGGCACCGCTGTCAGAGGATGCCAGACTTCCTGTGGAAGGAGAGGTGGGAAGGGTTACAAACAGAGTTGAGACAGGCTCAGCTCTCAGACCCTACATTACAAGGCCTGAAGCAGGTAGCTAGTGAAGCACCTGATTCTCAAGGAAAGGGGCAATCTGTATACTGGGACAAAGGGTTACTGTATAGAGAGTGGACCCCTGAGGAAGGTCTAGAAGGTAAGAGGATACAGGAGTTGGTAGTGCCTAGAGCTTGCCAGCTGGCACTTCTAGCCATAGCCGATGATATTCCCTTTGCAGGCCATATGGGCATAAAACATACAAAGAGACATATTATGCAGAACTTTTATTGGCCTGGAATTTCCAGAGATGTAACAGGGTACTGCAGGACCTGTGAGCAGTGCCAAAAGGTAGCAAGGCAGGAGACAAGGTGGGAGCTCCTTTGATGACTTTGCCTGTGATTGAGGAGCCATTTCAGAGGGTAGCTACAGATATTGTGGGGCATCTGAGTACTCCAAGTTCCACAGGGAAAAAGTATATCCTAATGGTAGTAGACTATGATAGATACCCTGAGGCAGTGGTTTTGTCCTCCATTGAGATGGAAAAGGTGGCAAATGCTGTGTTAGAGATTTTCAGTAGGGTAGGTTTTCCAAAAGAAATACTGACTGATGCAGTTGCCAATTTCATGTCAGACCTGCTGGTGTGTCTGTGGAAGTACTGTGGGATGAAGCACCTGAAGACCACCCCCTACCATCCCCAGACTAATGGTCTTGTTGAGTGGTTAAACTCTACAATCAATTCCATGCTACAGGCATTTGCAGACCAGTTTAAGAAGGAGTGGGACAAATATTTGCCCCATCTGTTGTTTGCTTACAGAGAGGTTCCCCAAGAATCCACAGGTTTTTCACCCTTTGAGTTACTGTATCGACATAGGGTGAAGGGACCTCTACATTTAATTCAAGATGAGTGGGAAGGTGAGTGTGAATCTCAACAGGAGTCTGCTATGGCATATGGCCTAAACCTCAGGACAAGGCTCAGAGAACTCATGGGTTTGCCCCAGGAGAACCTGGCAGAAGCCCAACAACAGAAAAAGGTATGGTATGACAGGAATGCTCGAGCTAGAGAGTATGCTGTAGGGCAGCAGGTAATGGTTCTCATTCCTGTCAAATACAACAAGCTGCAAGCAGCCTGTCAGGGACCCTACAAGGTGCTAAGCAAGGTAAATTATGTTAACTACCTGGTAGAACTGCTAAGCAGGAGGCAGGGGCACAAATTTTACCATGTTAACATGATGAAACCATACCATGATAGGGAGGCCCTTGAGTGGAGCATTTGCATTGGATTACAGGAGGAGTCTGAGGGAGATCTGGCAACGGATCTCATCAGTGAGTCTCAGACTAATACCTCAGTGGAAGGAGTAGCAATGTCCCAGCAGCTATCTCCTTCCCAGGTTCGATAAATCTGATCAGTGTTACAGGAGTTTGGGGACATGTTCACTGGGAAACCTGGGTGCAACCATCTGGTGCAGCACCAGGTGGATATAGGACCCCAAAGGCCTATTAGGCAGGCCCCTTATAGGGTGCCTGAGAGAGTCAAACAGAATCTGAGGGAGGAGATACAGGAAATGTTTGAACTAGGGGTAATTCAAGAGTCCAACAGTCCCTGGGCCTCCCCAGTGGTGCTGGTGCCAAGGAAGGATAGCAGGACCAGCTTCTGTCTGGACTACAAGAAAGTAAATAGTCACACAGAGTCAAATGCTTACCCCATGCCTAGGACAGATGAGGCCCTAGAGCAGCTGGGTGGGGCTAAGTATCTTACAACCATTGATCTTACCAAGGGTTACTGGTAGGTGCCCTTGACTCCCAGTGCTAGAGAGAGGTCAGCCTTTATGACTCCTGTTGGCTTGTATGAATTCACAAAGATGCCCTTTGTGATGAAAAATGCCCCAGCGACTTTCCAGAGGCTGGTAGATCATATCCAAAAAGAGCAGGAGGGTTTGCACTTGCTTACCTAGATGATATTGCTTTCTACAGCCATTCCTGGCAAGAACACCTTCAACATGTCAGGGAGGTGCTGGGCGGACTACCGAGGGCAGTGGTGAGGATTGAGGCTCCTTGATTACTGTGCCAGTGCAGGGCATCACAATACCCACATTATGGGAACATGTGGAAAGAGCCCAATCTTCACAACTAGCCAAGTGTAGTAGAAAGACAAGTAACCAGGAAATTTAAAATTGGAATCCAGTTCTAGCTTGGTCTCTTCACAGAAAAGAAGTTTCTGGCTAAATGGTAGGCTTAATTCGAAATAGCAAAGATAATAAATAAATACAGTTTGATAGACATGTAAGAGAAGACTAGAGCTGTTTTAAACCCATGGAAGGAATTAACAAACTTCTTTAGTTAGTTTAACAGTAGAAATTAGTGAATCTGATGAAAAACAATACCTAACATTTATGTCTACAGTTCAGGTAGACTGTCCAAGACACTAAAAACAAGAAATAAAGCAATTTCTGTGAAGAAGCAAAGATGTGTTTTTTAAAACTGCCTGGAAGAGCAAACACTATATCTAGACTAGTCCAGTCAAATGACAATCCAATGACTGCTGACAGCATTAAGATGATGTTCTATCTTCTCCTTTTGATGGACATGACCACATACGTGCCAACTGTCCAGATTTTTACAGAATATCCATATTTTTGGCTTCTATTTTTGTCTGTTATTCATACAATTTGTGTGTTTTTGGCAAATTACTGGGATAGTCTAAGGCTAGATGTCACTAAATAATGATATACATTTGAGTTTCAGACTTTAAATCCATCAGAAAATGTATGTTAAGGGGGCGGAGCCTAGATGGCCAACTGATAACAGCAGTTTTTCAGAGCTCCATGAAACTAATACAAAAAACAGGAAATAACTTATTATATTTTAGTAAAAATACTTAGAACTGATAGATGAATGTATAAACTATATTATTAGTAACTTTGGTGAACTTAGGATTTTTTTCCTGTCAAACTATAAAGGAGAATATATCATTAGTGGAGATGAACACTTCAAAGACTTTTCATTCTGACCTGGTTTTAAAAAAAGAAATGCAGCTTGTCACATCTGCTCTACAAGAACTCTCATTAAAAATGGATGATTTTAAGGAGAATTTACAAAACCTCAAGGAGAACTGTCAGAAACAAACAGATTATTTCAAGGAACTTATACAGCAGCATCAATCCAGAATAACAAACTTAGAAGCATCCCTGAATGATCTTGATGGAAGACTGAAGGAAGAAGAAAGCCAGAAAGATTTACTCATCAAACAAAACACCTGGCTTCTCAATAAAGTAGATGACCTGGAAAACAGGGAGAGAAGGTCAAATATAAGCATTTTTGGCATCCCTGAGAGAGCTGAAGGAGAAGATATAATTTCTTTTCTGAACACCCTGATTCCAGAGATTTTAGACTTAAAGGAGGGTCTGTCCTTTGGTATTGAAAGGGTTTATATAGCTTTAGGAAAGCCATTGTCAACATCCTCCTCTACTCCTCCCAGATCAATTGTCATAAAGTTTCTATCTTATTTGGACAAGGAGTTGGTCCTAAAATCTGCCTGGAGGAAAAGTCCATTAAAATGTAATCAAAACCCAATTAGTTTTGACAATGACTATTCTACTAGGGTTTTGGAACAGAGGAAAAAAGCTTGGCCATTAATAAAACTGTTAAAGCTGAATAACATCAAAACTCAGCTTGCCTTTCCTGCCAGAATAAAAATTCTATATCAGAATGAAATTAGATCATTTAATGCCTTAGAGGAAGCCACTGCCTTTATTAAAAACAATAACATTATTTACTTATCTGAAGATATGGAATGAGCATCTGCATCACTGAAGAGAGTTACTGATAAATCTTCTTGGACTGATTTTAAAAAGAAAAAATACAAAACTGAGTCAAAGATTGCTGTTCCCACTAAATCAAAGCATCTACTGCAACTTGACTCTAATTTGTTTTATACTTGCTAAATTTTCAAGTAAGGTATGTCATGATAATATTTTCTTATTGTCTTTCTTGCTCATTTTTCTCTTTTCATTTCTATACTTTTTTTTTTGTTCATATACAAATTAAATAACTGTTTATGCTTTTTAGTATATTAGTACAATATTACTGGTTTATTGAGTGATATAATTGAACAGTAAACTATCTTTGCTTTTATGACCTTAAGATGACATGCTTTACATCAAATAATATATAGCCCTTGCTCTGCTAAATGCTCTTCTGAGTTATTACACAGGCATAGTCACTGCTCAGATTAATTTATCAAAACTGTTTTGGATACATGGAATAACAGGGCATATCTATGATTTAGTATATATTAACTAGTTTCTTTATTATTCATAACTTCTGATTCCGTCAGAATAAATATTGGTACCTGTGTGAACAAAAAACTATTTGCCGGCTTTTGACATAAATTGGGGGTCTCTGACAGTTATATGCTTGTATGTTTCATGGCACAAGGTTTTTAAACGGTCACAAATTACGTTTCTTGCAGAATTTAATGTTAAAGTACTGTTTTGTCTCTTATCAGTAACAGACTTGCTATATTCAACTTGAATTTGGCAGAGACACTATGTTTCCTCTATTTTTAGCAGTATGTATCTCTTGCATATCTACTTAGCAGCAGTGGTTTATTGCTAGATGTCCATAGCTGTCTGAGTGTCTCTGAAATACGGATTATTCGTGCTTGGTGTACTTGGTAAGTGCTTGCTTTAGAAAATGACTTTGTATTTAAAATAAAGAATGATGACATGCATTTATGGTCTGTTTTGCCTAATAAATTAGATGCTTTAGCTGGGATGTGAAAGTTACTATATAATGAGAGAGGTGTGTTTTTTTCTTTTAGAGTGCTTCTAAAATGACTATGGATGTTTTGAATTTGCTGGTTATATAGAGTCTAGTTATGGAAAAGGTTGTAGTTGTATGGTTTGTGATGTCTGGAGGTGATTTCTTGTGTGTTGAATGTTAATTTACTGATTGGAAGTATCTGACAGTTAAACTTTACATTTGTTACATTAAATAAGCAGACTTTGTGATACAGTTAAAATGAGGTCAGGAAACTGTACTGTGTAGCGTGCTGGGCTGGAAAATGTCAGTTTGAAATTTAAGAAGTGAAGCTTTCTTGCTTAGCTCATGACATCATGCATTATCTGCATGCAGATCAGATTACATTACAACTAATGTGTATATGCAAGCCTAATTGTGAATGTCAAGACTCTGATTGGTTAATATAGTATAGTAGGCTTCTCTTATAAGAATTATGAGCTACAATGACTGCAGACATATTCACTGTTCACTTTTATAATAGTGACTATATTTTGTGATCAAATATATACAGAAATTTAATTTTTTCTTGTAAACAGTTAATTATAGCCACTATTTCTTGTGAATATACTGGATTTCTTATAACTAGATGTTTATAAATAACTTTCCCATGCAGTTAGCAAGTGCTTAGTATAGGCTTATACATTTACAGAAAATGCTTATGGCTAATGGTAATAACTGTAAGGATACTCGAATACCATACTAAATCATAAACAATATATGTGTGAATAATTTCAATTGAACTATAATTATTTTGCATTTAATATGATGAATTTCATATTGTATCTTAGATATTATTTTGTTTCAGATGTCATGTTCTCAGTTATTATAAAGTCTTTTTTTAGTATATTAGCATTTTATGACAGGGAAAGAGTTCAGTAATATCTATGACTTGTGATAACACAACAACAAAGTTACAAGTTTCAGTATTACCCTAGTATTATTGTATATATTTACAGCTAACTCTGTCTTAATTCTGTCTTTGAGTCATTCACTTTTAAGACCTGTTATCCACAGTAAGTTTTATATAAATAATGTTTTTTATTAATTTTGGTCACATTAACTGATGCCAGTTAATTATTATTGATTCTTAGTCAGTCATTTAAACATCTGTTATTCCAAAAAGTTTAGGAGTTAATTGAAGATAAGTATGTCTTATAGGTTCATAAGTTCATAGGTTGGTACTAGGCTTTCGGCCCTAGGGCCTATACAAGCCTAGCCATAACAATTGAATATTTCTAAGAATCTATGTTAACATCTTTTGGGAAAGACACTCACTCATCTATGTGCTAACACCCAATTCTTGTGATGTTTTTATTTAGTGGGAAATTGTCATTATAAGATTTATTCAGAGGGCAAGTAAATATAAATGCTAAATGATTCTTTGATTTGTTCTGTCATTTAGAAGTTTTTATTAGCATTAATACAATGACATGCTTAGGTATTTTGGGTAATCATTCAGTTTGTTAATAAAGCTAATGTTTCTTTAAATTATTAAGCACTAAATTTAGATTATATATATATCCTAATATGTTTCTTGCTTCCTTTGTGAATAATTACTGTATAAATGTTTAATGTTTCTAATAAAAGTGTATGTAACCTATCTCTAAAATCTAATAGGTTCATAGGTTAGTACTAAGCTAACTGCCCTTGCGAGCCATTTTAAGCTTAGCCAATTATCCCTTGTGAGACTCAAACCCTGCACCTTGTGTTTGTAAGGAAAACACCTTAACCATTAGGCCACCGGATTCAATATCTGATTAGTTGTTTATCACTACTATTTTTCTCTTAATTTATAATATATTCTCCATTTTTACTTTGTTTTCATGGGCTCGAACCAACAAAGGTTGATGGTTGGAATAGGTAGTCTGGCAGATTTCGTTTTGTTTGCTAGACTAGGAATGTATCTCACTCCATGTATAGGGTGTATTAAAGTTTATATCAGAGTTAAATATGCTAATGTTTTGTTATTCAACTGTTTTTCTAGTTTTGAAATACATGACACAATTGTTTTACTTTTATCTTTCATGGGGAAAGTTATTTGGACTGAGATAAATAGAAATACAACAATTGATACTCTGTTGTCTATTCAGGAAGAGTATTATGTATGCAGCATTCTATTGCTACAAGTACTTTTATTATTTGCTATCTTTAAATAATTCTGATATGGATTTAAATTTGATGTCCTTAAATACTAATAGCTTAAACAACCCACACAAGAGACCTAACCTACTAAGGTATCTTAAACTAAACAAGGCTCAAGTAGTTTTTCATGACACACTTTAAAATAAATGACACATTTATGTGGGACCCTAAGGAATACACAATACTAGCTCAATCTTCTTTTAAAAACAAGATCAGAGGAGTAACGATTCTATGGAAAAAAGACTTTCTTAAATCCCCAAATTATTTACAAACATGTAGATATTGATGGGCTCATGGCCTTAGTTATACTTAAGTTTAACAATAGAATTTGGACCCTAGTTAATTTATATGGGTTCCCGGTTATGGGGGTTGGGCTTGCTAAGAAACAGACTATATTACAATGACTTCTAAAGGTAATATTATACTAGGAGGTTATTTCAACTGTATTACAGATATTACAGATACTACCAATAGGAAATCTTCTAGATTATCGTCCTCAGCCAAACAGTTAAAAAATGGACAGAAATGTTTAAATTAAAAGACACCTTTAATGCTTTGGGACCAAATTCTTTACTATTTTCATACCAAGACTATAGACATGGTACCCAAACTAGAATAGATAAAATTTATATCTCACAAGATCTTTATTCTAAAATCTTGAATTTTTCAATACATCCTTGTCCCTTTTCAAATCATAAGTCCATGTTATTAACAATACACTTGGAATTCAATGTTAGTTATTACTTCAAGGATTCCTTCATATATCACAAAAATTAAAGACTTTAAATCTTGGTTAACTTCTGAACTTCAACTTTTCTTAGAGATTAATTATAAACATGAAGCAAGCACAATTATGGTTTGGGATTCTCTTAAGGCCTATCTATATGGCAAAACCATTAGCTGGTACAAAAATAAAATTAAAGAATGGGACTCAGAGTTACAGCAACTCCAAAATCAAATATTATCTCTTAAATATAATAAGAACTTAATTTCTACAGATAAGAATAAAATAGAAGAAGCAAATAAGAAATACAATGACATATTATCCCATAAAAGTAATTTAGCTATGGAAAAACTGAAATTAAATTCCTATGCTATCTCTCCTAAGCATCTTCATAACCTATCTATGAAAGTTAAGATACAATCAAAAATTAATAATATTGATAGTATCTTTCATGAAGGGAAAAGAAAAAAGTCTCGGACATAGGAGGCATTCTGGAGGCTTTTAATTATCATTATGCAGAGCATCATAAAGATAACATAAGTACAAATGAATGTGAGAAGTTGGAGAATATAGTTCCCAATATAACAAGAATTCCTGAGGAACTTAGGCTAGATTTACAAAAACATATTTCTCAAAAGGAAATTATAGATGGGATTAAAGGAAGTAAGTCTAATTAAGCACCTGGAATATATGGCTTAATTAATGAAATTGTCTCTTCTTCTATAATCTCTCTCCTACATAAAACCTTTCTTGAAGTTCAAACATCAGCAAAAATTCCTCCTTCTTGGAGATATTCTGTGATTTCCCTTATATTAAAAGAGAATAAGGACCCTAATCATTGCAACTCATATAGACCAGTTTCTTTGTTGAATAATGATTATAAATTATTCATGTCAATTATGGTCAACAGATTGAAAATA
Source organism: Protopterus annectens (assembly GCF_019279795.1). Lineage (NCBI taxonomy): Eukaryota > Metazoa > Chordata > Ceratodontiformes > Protopteridae > Protopterus > Protopterus annectens. Next base: position 1,114,947,839 of record NC_056726.1, read on the forward strand.
CCCATATGTAAAATAATTAATAAAGACCAACCTGGTTTCATACATAACAGGCATACACAGGATAATATTAAAAACGTATTAACACTGATAGATTACCTCAATAGAGGAAACCATGAATCATTGATAATAGGTCTAGATATTCAAAAGGCCTTTGACTCCTTAAATTGGGATTATTTATTTAAAATCATACAGTTATTTGATTTCCCCCCTATTTTATAACAATGATAAAAAAAGCTATGATAATAATCTAGCATATGCCAAATTAGGTCCCTTTACTTCCAAGCAATCCAAATCACTAGAGGTACTAGACAAGGATATCCCATGTCCCCTATCCTATTTGCTCTGGCCATAGAAATACTTGTCATCTTAATATGTAATAACCCAAAGATAAGAGGTATAAATATATATGACCAATATATATCTAAAATAATGATGTTTGCTGATGATGTCTTACTTACCTTACCCAACCTTAAGGAAGTGTTAGGTGAAGTCGATATAGTAATAACAAATTTCCAAAAAAATCTCAGAACTCTCCTTCAACAAATCTAAATCAAAATATTTATTACTAAATAAAAAAAAGAACATACAGGTTTCAGTTAATCATATTATTGGAAACCAAGTTTCAACTCTAGACTATTTAGGAATAGTCCTTGAGTAAGAATATAGGGGAAATGGTACAGCTTAACTATACTAAAGCCATAGACTTAAGACATTGATAAGCAAATAGAATAATTTGTTTATAATATTTGATGATAGGTTACAACTGATAAAAATGGTTTTGTTACCTAAGATATTATATAAAGCACAAACTCTTATACTTCCACCAGAAAAGAGAATCTTTAAAGAAATCACTTCAACTTTGATGAAGTTTCTATGGTACCCCAAAAGAAATAGAGTGGCATATTCTCATCATATCAGAAAATGGGAATGGGGGGGGGGGGCTGTTAAAATTCCCGGAGATTGAAATTTATATAAAGGCTTCTATAATTAAAATAGTGATGAATTGGATAAATCCTAGATACTCTTCCAATTGGAAACAGTTACACTCCATTATACTAATGAATGAAAATTATTTATCAAAAAATGTTTTGGTAACTGACAAAGATAACAAGATATGGCACTATTTAAGTTTAAATTTACAGTATAGTACAAAAAAATTAACTAAACTAACACTAATAAACAATATTTTTGATGTGTTTAGAAAATTCATCAACACGATATATAACTGTGGTATAGATTTTTAATACCATTTACTATTACAAGGGATTTACCTGATAAAACACATATAAAGATTTTTGGATTATGGGAGAATAATAACCTATTTTGTTGGCTGCAATGTATTGAAAACCAACAAGCTTTGAACACACAACATATATTGTCAATCTATGGCCTATCCCCTATTGACTGGTTGGTTCTTCAGAGTGTCACACAATATCCTAAGGATCTGTGTAGAATAATACATAACTAATCCTTCAAAACCATACCAAACATTGTAAACTGTTTTTTTTTTGGAATCCTATATAATATCAATATTAAAAATGAACTACTATATCTATATAATACTTTAATTGTCTATAAGACAGGTCCTAATGATTCTTACTGGCAATACCTAACTAAAGGCTTTCAAATATCATTATCAAAGGAAGATGAAACAAACAATTTATTTTCAGTTAAACTAACTTCTTATTCACAATTCCGGAGGATTTTCCATTGGAAATTTCTACACAGATCCCTTTTGACACCTGAGAAACTCTCAACAATGAACCCTTCAAACAGCAAGTTATGTTGGAGATGTCACCCGTCCACTAATGCTGACTGGTCTCATATTTTTTATGACTGTACTAATATTAAACCATATTGGAATGAGATTAACACATTTCTTCAAGCTATCTATACATTTTTATTTGTTTTGACAAAGTCTTTAATTTTATTGAATGTTGTTAATAGTAATAATATGAAGAAAGCTGACCTATATTTGTTGTGGACCATGTTAGCAATAGCCAGAATATATATAACTAGAAGATGGAACTCTCATGTAACACCCACAATGGAGGAATCTTTATCTTCACTGAAGAAATGCATACTAATGGAGAAAAGAACTAAAGAGCTAAGAACCTTTCCTAAGCCATTGGCTAATAGTCCGTGGCCAAAAGTTTTGAATTTGTTTGATACCCTACAGATGGAACCAGACTCTTCCTATCATAGTTTACATATTAACTAATTATTTAATTACAAATGTTTTATCTGAATCCTTTTTGGCAGGCTGAATGTAAATACTGTAAATAGTTATTGAGTGTTATGAATGTATTTAAACATTGTGTTATTTCATCAAAATAAAAATCATTTGAGTAAAAAAAATGTATGCTAAAACAAACCCTTTTACTCTAGCAACTAAGTTTACAAGAGTAATATTTAAAATATGTCCCTATTTTTAGGCCTCTGTCCCCCCATTTTGTCATATTTTGTCTAAGAGCTCAAGAGGTATGCCTTGCCAGGAGAGTATTCTATGTGTCTATAATGATGGCACCATATTTTAGTACAATAGTTATGTCATAGTTTATGTTATATGGACACTAAATAAGCAGGTGTTGCTTAGGTGCACATTACCTGACCATATGTGGGCTCAAATTGCTGAACATGAGACATCTTTGCTTATTTTAGAAATTTGTGATGAGCTACTAAACATATTTACTGGCAGTATCTGTGTTGTTTCCTCACTTGTACTGCATTTGTTATTTTCGGAAAAAAGAAGACTGGTTGAGTCGCAAGACAAGCTATTGCAACATATTGAGATTTTCTGGAAAATTTCAGAAAAGTGGCAAAATGTGCCAGGTTCATGGACATTCTTATTAGTCATTACAGTAGTAGACATAGCAGCCAGAGAAGTCATCTTGGAAGAGATACCCTAGTTTTGATGTATAACTAGTTTTTGCAATAACTGAGCAGATTTGCCAGAATGAGAAAGCTTCTCCTTTGAATGATTTAATATAAGTTCAACAGAAAGGGTGATGAAATTGTTTTAACTTAGTTAAAACCTGAACAGATAGCTTAAGCTAGACAGTAACTTAAGCTAGACAAAAGCACTTGTACTGTAGAAATGTTAAGTAGTACAGGATGCTATATACCTATAATGATGGCTAAAGAAATGATTAAGCAGCACTGAAGCCAGGGATTTCTTACATACCACGTCATTCATATGCATGGGTCACAGTGTCCTATGGCTCAGAAGTGCAGGCAGAGACTTCCTACATGCCACATAAGTTATGTACACTAGTCACAGAGCCCTGTGGCTCAGCACTGCAGGTAGAAATATTCTGCTTGACACATCAGTTATGTATAATGGTCATAGTGCCCTGTAGCTTAACAATTCAGGCATAGATTTTCTGCATGATACTTCAATTATGTACAATGGTCACCGCACCCCGTGACTCAGCACTGCAGGTAGAGATTTCCTGCATGATACCACAGCTGCCTTCACTATGTGCAAGGAAAAATGTTACTATTATAGCAGTCCATCTCTCCATCCATTCATCCATCCATCCATGTATCCATCCATCCATCCACCCATCCATTCACAACCCCTTTTTCCTATTTTTGCACATTGGGTCAAGGTGACAGTTCAACAGGGACAATTATCTAGAGCCAAGGGTTCACACCACCAGGTGGCTAGCCCTGCTGTGGTTATTCTTCCATACCACACATTCACACAGACACTCACACCTATGACCATTTTAGAGAATCCAGTCCACCTACTGTTTTTCTTTGGAATGTGGGTGGAAACCAGAGCACCCGGAGGAAACCCATGCAAACACAGGAAGGACAAGTAGACTCCACACAGTCCCCTAGATTGAATTTTGTAACTATTATATTATATTATTATTATTTATAATTATTATTATTATTATTATTATATTATTAAACTAACACAATATATAAATACATCAGAAATAAGCAAAAGTTCTCCCCTCCACTTTCAACTATTTACTTCAGCAATGTAACTGGTCCCCACTCAGAAACCTCCCACTTGATCAGGCTGTTTAATATTTCAATAACACATTTCTTAAAATACTAGATAATCTAGCACCCACAGGAAAAAAAAAGAGCAAAAACTAGGCACATACCTTGGCTAACACAAGATACCATAGAACTGCTGAAACAGAGAGACAAGGCATGGTCTACTTACCATACCACCCATATAAAACAAACCACACAACATATCAAAAGCTTCAAAACCAGGCTAAGAAACAGATAAAATCAGACAAGTCAAACAACTTCCTATCATGTCAACAAACACACCAAAATAACCCCAACAATTTTTGGAAAACCATTAACAATCTTCTCAACCCAGGCTATACCCCAAGCCACCCACCAGCCACCTCCAAGGTAACAGACCAAATAGCTACACAGTATAATAGCCACTTATTAACTCTATCACATCACTTCTCAATAATCAGAATACTCAGCCTCTCATTTTACCCTCTCCCCTTTCAAACTCCCCCACCCCCTTCTCTTTCACCCCTATCCATACTAACTACATAAAATGACTCCTTTCCAAACTCAAACCCTGCTGTCTAGCAGCAGACCAACTACCCAATGAATTCCTTAAAATGCTGCCCCACTATAGCCTATCCCATATCAATCCTGATAACCACTCAATCTCTGAACAATATGTCCCCTATTTATGGAAAATATCTCACATCATCCCCCCTACACAAAGGGGGGCCCTCAAAAGATCTAACTACCATCCCATAGCCATCCTCTCCCCACTAGCTAAAATATTATAACAATGTATTCACTCTCAACTCCTCTCCCACCTCCTCACTCACAACCTCCTCTCCCCCACTCAACATGGCTTTAGGCCAAAACATAACACTAGCACTGCCCAATTATCTTTTACAAACACCATCCAAAGTTTCATTAATGAAGACCAAATTGTCTCCTCCATATGCCTTGACATGTCAAAAGCCTTTGACACTGTTTCCCATCAAATCCTACTAAACAAACTGGCATCCCATGGCCTCACCACATCTGCACTTTCCTGGTTCCATAGTTATCTCTCTAACCAACAGCAGGCAACAAAATGGGAAAACACTGTGTCCCCCCTTCTTTCTATCAATGTAGGAGTACCCCAAGGATCCATTCTTGGCCCCCTACTCTTTACTATTTTTACTAACACCCTCAGCTCTGCACCCCTTCTAGCCTTCATAGACCAATACGCCGACGACTCCACACTTATCTGCTCAGCCACTACCACCCAGGACCTACAAACAAAAATTCAAAAATCTTTCCAAGATATAGAAAATTACCTCACTAACCAAAAAACTTATACTAAACTCTAACAAAACCAAGTTAATCATTTTTAATTGTAACAAACCCAAAACATGCCAGTCCCCACTTATAATCCTTTCCACAAACAGAACCAAAATTGAACTCACTTACCAATCCAAACACCTAGGTGTCACTATTGATGAAAACCTCAACTTTGATAGCCACATATCCCTCACCATCAAAAAGGTCCATGCCAACAGGCACCTTATACAGAATTAAACCATACCTTACAGAAAATGTTAAACTAGCCACTGCCCACACACAACTACTTTCCACACTCCTCTATGGATCCCAAGTATATACAAACATACATAAATCAGACCTAAATAACCTAGAATCCTGCTACAACAAAATTGCCAAATTCACTGCAGGTCACCCTTACAGAACCCACCACTGCTCAGCACTCTCACAACATAAATGGTTAGAACTCCCAAACCTTCTAACTCTGCAACATCTGTCCATAGTCCACAAAATAATTCAACAATCAAATGACTGCCCAGCAATCTCTAACCTAATACAAACCAACATAAACCCTAAATCACTTAGATCCTCTAATAAACTAATGTTAAAGACTACTCTTCCCCACAACATACAAGGCACCGCCCTCTACTCATAAAAATTTGCCAAACTCTGGAACACTCTTCCTCAAGCTATCATTAAAAACCCCAGCATTCATGAATTCAAACACCTCCTCAAGATACAGCTAGAAAAACACTGGCTCTGCTCCTGTCATACCCCAGACTAGTCCACCCACATCTCCCTCCCTCCTCCCTAAAATGGGTCTTACCCACAGCTACAGTTATTATCTGCTGAATCTAATTTGATCCTATACTCTCTCAGTTAGCAATATCAACATTAATACTGCATGGTCTTACAACTGTTATGGAGACTGTATTTCTTTAGCCTATCAAACTGTAGCACACTGTTTAATATTATTTCATGCTGTTATTTCCATCTCAAACTGTGCCATTCTTGTAAATTTTTGTAAATTAATACTATAATTTTTGTTAATTAATACTATAATTTAGATTACCATCTTTTGTAATTTCTTGTTAATTACTCCTGTAGTTTAAATTACCTCACAGGATGTACATTGTACATTGTAAATAATATTAATGTTTGTCACTTTGTTTGTTAACTTTGCTCAGTTTGTTTTCAATTTGTCTCAACTGTATGCAAAGAGCTTTTCTCCCCGGGCTTCTGCTGAAAATGGGCCTCACGCCCAGTCAGACATTACCCGGTTAACAAATGAAATAAATAAAAATAAATAAATATATTAAAATGTTTTACCCAGGTGTGCACTGAGATTCCTTACTGCTGCACCTACGGCCACATCTCACTGCAAAGCCTAGTAGTTAGTGGCAACAGCAAGCAAATGAGGAAAGAGCTGCTAAGCTATGAAGTCTTACAGCAGAGGATTTAAGTGACCTGTTAATTAAATATTCACAAGGGCTTCATTTGAAACACTGATATGCTTATTACATGTTGCCACTCAAAATGCTAAACCAGTTCTATACAGGCAAATATGCTGGTTGGCACACAGACACAACTGGCAGAAGTGATGTCTGCAGGATTCTTAGGCTTATTATCCATGAAAGAATGAGAAGCCTAACAATCTGAAGGATCACAGAGCAGAGATACTGATTCTCCTGCATTGAAAAACTCATATTGAGGTTCATTTTTTGAATCAAATCAAGATGCCCTTGATCCCCAACTCTGAGTTAGTTAGCAAAACTGTTTTGTGCAAAAATGTAAAGCAAACCCAGGGTCTGAAGGACAGACTGCAGTTCTCTGCTTACTTGTTTCCTTGTCAACATGTAAAAGTGCTGCTGGATGAGTTTCTAGCAGTTGGGAAATTGTGTCTGTACTGCTCAGTTTTCACGATGTGCCATAACTGCTGCTAGAACAAGTGGTTTAGAAAAGGAAGGGATTTGGGCTGGTTAGACAAATGAAGCTTATGATATTGTTACTTTGCCCTTTTGGCAAACAATAAAATCCAATTATTGTGAACTATGAATAGGTAACCAATAACATCTCTTTAAAAGCAGAAAAATTCTCCTTCTAGATACCATGATGCTCAAAGTAATCAAGGTTAGGTACTATCCACTATTGCACACACAGTTGTCAGACAGAATAGATAAATATTCCCTCATCAACAACAGCAACAATGCTGTTCCAATTAAACAGGCCCCATTTTGTACTAGAGAGGTGCTTGTCCAAAACAGGCTCTACATCATAAAATAAAATTCCACAAGACATGAGAAATAAAAAAAAAATCTCAGTACATTTAAACAAAGCTAAAATACTTTCTTATTTAAGAAAAATGAATGCAGATGTTTCGGGAACATGGGATGCTTCAAAGACACTGGATACATTAAATTGAGTTGTCTTATTTCAATACATAGTATGTCTAGTCAATTTTATAAAGTACCAGTTAGAGATTCTTGAAATCAAAATGAAGAACCTGTAAATATTTATGATGCACTTTTTTATTCTTAATGATCTTCATAACAAATCTAAAAGCTGTAAATATTTACTGTTTCACACACACACACACACACACGCACACACACACACACACACACACACACACACACACACACACACACACACACACACACACACACACACACACATATCTAAACACTGCTTTACCTGTACTTCTCAGTGAGACTCTTTAGTTCAGCTTTCTATTTTATTCTGCTTTATCATTACTGTAAATTCACAAAATGGTTGTGCAGTTCAATGCAAAACATTATGAAGTCACAGCAGTCCAAAGACACTGGTTGTATAAAGACATAATGGTTAAACCTGTACTATATGCAGTGCATGTAAATGAGAGCATAATAACATGTAAAGGAGAGCATAATTACATGTAAATGAGAAACTCTCATACAATTGAGCAACAGGAAATATGGACACGTTGGAGACTTAAGAAGGTAGAGCAATTTAGAGATGTATAACATGGTGATACCATGTGTCTGTGCCCCCAAGTTTGACCACTGTGATTTAATAAGTATATGACAAGAAACATTTCAATCATAACAGCAGCAGTAGCTTAACACTTATTTCTACCAACCACTCAACCCATTGCTGGTAATGTTATGCATTATGGCCACCTGTACAAACAAAGATATACAGGTCGTGAAGTACATCAACATCTAACAAGTTAGTAGATAACTGATTGCTTCAGAGTCAAAAATAAAACATTATGGGACATTGCTGATCTGTGCCATCCACATGCAACTCCCTGTACAAGCATGCTTAAGGTCCTCATGCATATCAGGGAGAGTTCAGTAGTTAAGGCAACATTGGGATACCACATGTCTGTCACCTATGAGGTGTATGCTCATGTTGAGGGGATGTTCGTATCAGGTCCAGCACTGGTGCGGACATTTTAAAAGCCCATGTAAGGCTTCAACCTACATGTGGGATTTCAGCTCTAATGAGGCTGTATACTGAACAGCAACTTCCACAGTGGCTTATTTATCTGTGTGTGTGGCTATCTCTTCCATGGGGTGTTGCAGGCACTCTCTTACTTCAACACTTCATCTTTATGCCATCTGTTAGTTGCCAACATCATCAGCAACAGTAGCCCTGCTGAAATGAGCTTTCTGTTGCTCTACTGTGAATACATGACAAATATGACACAGATGTCAGCCCACAGATATATGATTCTGTTATTACTCTGTGGTACACATTGCTGGACACATGGAAAACAGTGCTATACAATATTTTGGACAGATCTCCTTTGGAGGTACACACAGCACACATGTGATGCCAAGTCAGTGCTTACCTGCAGCTGCTACTCCTACTGCTAACATGTGCCCATCTTTGTCTGCCTTTTTTGGGGGGGTACACCTATTCTACTGCAGGTGACATTTTGGATTCCTGGTGCCTTCTATTTCAGCATCTCTGGAAGGATATTCAATCAAAAGTGACACGGTGGCACGAGTAGAGGCTGGTGACTACTGAGAAGAACAGGCAGTTGGGAGGCATCATCTGTAGTGTGCAGGACATTCTGGAACAAACTGGTGAGTTGCATGACTACAAGGCCCTGGCCACTGGGCCTCCAGAGGAGCAGCTATCCCACAACATCATTTACTTAGGTGTGTGTGATGCCTGGGTATGTTTCCCTCTGGGCTTGTGTGTCAGTCAGCCATGCAACATTTCTGCCTATCCCTTTCACTATGTTACTCCTCCCTTCTGTGTTCATAGCTCATAGTTAAGCATTAGGCTAGCTGCACTTGTTGGCCATTTTAAGCTTAGCTGATTTGCCTTCAAAATGTGAGAATCAAACTCTTTACCCTGTGTCTGTAAGGTAGACACCTTAGCCATTACACCAACCCTCTTCCTTGTGCCATTGCCAATAACTTATTCACTGTCCAGTCCTTCTCAGCTCCATTTGTTTACTCTCTTCCTGTAGCCATCCCACTTTTTATATGCACACACACCCCAGTCTCACTGTGTCTGTGTTCCATACTTTTTTTTGCCACAGCTACTACCTCCCCTTCTTCTGTTCTGTAGAAACCATTTCCTTATTAGCTGTCATATCTTCCCTTCTTCTTTAATAACAAAAAGGGAAATCTAGCCTAACAAAAATATATCCTTTCTCCTCCCTTCCATCAGTTTCATATTGTTTGACATTGTGTTTGTCACTCTGCATTCTGGACTGTCATTTCCTACTTTTTTATCCAGCTTTTTTTCTCCCATTTATATGATGAACAGATTAGCCACTTTGATGGGCATGCCAACATTGCTGTTCCTTTTGGGCAATGTGCTGTATTATGCTGTACTACCTGTCCCACTGTGCCACAAAGTGCCACTAACCACTCTAGCATTGGATGTAGTTGCTTGTACTGCTTTAGGTATAGTGGGATAACTCTGATATCATGCACATCACCCATACATGCAATAACAGTGCTGCTGTAGCATTGCATTTTCTGTTACTGCTGCTTGTCTGCTTTATTATGTGGTCTTTCTCTCAGTATCCTGGCTCCACCCTTCCTGGTACATCATTGATTAGCTTTTAGGCACTGTGTGCAGTAATTCCCTAGAGTATAAGATCTACAAAGGTGCACTACACAAATCTATTAATTTCAGCCTTTAACTCTTCTGTTATCTGTGTTTTCTGTTGCCTATTTTCATATCAATGTGCCCTTGAATATTTCTGTGTCCATTGTTCTTACATAGAGCTCAGATTGTGGCTAAAAGGCATCACCTAACTAGCACACTTACCCAGTTAAAAAGTAGAAATAAGTGCATAAAATAATCATTGGATAAGCTGTGTAATATTGAAAGGGCTGGTAAAAATATACATAAAATGTGTAATATTGAAAGGGCGGGTAAACATATACATAAAATGCTTGTGGTAAGTGTCTGAGAGCATGTGGTGTACAGATACAGCTAGCAAAAACTATAAACAAATTTTAGCAAACTACATTCTTGGTCTTTTATCAGTTAGGGAATTGTGATTCAGGAAATTAGACTGTTCCTTTACTTATAGAAGTGGTTCTCAGTGAGTTGATTTGTTTATTTGTTTGCTACTAATAATGCAGCCTTATTATTAAACTCAGTCACATGGACTACAGGTTATCTTTGCCAATTGAAAACAGAAGAAAGGTTGAGTCTTAAATATCAATAGAAAACATAAATATTTCGATGTCTATGACGGCAGCAGTCTTTCAACCCAAAATAACATGCAGAATTAGTAGATCGTCATTTGGTAAACAAATGTAGTTCAGTGGGGAAATGTAACAATCTTTCATGAGTTTTGATATGGCATTAAGTAAAACCACATTGCTTTCTTATCATTTCAAGTAGTTTGTTGTAGTCAATGAGAAAATACCAGACATGGCTCAGGGAAACAGGCTGTAGATATGAAATATGCTAGTAAAACTGAAATCTGTCTTAGAAGCAAAGAAAAGATGTATATATCAGTGCAACACCAAGCCCTTGCAAAGTCTTCTACAACTTCAGTGAACAGAGGATTATGATCGGAATCAAGTTATGTGTTCAAAAAAATTACTTCAACAAATTTGCCTCAAGAATGTGCTCTTGAAGTAAATTTCTTGAATTCATTTGGGATAATATGAAAAATGATTATGAATGGAGACCTGATCATAAGTATTTGTAATTCATGCAAAGTTTTAGCTGCCCTGGTGTACTACCAATAAACATAAAGAAAAGGAGGAACCTGTCTGACAATTGCTGAGTTATAAGCAATTTAAAAGATATAAAATAAAGGAAGACAAATATTACTAGAATGGGGATAACAGTGCTCATGGGGGCTTAGAAGCAAGTTCAATGGCACAAGAAAGCAATCCTGTACTGTTCTTTTATAAGGAAAGGCTACAATTGCAAACCCTTCAGAAGAAAATGGCCCTTGCATTTGTAATAACATAGTGTGAACAGAAAGCATGAACTGAGATGATGATGCCACACTGCAAGGAGACTAGATAACACCAAAGTGATAGGAACACAAGAGAAAAGTAAAGCATAAAATGGCTAGGAACATTTAAAGCTTACCTGTTGAAAAAGAAGACTACTGCAGTAAACCCACAGGGGAGACTGGCTTGGCTTCCGTAATAAGGGAGTCTGAATACAAAGTTCAAGATAAGATGGTGGTGCCTCAGTGAGAGAAGGGTAAACTTTACGAGAGTTGTGAGATCACAAAAGAAAAGTGTACTGGGGCGGTATAAATTTTAAAGCTCACCTGTTAACAAAGAAGGCTTCAAAAACAAATTAATGGGGACAGACTAGGCCCAGCATGTGTTATAAGGCAGTCTGAACAGAAAGCATAATATGACATAATGGTGTCAGTGTGAAAAGTGTAAATTCTAGTAAAGTAATGAGATCACAAGAGAAAAGGATGAAGTGGCAGAGCAAAATGTTTAACAGTATTTAAAGCTGTGAACTTTGCTTCTGGCTTCCATCTGTCTGCCAGTGTGAGGTGTGTTGCAGCTTTCAAAGCTAATACTTGGCCTTCATTGCAGTTCCATGATAACTGAAGAGTGAGGCAGTGAGAACATCACTTATAATAGTGAAGTTCATATGTTAGAGCCTCATGATAGCAGACTTATCACAAATCTCTTTCATAGTAACTTGGTATAACAAAACTATTTTCTGTCTCTTTCGGAGCATAATCAGCAAACTTCAGTTTTCATGGTCTTGTTCATCAGACTGAGTAAATTATCAGAGACGTGACTTCATTTGCTGCTTGAAAATTTTGCCCTAATGATATTCTGAGTTACTACTGCACATAATCAGAATTTCTGGATAGACATTCTCACATTATGGTCTACAGATAGTTGCATTTCAAAGAATGTCAAACAGATTCAACAACAATTTTTAGGAAAGAATAGAACACAAAGTAACAGCAGCGACCACAATAAGCCAACTATAAGTTTTTTTGTACAAAATGAATATTACAATTCATGCAGTGGTGTGAGGCAACCTGCAATGTATGTTTTGTCAGATATACCAGCACAGTACTATGCCTGATGCACAGTACATCCCACAATCATACAGGGGAAATGTGAGTCACCAAATAATAGAAATAAAAGACTGAAGCCCGGCTTCCCTGAAATATCAAAACACACCCACAAAAAGCATTACCATCAGTTATGGAGAGATTTGGCTCCCAAACCTGCCAACTTACAAACACATATAGATTTCAAGGTCAAAATCCACAGTTTCAAGAAAATACAGTTTATCTTTGCTTCTGGGATTTCATGATATATAGTTTTTTCTAGTGTGTTGTATGAATAATGCTAAATTACTATTTGATGAACTTAAGTGAGAGAGGGATAAACTATACCATATCGGTGTGCTGATTTAAATAATGTCCATTCTTGTATACATATATGTTATAAATGACAGTTTCTTAAATTATAATGTTAGTAACATTGGAGTACTATTTTATAATAGAGACAAGCAATATTCTTAAGTAAATAAAACAAGTGGATGTAAACATATGAATCAAAACTGAGAATATATTACCTCAAGGAAGTATGCACCATCCTGCAACAAATATAACTCATATCAAAACATGTGTATTTTATGTAACTATCACAAATTACACACAGCATTGCTAATGATAATTAACTATGATTACTGCTCAGAAGAACACTAATATAGCAGGCACTTGAGAATTGCATATCAAGTGTCCTGTAGTTATTAACTGAACTACACTGTTTACAAGTGAACATCTTTATAAAGATTTGCTGTCAGTTTTGAAGCATTCTTATGTTTTGAATGTCCTCTTTGAAACAAGCATAATGTATGATCGTATTAAAAAAGAAGGTAAGAAAGCTGAAGATCTGGATAACCTACTTAGTATAATCTTATCTTTTTGCTGTTTGGTGTGAGAATGTGACTTGTTTTAAGTTAGTTAGTTAACTGGAAGAGTGAGCTGGTCTGATGACTCTTTTCAGCCACAAAATAGGACAGTTAGGGAATACAGTTTAATACAATTGTAAAATACAATACAACGGGCAACCTGTAATTTACAACATACATTTTCTGTAACTATTTTCTGCTTATTGGGGAGTTCATACTCCCCAGTTTATACTTTAAATGAGACCTCTGAATTAGGCATACCTGGCTAGCAAGCCAGTATTATTTTTGAGTAAACTTCCTTTGCTATATATTGTCTCCTGCTAATTTTCCCAGAGCTCAGCAAAGCTTGGCATCCTACTCTGTGTTACAGAAGTGTTTTCCTTGTATTCAGTGCCATCCAGGTAAAACTAAATAATTTTGATTGTTAAATCACATTTGTTTAAGGTATGCTGAGTGATTGCTACAGTTTCTTGCATTTATTTGTGAATTTCACTGTATTAAAAAAAACTCCTTGTCTCACTATTGCAGCTGTTAGACTGTCTTGAAGGTACATTCAGCAAGGAATTTCCAGCTAGATGTTGAATTGGTTTTTGGTAGTATTGTGGGTCTCTTCTATTGTATGTTTACATTAGGAGGAATGCGTGTGAGCATGGTCTATTTGAATTGGGAAACACACAAACGGGCTCGTAGTGTAGTTGTTTTATTAACCAGAGGGCTCATTAGTTAGATTTCTGGGTTTTTTTTGTGCTGCTATAAATTCAGAGAGTTTGCTTGGAGGTGCTCACCCAGTAGCAGCAGCAGTTAGCAATTTCCTGTGCAGCACAAATTTTCCGTATAGAATAGTCCATAAAACCGTACCCTGTAAATCAATAAATATAGAGCAAATACCTTGCCCACTAGCACACTTATAACAGCTAGTTGGATGTTGAGTGGCAATAGCTATCGATTTAATAGCATTCAGTATTGTATAAACATTAAAGTTAGCAAAATTAGTAATGTTTAGCATAATCTGCCCCAATAAAATACCTGCATTAATCTGCAACAAAAAAGCACCAGTACACCACCCCTTGTATCTCACCAATCAAAGGACTGGACAGCATGGATATGCAATTTCCTAACTTCTCTATAGCCAGCGTGGTGGTTATGGACATTTTGAGATGATGTAGCAATTACCTCATATTTACTGACAAACTGAAGAAACAGGCACATTATGCAAAATGTATAATTACACAATGACACTGGAGGCTAAACTGTTGCATGCAAGTCCACATCAGGTTGAAGAAAACATGCACACAACACCCTCCTCACATAGCACAAAACACACATGCAAAATAACATATGCAGAGACACTTAAAGGCAATCTTTCTTAAACAAGAAAGATTTCCTAGACTGTCTGTTGGCAAAGTTATGCCTCAGCAAGCCCCAAAACACTCAGAAAAAACATCACCTTAAACTACATATGCAGTCACTCTCAGCAGAGCCTCAAACACTAATCCCTTAAGGCAGACAAACACACTTCACAGGACTCTCCTTATAGGGGACTCCACTGTAAGACATACTGATACCCATCTAACCATGCTGCATAAGGAGAAGATAGTGGTCAGTTGCTTGTCTGGAGCCAGGATCCAGAAAAATCACACATGCAGTCAAGTCTTTACACCACAAGTACCAATATGATTTTGTCATAGTCCATATAGTTGTAAATTACCTGAGATGTACCTCCTTGAACTATATGAAGAGAGACATTATGGAGTTCTCAGACAGACTGTGTCTCAGGCTCATATAAGCCTGGGTCCGAGGAGCATCACTGAGGATGATGCCACAGTATGAGCAAAAGATGATTCATTGTAACAATTGGCTGTTTTTTCCTAGTTTCATTTTAAGGGGATCCAATTTCTCACCTTGGGAGGAAATGGTTAACATGTTGCTTTGTCAAGGATGATCTGCACATGTCCTCTGTAGGCTTTTGGATACTGGTGAAAACTTTATCCACTCCCATTGTGCCTTTTTTAGGCAATGCCAAACTGACAAACCTGCCAACAAAGCAACCTCAAGGTGTCACTGCTCAATTAAAATACTAAAAAATAAACAAAGCTACACTCACTCCAAGCCCTCCTCACACTTGAGAATATAGACATCTGAGCAGTTACCCTGATGTTGTTTAAAGTGGCAGAGAGTACCCCGGCAGTGCAAGGTTTCAGTGCCTTCCTTCCTTTTTGATAAGTAGCTGCACAGGCAAAAGCTAAAGGTGGAAGTTTCTCGATCTACATCAGTAACAAGCATACCTCCAAGTTGGTCAAACAGGATAAGCGCTAGAGTTCCTCCATGTGCAGATTACAATAGACAAAATCTTGTACCATATCCTCGCCGGCTATACTTCACCCTCCATGTCACAAAAAGCTTACAATGCATACTTAGACCTAGTGAGAACATTTAGCATCCAACCTAACAGCCTACTCACTGGAGACTTTTATTATCTCTCTGTAGACTGGGAATCCTACATGGCTCAAATTTATAGGCAAAAAGATTACTGGGCTTTATAAATACAAACAACCTTGATGAAATAGTGAATACTTTCATTAGAGACTCTGACATACTGGACCTTATACTCACAAATATGGGAGAAAGCTGCAGCCCCCATTGTTTCATCCTCCGTGGTAAGGTCCAACCATAAAGCCGTCTCCTTCGAAATCAAAATTAACACCATAACCCTAGTAAGAACAGCATCAGTTATGAACTATTACAAGGCAAAATACCTTTCTTTTATTAAGTTTATAGTATCATAGATTTACTAGGCTAACAACCACCAGGGTCTTGACACGTCTAGCCATGTAACCCAACCCAGTTTTGTCCCAGAGTTCCTAAGACACCTATTTGGTATGGTAGGCTAGTGAAGAGGTAGCTAAGGGTTATATGTGTATGTGTGTGTTTGTGTCTGTGTGTATGTGTGTGTGTGTGTGTGTGTGTGTGTGTGTGTGTGTGTGTGTGTGTGTGTGTGTGTGTGTGTGTGTGTGTGTGTGTGTGTGTGTGTGTATGTTGGTCAAGAATTAATTTACTTAGTGTCGACCGCTGTCCATCAGAGACATGATGGCAGACTAAGAATGAATTTGAGATTTCCCATCCAATGATCAACATTTCTTTTAAATAAGGCCAGGGATGAACTCTGCTTCACCTATATGGGGTGTTCATTCCACAGCACGGGGATCATTTGAGACACATATTGGTCCCTCCAGCATGTTCTATTTATGTCACAGGCAAAGTTCAGGTCCTTGGATCTAGTGTTTCTTGTGCTGTTTGTTTTGCAGATGTCTAAGAGACCCATCAGATCTTGATATGAGGATGACTTATATGCTAAGCAGAGATCGCCTTTCGGAAACCTGTAAAAAACTGAGTACAGAGTTAGGACCTTAAGGTGATCTGTGTAGGACAGGGTATTCATACCCTGGGTTCTCCTAGTGAGGAATCTTTGAGGGCGTTCCATCTGTTGCAAGTGCCTGGTTAGGAACATGCCAAAGGGGGCATTGTACTCGATGATGGGTCTTATAAGGGCTGAGTAGAGTGGTACTATAACTTCTTTGGGCCTGGATGCCATACCCTTGCTTATGAGTTTGGCAACATAGAATGATTTTCTTAATATCTGCACTACATGTTGGTTGAACACCAGGATACTGTCTACATATGTTCCCAGATCACTAACTATTGGGTCAACTATTAAAGTTGTTTTATCAATGAAGTAATTAACCTGGGTGGATGATTTTCCAAAGGGCATTATAACACATTTCTTCACACTAAGTTTTATCTGTGGCTTTCAAACCAGTCAGTTTTTTGTGTTACACCCTCCTGCAAGGTGATGAGCCAGAGGTCTTTGATATTAGCCTTGACTTCCGAGAAATAGATGCCAAACAGGAGTGGGTCCATCACAGAGCCCTGGGGTACTAAACTGCTGGTGACCAGTTTCTTGGTGGAAGAAGTCTCACTGATCCTTACTTCTTGGGTCCTATCTGTGAGCCAGTTGACAATCTAGTGAGTTGTGTAGGGATTTATGCCTAGTTCTGACAGTTTGTCAAAAAATATCTGAGTGGGAAATTGTATTGAATGCCTTGGCCAAGACAAGTAGGTGGTATGTATGATTTTCCCCTCATCCATAGCCACAGTGACCCTCTCAAAGAAGTCTACCCAGTTAAGCAGGCAAGACCTTCCTTTCACAAAGCAAACTGGGATAGGTCCAGTGTCTGTGGATTGCCAATGTCCTTGTTGATCATTTCCATAATAATTTGTTCCCTAGATTTGCATTTTAGACTTGTCAGATTGATAGATCTGTAGTTACTAGGGTCAGTGGATGGTCCACCCTTATGAAGAGAGATGACCGTTGCAGCAAACTATTCAGTTGACATGTAACCTGTCTTGAGGCTGTAGTTGAAGAGTTCCTGAAGTGGTCCTATTGGGTCATGTTTTAGGCTACTTAGGAGGCAACTAGGAATATTTCTGGGGCCCACTGAAGCAGTATTTTTGTCATTAGCGTGCATCTCCAGGACCTGGTCCCTGTTGATAGCTGGGGGATGTGCCAAGAGGCACTACACAGGGAGTAGTGGGTGGAGTAGGGGGTGAAGTTAGAGCTAATTTATCAGCCAGTAGATATATCAGTAGATATGTCACCCTGATCAAAACAGGCTTTGCCTGATAGTTTGTCAAAATTCAGTGCTCCTTTAAACCCTGAAAACACAGCAGCATATGCTGAATTTCTCTCAGTAACTCTGTACAACCACATCCCTAGCTGCATAGAGGCTGCTGTATCTACCAGATGTAAGCCACAGAAGTAACTGCCTTGGTGACATCCCAAATTAAACAGACTATAGAGTAAATGGGAAAATATGACAAAAATCAGGTAGGGTAATTCCCTTAAAGATAAAAAAATTTCTCATCAAAATGAATGAGCAGCTATCAGGGCTAGTTTGGTCAGACAAAGCCAACTTTGAGGGTAAGATGGCCTCACGGGTTAAAGATTACCATAAGACATTCTTCAGCTATATCAGAAACCTTAAACGCAGCTCACAGCAATGTGATGGACTGGTGGTTTATGGTGCTATAGTTACTGAGCCTGGCGATATAGTGAACCTGTTAGTGGACAAATTCAATTCCAACTTCACCCCCATCTCACTCTCAACCATCCTCTAAGAAATTCCCTCAAACCCCTTCCATTATTACCAGGGAGCATGTACTGGCTGTACTCGCTAAAGCCAAGAACACAGCCTCAAAGGGCCCCAATAACATCACAGGATGCCTCTTGAACAGTCTAAAATATGACTTATTAGGACTGCTGGAGTCACTAATTAACTATAGTCTTAAAATTGACTTTGTGCCATGAGAATGAAGGATTGAGACTTTCATCACCCATCATAAGGGAGGGCCTTCAACAGATCATGAAAACTACAGACCCGTTTGTTTGACTAGCTATATTCACAAAGCCATGGAAAGAATTATCATAGGACACCTCCAGACACTGGAACCATCCCAGTTTGGCTTTGTCAAAGGAAGGTCATGCTTACTAAACCCAGTAGATTTCAATGAAAAGGTCACAAAGGCAATTGATGAGGGGAAAATGGTGCATACTGTCCAACTGGATCTGGATAAAGCATTTGACACAATACCCCATCAGATATTGTCACCAAACTTATGGAACTAGGTATAACCCCCTTGATAACATGCTGGATAGCTACCTGGCTCATGGATAAGACCCAAGAGATTACAATCAGTGAGGCCACCTTTGCAAAGATACCAGTCACCAGTGGAGTTCCTCAGGGCTCTGTACTGTGCCCGATCTTTTTGGCATCTGCTTCTCAGAGGTCAAAACCAATGCCAAAGGCCTCTAGCTGACCAAGTTCACAGAAAATTGCAAACTGGGAGTAATCACTGAATCCCCCCCAGATGAGAACACCCTTCAGGAAGGTCTAACACAGGCAAGTGCTTGTCAACAAAGCCATGGCTTAAAACTCAACTCCAACCAATGTATTATAGTACATTTTGTGAAGTCAGATAACCCAGGTGATTATTTCATCAATAAAACAACCCTAAAAGTTGATTCACCAGTCAGGAATCTGGGAACTCTTGCCGATAGTAACCTAGTCTTTGACTAACATGTCCAAAGTAGTAAGAAATTCCTTCTGTGTTGCTTAATGTATAACCTATATGGGGTTATAAGGCACAGCATTTAGTTCCAGAGAGGTCATCGTGCCACTGTATTCAGCCCTCATCAGACCCATCAGACCCATCGTAGAGTGTTATGCCCTTCACTATGTACCTGTCCAGATCCACAAAGGTTCCTTAAAAAAATACAGGTAGTAAACATAATTTTCTATTCTGATTGCCTCAAAACCCTGTCTCCTTACTTGATATCAGGCAGACTTCTGAGTGATGATCTTTGCTTGACATACAAGGCATCTCTAGACCCTGTTTTGATGAACCTTTGGGAAATCTTCAAAAGAAACAACATCAGAACTACTTGATCAAAATGCCTAAATTTTGCTTATGACATAAATAGGACATGTAGGAAAGACACATATGTTTTTCAGATAATTCACATTCTCTGGAAAAGGCTCCAACCCATCCATGTGTAGCAGAGTTCCCCACTAACCCTATTTAAGCACAAATTGGAACAATGGATGGGTAATAAGAAATTCATCACTGGTCTAGCACTTATGTGTTTGATGAACAGAGGCAGTCAGTAAATAACTTCCTCTATAAATCAAATTTATTTCTGAGAAATTAGACTTAGATTTTTACTTCCTAACTAAGCACTCTATTAAATCTGCTTTCCCTCACAGTGCTTTTACAAAGATCAGCTAAATCCCTGGATGTCACACACTTTTTAATGTACTTTTATAATCCCTGATGCCATGGCTCTGCACTTTTCTATTGTATCTGTAACCCATGCTGATAGAATTGGGGGTCTTGAGACAATGTAGCAATTGTCTCATGGTTTCTGATAGCCACCTGATTCTTAAACAGTTTTACTTACACACTGTCTCTGGGGATAGTTACAATATTTACCAAACAGTTTTTTATAAACACACAACCCTACACAATACCTGTCACAGATACTACAGGACAAACACATAAACTCATATATGCAGAAGCTCTTAAACATAATCTACTCAAACCAAAATGTGAAAGACCTCTCAGACCAATAATTATGATAAATATAAACAGCAACTTCAAAAAACACACTACCAAAGTAACAGACAGCATAGCACATTCAGCCTCAGTTTACAGTGTCTTTAAGGCTAAGTCCATAAGACAGACCACCACACAGTCCAACATTTTGGTCATAAGAGACTGGTTATAGGAGACTAGATGACCCTGTGGCAAATCTTGCTCACAAAATGCAGGTAGAGGTGGCACATGTGCTACATGTGGGAATCATGGAGGTTGTACAGACTTACTAAGCAAGGCTGAGCAAGGAGAGAGTTACAGCCAGTTTCCTCTCAGGGGCAAGAATCCATCAGATCACACATGGACTCAGATCACTGAACCACAAGTACCAGTATGACTCAGTCATATTCCATGTGGGAGTAAATGATCTTAAAGCATACTTCCCTGGACTATATGAATAATGGTATGATGGAGCTCTCATACTATGTGTCCTGTGAAGATATAATCCTATCGCTGAGCACCATTCTATCTTCTCCCATAACTGATTTTAAAAACTGTCTTAGTTTTGGGCTATTTTTCAAAGGGGGTGTGATATATGTTGTCCTGTAGGACATGGCAGAAATGCCACAGTGAGTTTGTTTGCACATGTCCCCTCTAGGTTTTTAAAACATTGGCTAAAACTCTATCCCTCCCATAGGTCCTTTTTTAAGTATTGCCAACCTGATAAACCACCCAGCATAGCTAAACCAACACAGAATAATCTTAAAATGATACTGCTCAATGCCAGGAGTCTCCACTCTCTGCAAGCTTCCCTCACCCTGGAAAATGTAGATATCTGTGCAGTTACTGAGACATAGTTTAAAGATGTAGAGAACAAACTGGTAGTGCAGGGTTATAATGCCTTACACACATTTAGACCAGGTGCTGCACAGCAAGGTAGAAAAGGTGGTGGTATCTCAATTTACATCAAAAACAACTACCCCTCAAAGTTGATTAAGCAGTATGATACACTTGAATTTCTTCACATACAACTCTCCATACACAATGTCTCATATCATACCCTTGCAAGCTATAGGTCCCCCTCTGTGACCCAAGAAACCCATAAGGTTACTTAAATGAAGTCCCCTCAGTTTCCATTCAACCCAACTCCATACTCATGGGTGACTTCAACTACCCTGGGCATCATATATGGCCTCAAACTTGCAGGCAAAAAATTCCTGAAATTTCTCAACACAAATGCCCTAGACCAGCCAGTCCATATGTCTATTATTGGCACAAACATCCTAGACCTTGTCTTACCAACTGTGACATCCAGCTATATCCCAATAGACTTCTACCAATAAGGTGACGTCCAGCTGTATCCCTCCAGACTACCAACAATTAATATGACAACCCTCACTATCCTGGGTCAGTAAATAAGAAGCTTCAATCCAATATGAGAGTGTCACTTAGACAGAAGTAATATTTTACATTTTTCCCCTAAGAGCACAACAGGAACATGATCTATTTTCCTAGGACTGGACTATATATACCTCTGTCCTCCCTAAATGTATTGTCTTATTATACATTTCAGAGAACTGTGTCCCAGTTTAAGACCTCTGATACACTCACATTCAAACTAAATTTAAATCTCACATGTATATACACTTCTGGGAAAGCCTGACAGATTTCCAGCTGTGTCCTTTCCCCAAAATAATATGGTAATGCTGCCACCAATAAGAATGTCTTCATGCCCTTCTAATGGGGTGTCAGGTTATAAAAATTAAATATCAAAATAAATGATAACTATGACCAGAGCAGCCATGACTTCAAGGTAACCTGAGAAGTATCAAACAGGTATAAGCACTCTCTAATCTCTAAAGAAAAACATTGACTTCCAGCCACAATGTAAACTAATGAAAAACATTTAATAATACGTAAAATTATTGCAAGAATGTAAATCAATAGCTTCAAATAAACTCCAGAACTGATTCACTGGAAATGTAAAAGTAAACTGCAGGATAGGAGTTCATTATTCTAGAAAAAACTCTACCTTAATAACTAAGCTTTCCTAATCTAACTAAAGAATGCTGTCCCTGATCTAATCCAACACATAACAGCAAGGCCAAGGGAAGCTTACAGTTTTTGATGAGTTCTCTTTCATGGGTGTCCACTGACTGCACAGCACTGTAACTGACTGTACTTCACAAAACTGCTCAGCACTTGACAAACTGCAGTCTCAACTGTCTTATTTAAAAAGTAACAGTCAGCTGTTTGAAAAAGTTCTTGTCTGTGTACTTAATAAAGGATTTTCAACTGGAAACAGACTGCCTGCCTTGCTTGGATTACTTTTGAATACTTAGTAATTTTGTACAATTAAATATTTTGTATTATTTCTTTTTTTACTTGAGTTTAAGTTTTCTACTTCTACTACTATTGTGTGATCTGATTAATATACAGTGATTAACTAGAGATATATGGACTGAAAATCTTCCACACAGAGAAGTTTCTTACACTGTTTTATTTATGGACCCACTATACTTGTTTAGTGGATTGTTTTGAGACTTCGGGGATACCACAGAGATTACTTCTTTTTTTTTTTTTTTAACATTCTTTTTCCTGTCATTTGAAAAAGTTATTTTACCTGTCAATCAGCTGTTTAAATAATCAATTAGCAGCCTGGAACATTTTAATGACATAACTCACTGTAAATGTCCCTCTCAAACATGCACAATTAGAAATGTAGCAAAACACTGACAGATTCTCTGAACATTCTGTATAAACAGGGAAATACTCAACATTTTAAAACTTATTTATATTTTCACAAGAAGACATGCTGGTATACCATGCAAGTTAATCCAGAATATACACAAATCTCCTGTCAGACACGTTAACACAGATGACATTGTTTTCAGTTTCTAAACATTAACATGTGAATGCATTATCCATAGTGGTCAGGTCGGACCATAACTATCTCTGCCGAAATAAAAATAATAGATGGAACACCATGTAACCCTGGAACATTTAGAAATTATTCATAGACAAACATCCTACTTCTAAGCAACACCCTGAAAACATTTCAAACCTGTCCCCAAACCCATTGAACACCGTGGCCTATGATGGGTCATTCACAAGCATCCTCTACAATCATGTATTCAGCTGTATAAAGGCTGTGATACATACACAAAACATATTTCAGGGCAAACTCAAAAAACAAGTAATCTTAGTAGAATCCCAATATCAGCAGGTTATATCACAAATTAAAACAATTCTGGCAAAAAAATAAGAAGTGCTAGTGAGGTTGATACTGTGGTAACTGGAAAAATAACAATAGACTCAGAAATAAACTGCTCCAACGTCAAGCAAAAACTTTATTAAAGCAAAGCTTTCGGATAACAACCCTTTCTCAATGCTAATACCATTACAATAATCGCTATTTATGTGATACTTGTTTGCTCTTATTTAAATGGTGATTATTCTGTGTAATGGTATTAGCATTGAGAAAGGGTTGTTACCCGAAAGCTTTGCTTTAATAAAGTTTTTGCTTGATGTTGGAGCGGTTTATTTCTGAAACAAATAAGAAGGGCAAAGCCCAGAAGGAAATAATGCCTTCATTAAATTAAACTACTCAGGGAGCTAATTAAGTCCATAAAGTCAAATTTGAGGTAAAAGTAGTCTCTCAGGCTAAGAAGAACCACAATTCATTCTTCAGTTATGTCAGAAATCTCAAAGGCAAAACACAATGATGCACTGAACTAATTGCAAATGGTGCTACCTGTATTGAGCCTGATTATACAGAAAACCTATTGACAAATAAATTCAGCTCCAATTTTACCTCGGTTTTACCTCCAGGCATACCTGAAGAAATACCCCTACTACAGCTCCCCTAACTATAACTAGGGAACAGGTCCTCAATACACTCTTCAAGGCAAAAAAACAAAAAAACACTGCATGGATGGGACCTAATAACATCCTAGGATGCCTCCTTAATAGCATGAAACACAATCTTTTGGGGCCTCAAGAAACACTGCTTAATCATAGCCTGCAAACAGGCTTCATGCCAAAAAAATGGAGGACTACAGCTGTTATCTCACTACACAAGGACAGACCATCAGTGGACCCAGGAAACTACTGACCTATAAGCTTAACAAGTGTCATGTGTAAGACCATGGAAATAATAATCATAGACATGGTAAATCATGGCACAGGAAATCTTCAGATGCTGAATCCATTCCAGTTTGGTTTCATCAAGGGAAGGTCAGGCCTAGTCAACCCAGTGAACCTCTTCATGAAAGTCACCAAAGCAGTGGGCAAGGGCAGAATGGTGCATGCTGCCTGCCTCAGCCTGGCCACGGCATTTGAAACAAGTCTGCACTTAGGCAGTATAAACAAGCTCATTGAATTAGATATAAACCAATTCACCCACTGGATACTCAACTGGCTCACGAGGAGGACACTAGATGTTAAAACAGATGAGTTTTCCTCTACAAAATGGACAATCACTAGTGAAGTCACTCTGGGCTCATTGTTGAGGCTGCTCCTATTTGACATCTATTTCTCTGAAGTCAAAGCTAACGTCAAATGTCTCAGCTGACCAAATTTTCAGATGACTGCAAATTAGGTGCAGTAATTGAATCACCCCAAGATGCAAACATCCTCCACAGAGAAATAACTGGTTCCAAAGTCATGGTCTTAAAATCAATGCCAAGAAGTTCATTATAGTATATTTCAGTAAGATTGCCTCCCCTGCACATTACCACATTGATATACTTCTCCAAGAGTAGGGCCAGTAAACAGGGATTTGGGAATGCATGTAGGCAGTGTCTTTATCTTTGATCATCATGCATCTACAGTGGTAAGAAAATCATTCTATGATGCATAACTTATAAGCAAGGGTATGGCATCCAGGCACAGATGTAACATTCTCCTGTTGTACTCTGCACTCATAAGGCTAGTCATTGAATACAATACCACCTTCGGCATGTACCTAGCCGGGCATATGCAACAACTGGAGCACACATAGAGGTTCTCATAAAAAAATGCATGGTAAAGAAACCAAGAGCTTCAAGGATTGTCCATATACTCGATCTCCTACAGGCTGCCTGGCCGACACAGTATCCTCTGATCCAATCTTAATAGACCAGTTGTGCATCTGCAAAACTAATATCACCAGAAACACCCAATTCAGGGAGCTAAACCTCCTCTGCAACATAAAAGAACATTTTGGAGAGATAGATATGTGTCTCAGAAGCTTCTCCTTTTCTGGAATAAGTTTCTCATCCATGTGAAACAAAGTTATTCACCGTACTTATTCAAGCAGAACTTGATTAAGTAGATAGGAAATCATAAATTTACCCCTGGTCTAGCCCCTATACCTCTAGTAGACAGAGGAAACTTGCAAATGCTGGACATGATCAATTTTATATCCCTCCCTCATATTCTATGGGACCAATACCTATCTAACATTTCTGTGTAGCATGGCTAGACTTGAAAATGCCCTTTATGATCCTTAGCCTAGTATTTTCTTATGATCCTCTGGTCTTATGGTGATTATTAAAGCCCACTTTATGTTACTTATAACACATCTAATTTTAACACACGAGTATTATGACTTAAGTGCTTAGTTCTGTAGTTTCAGGTTGTATCCAGAATGATTCTATCTTTTACTCTGTATTTTATGTCTTGTAGCCTGGCTTGTTTTTTTAAAAAGGCGTGGGCTACATTGGCAAGCAAATAATTATTTTGGTCCCTACTGGAATTTTAAAAACAGAAAATAAGCAAGTGAAGTAATTTTATTTTCTTTCTTTTTGTCTGCACTTAGGTTTTTAACAGTTTATATCTGCTTTCTTTGCACTGTTTTTGCAATTTAGCTACTGCTTTTATTGCCTATTTTGAGAAATATGTAGGCCTGAAGATTTGGGCTACCTCAGATTTTGTGTATTTAGATGAGGAGCTTGATGTAATGCTAATCCAGGAAAAACTTTTAACTCTTTTGCTTCAGATTTCAATGCTTTGTCATTAGTTGGTTTGCTCCAAGTACTGGTATTTAATACACAACTCTGTAGACTGGCCTGATCATTCAGTAAGGCTTGGGCTACATTGGCAAGCAAACAATTATCTGGCTCCCCGCTGGAGTTTTAAAAACAGAAAATAAACACAGTAAATAATTTTAGTTACTTTATTTTTGTCTGCACTATTTTTCAGCCATTTAGATCTGCCTTCTGGAGTGTTTGTTCTGTTTTTGTAATTTAGTTACTGGTTTGATTTTCTGTTTTGAAAAATCCATTGACCTGAAGTTTTTCCCACCTACTCATTTCTTGTTGTTCATAGGTTCATAGGTGTGTACTAGGCTTATGGTTCTGGATCCTTTACAAGCCTAGCCCATAGGATTACCCTGGCATTGTGCCACCCGACCTTAGTTCCCAGTGCCTCTGTTGAGTAGAGCCACTGGAGTGATCACTGGGGTGAATTTTCTATTTCCCATCGACTCAGCAAGATTACTTTTGAAGAGGGCCAGTGAGATGCTCTGTTTGACAAGCATGGGAAGTCTATTCCATAGCATGGGCAGACTCTGGGTTATGAACCTGTCCCTCCAGCACGTTCTGTTGAATGTGATAATGAGGTTGAGGTCTCTGGACCATGTGGTGTGGAGGGATTTGTATTTCTTTAAATGTAGCATTTCTAACAGAGCTGGGTCAGACATGGCTTTGTAAGTCAAACAGAGATCGCCTCTAAGTAGGTGATCTAAGACAGAGAATAGTTGGAGTTTTTTGAGTCTGTCTATATAGGACAAGTGTTTAAGGCCTAGGATCCTTTTTTTTTTGTGAGGTACTTTTTTGTGGCCTCTCCAGTTGTTGCAGGTGTCTAGTGAGGTACATGCCAAATGGGGGCATTAAATTTTGATGATTGGCCTAATGAGGGAAGAGTAGAGGGAGACAATGACTTCTTTCTTTCTGGATGCAAAATCCTTAGTAATGAAATGTGCCACATAGAAGGACTTTCTGACCACAGTGGCAATGTGGTGGTCAAAGAGGCTGGGTTGTCAACCTGTGCCTTCTCTGTCCCCAGATCTCTTATAAAGCCTTCTGTGTTCAGTGGACTACCATCGATGTGGTAATTCATGGGAACTGGGTTTTATGCAAAGGGGATGACGACACATTTTTTGGCACTCAGCTTAAGGCCATGGTTCTGACAACAGTCAATGATTTGTGAGGCCTTTCTATAGGATTTCAACATCACTTGGGGGAATTATGTGTCCTAACACAATTGTCTGTGAACTTTTGTCCTTGAGTCCCTTCATGTTGGCCTGGACTTCAGAGAAGTAGATACCAACAGAGGAGAGGAAGCGGGACCAAACCACAATAGGACTCCACTACTAAGTGACCTAGTTGGTAGTCTGTCTTGGAATCCCCTGCCATTTCACGCTGTGGAGTCTATCTGTGAGCAGTTTGCAGCCGCGGCTCCCCTCGAACCCATACCAATACCCAGCCACTCAAAACAGGCACACACATACTAGAAGCTCAATACTGTCAGCAACCTACTCCACAAGCTACTATCCAAACTTTCAAACCTTGCCTTCTGCAGATAAGCTTCCAGCTGAATATCTCTGCAACTATTCCATCAAGATAACCTACCAGTCTCCATCTTAATAAACAGAACCATAACTGAATCAAAATACCATCTGTTGGAAAATCTCCCATATTATTCCTCCTTAAAATGCTCCATGAACTCACCAATTTTTCGGCCTATTGCCCTCCTATCTCCCTCTTTCCAAAATATTGGGCAGCTGCATTCACACCATCAGCTTCTACATTACCTCTTAAATAACAATTTGTAGACTCACAACATGGTTTTAGACCCTACCACAGTACCCTTCTCTCCTTCTCACTGACTCTGTATCAATAGAAACCGCAACAACAACCTGTTCACCTCTGCAATATTCTGGGACCTCTCTAAAGCATCTGATATGGTCAACCATACAACTTCTCCTCATTGATACCCTACAAATCTACTACTCACTAGACTCACAGAGCACTACAGTGGTTCAACTCTTACCTGACTAATAGAAAACAAGCAGTCCTCTGGGACAGCTTTCATCTATCCTCTCAACTCCCAATTACTATTGATGCCCCACAAGGATCCATCTCTAGGTCCCCTACTTTTCTCTATTTTTCATAAATAACCTGTCCACTTCCCTCCCTTCATCCACTTGTATTCAGTATGCAGATGATTCCACTACATCTATGCTCTGCTTCCATCACCAGCACAACTCCCACTCCGCTACCCAGGTGGTTTTCACTGCAACAGAAAAATGGTTCCAAAGATATCTGTCTCCTCCTAAACCCCAAAAAAAAACAAACTACTACTTTTCACCCCTACACTGAAAATCCAATTTCTATCACTTTTTCCATTGTATCATACAATGGTACTTTTGTCTAATCCAACCTGACTCGTCACCCCACTAAGCTATGCTAAACGCAGCAACCATAGACAATCAGCTAAATTTTTGACGATCACATTGACTTAACTATCAAGTCAGTCAATAAAAGATGGAATTACCTCTTTACAGACTTTAAGCCCTTCCTTCACTACTACTACCCCGAGTGACTCTAATTGCCCAAACTCACCTCACATTTCTACATTATTACATGCCTCTCTTTCCTTTATCAATATTTCTAAAGCTAATCTTCAAAACTGGTCCCTACTGGAGTTTTAAAAACAGAAAATAAGCAAGTGAACTAATTTTATTTTCTTTCTTTTTGTCTGCACTTAGGTTTTTAACAATTTAGATCTGCTTTCTTTGCACTGTTTTTGCAATTTAGCTACTGCTTTTATTGCCTATTTTGAGAAATATGTAGGCCTGAAGATTTGGGCTACCTCAGATTGTGTGTATTTAGATGAGGAGATTGATGTAATGCTAATCCAGGAAAAACTTTTAACTCTATTGCTTCAGATTTCAATGCTTTGTCATTAGTTGGTTTGCTTCAAGTACTGGTATTTAATATACACCTCTGTAGACTGGCCTGATCATTCAGTAAGGCTTGGGCTACATTGGCAAGAAAACAATTATCTGGCTCCCTGCTGGAGTTTTAAAAACAGAAAACAAACACAGTAAGTAATTTTGGTTTCTTTATTTTTGTCTGCACTATTTTTCAGCCATTTAGATCTGCCTTCTGGAGTGTTTGTTCTGTTTTTGTAATTTAGTTACTGGTATGATTTTCTGTTTTGAAAAATCCAGTGACCTGAAGTTTTTCCCACCTACTCATTTCTTGTTGTTCATAGGTTTATATGTGTGTACTAGGCTAATGGCCCTGGAGCCTTTACAAACCTAGCCCATAGGATTACCCTGGCATTGTGCCACCCGACCTTAGTTATTAGAAATATTATCCAAAGAAACTGGAAAATATTGGAAGGGAACAGTGAAATAATTAAGGTGGTAGGCCCCAAACCCAACTTTGTATATAGGAATCAGTTTAACATCAAAAAATTGTTGGGTAATGAACATGCAACTAGTTTTCTCCAGCCAGTATTTAGTAATAAGATAGGGATATACAAATGTGGAAATTGTAATTTCTCCAGATATATAATTGAGGGTCCTTATATTACACTGAATCATGTTACATATACCCTTAACGTTCTAGGGTATGCGACTTGTAAGACCAAAGGAGTTGTTTACATCAGAGTGTGTAGTGGATGCGAGGCTTTCTATGTGGGGATGACCACACGTTCTTTGAGAGATCGTATCAGAGAACACATTTATGGTATTAAAAGCAAGGATGGTAACAATCCCAAACTGTTTAAAGCAAGAGAAACTCAATGAGAGCCGATAAGTTCAACAAAATCCTCTGTTTAATGAGCGCTTTCGGTGAGGACAATACCTCACCTTCCTCAGATAAAACTACACACAAGTGACCCTGTTTTTATACAGGCATCTTTGAAATAAATTGAAACGGTTAATTGAATAATTTAAACACCATCAATTATACTTTAAAACAACATACAACTAAATATGTATAAGTGAGGCCTTTCTATAAGATTTCAACATCACTTGGGGAGTTAATAATAGTTAATAATAGCTCCTAACTTGCAATTGTCTGTGAACTCTGTCAGCCAGAGTCCCTTCATGTTGGCCTGAACTTCAGAGAAGTAGATACCAAACAGGAGAGGAACCAGGACCGAACCCTGTGGAACTCCACTCGTGACTAGTTGGTAGTCTGTCTTGGAGTCAGCTACTTTCACGCTGTGGGTTCTATCTGTGAGCCAGTTTGCAACCCACCTAGTGATATAGGGGTTAATGCCAAACTTAGGGAGTTTTTCTATGATTCCTGAGTAAGGAATGGTATCAAAGGCCTTGGCCAGACCAAGGTAGGCTGTATGAACCACCTTGCCCTCATCCACAGCTCTGGTGACTGAATCAAAGAAGTCAACCAAGTTGGGCAGGCACCTTTCACAAAACCAAACTGTGTGGGATCCATAGTTTGGAGATTCCCTATATCCTTGTTTATTAGGTCCATGATGATGCATGCCATAGCTTTGCATATCAGACTTGTCAGACTAATGAAGCGATAGTTCCCTGGGTCTGTAGTCACTCCACCTTTGTGGAGAGGGATGACTGCAACAGTGCACCATTTGGTAGGGACAAAGGCTGAGGTGAGGCTGGGATTGAACTGGGCACACAGGTAAGATGCCAGTTCACTTTGTAGATCATGTAGAACACAGCCAGGGATATTGTCAGGTCCCATAGAAGCTGTATTCTTGACCTTGGATAGTGCTGTTTTAACCTGTGCAGCAGTTATACAGAGTGCCTGGCAATCTATTGATATTGTGATTGGTCCTTTTGGGGGGGGTAAAGTTGGCACTGAATCTCTCAGCCAGTATATTGGCAATATCTGTTGGCTTGGTACAGGAGGGACCATTGTGCAGTAGCTCAGAGCAAATCTGGGTATTGCCGGGGAGAATCTTTACATAGTTATAGAAGTCCTTGTGGTTGTCTTTACTATCTGCTGCAATTCTGTTATCATAGCTAGCTTTAGAGGATTTGATGAGGGATCTCAACTTTTTGTTGAGGCTGATAAGGGAGTTTTTCCAGTCTTGGGACTTCACCTTATTCCGCATCAGTTTCTTCCTTCTGTTGTAGACTTTGTTTATGGCAAGGGACCACCAGATTGGCTTCCTTTTTTTGGAGGAGAGCATCTTGGTTCTATTGAGCATGGTGCGATCCATGCATTTCTGTATGTGTTCGTACAGTGCATTGGTGTATGATTTGGCAGTCATGCAACTATTCTCCATTTGCATGGGTGCCATGAATTTAGCCACCTCTGTTTTTAGGAGCTCAGAGTTAGCTTTGGGGAAGTATTTCATGGTGGTTACCTTTATGGGGGGATGTGGATTTCCAAGGTGATTAGTTTGTAGTCGGATCTGGCCAGGGAGGAGTTGACTATTGGTGTAGATCAATTGTCAGCCATGTTAGTAATGACCAGGTCAAAGATGTTGCTACCTCTAGTGGGGGCAAATGAGCTGGTCCAGGGCACTGGAATTAATGCATTCCAAGAAATGTTGGGCAAGTGTATTGGTACATGAGTAGTTTTCCCAGTTAATGGAGGGGTAGTTGAAGTCATCCACTATGACAGTGTTAGTTTGGACCCCGATATTCTCCAGGGTGCTTAGGAATATGAAGTGTGAGTCTTGGGACATTGCTGTGGACTTATAGCAGGCTATGACCTAAATTGCTGTCTTACCCAATGTTAGCTGCACCTGAAGTATCTCTGATGCATTATGTTGGCCTACCAGTCTGTAGGTGTGCACATCCATTACGAATATGGAAACACAGGCTTTGGAGCTTTGGTCCAAGTTCTGGGACCAAAAGGTGTGGAATGAGTTATAGCCTGGTAGTGCAGGGGTGCTTTCTACTGCCTGGAACCAGCTCTCTGTTACAGCACATATGTCGATGTTCCCCATTTTAAGGAGTGCTTCAAGCGAGTGCATTTTGAGATTTAGAGTTCTAACATTGAGCAACATGTCCCTCAGTTTGCATTTGTTTGTAGCTTTTATGGTGGTAATTTGTTCTTTGGAACACTGCCTAAAAAAAGGCACTTTAGCGGTGGCAAGAGCCTTGGCCAGTATTCGGATGCCCAGGGGTGACAGATGCTGGCCATCACTGGCAAAGCATCAAGGTTGGTCAATCATGTCATCCCAGGCAGACAGATACTGTATCCCCTTAGAATGACACCATAAACTTACCCAATTGTTGAAATCAATGACTTTCTGCTTGTACTGTGGTATAATTCTGGGTGATGGTAGGATGCTGCTCAGGGTCATACCCGCCTGGGCTGCATAATCCGAGAGCTCTTCCATGTCTCTTTTAATGTAGTCCAGGGAGGTATGTCTCAGGTCATTCACACCCACATGTACAATGACAAAGTCATATTTGTAGCTGTTGTTGAGGGACCTGAGTGTGTGCATTATGTGGTGGATCCTGGCACCTGACAGACAGCTGACTGTTACTTTCTCCTTATTCAACCTAGTGAGTGCATTTTAAACTTGAGGGCTTTTGAGTTGCCCACTGCAATGTTCAGAGTTTTAATCCCTTCTTCCTAGCTTATTTTTTAACTGATTGCTACTATTTTACTGCATTTAAAATTATTTTGGTGAAAAATCACCTGTCTTCCCTAAGTGTTGCTTTGTATACTGTTTGCATTAAATTTGCCTTGCTGTAAGGCAATTTAGCTAGTGAAAAAGTTGTTTTGTTGTTGCATTGCACATGAGGGTTCCTTTTTGCTGTGTTGTTATATTAAGATGACCAGAGCATCTGTCTTGTGGCAGAAGGTGTTCTCCTGGTCTTGCTGAATCGGGAAGCACTCTAGAAAATCTCAAAGTGTAGTCATTTATTGGCCAAAGGGCTCCTGATGGATATTTACATTTCTGTTGCTATAAATTAGGTGCATTTCTGTGGATTGTGCAGAGGCAACTGGCAGTGCCCTACACAGACGTAAAAGTTTGGACAGTAAAGTTCACCTATATAATTTGTATCAGGACTGCAAAGTGTAACTTAGTGAGGCATTGCATGGAGTTAAGTACTGAACAGCTAGCATGCATGTCTAACAACATTGATACCATATTTAGCACTAACAATCTCTAGTCCCTAACCCTAGAAATCACTCTAGGAGACCTCTGTATAACTCAGTCCTCACACCATAATAAAGGCCCAGAAAACAAAGATAAGCAGTTTCAAATGTCCACATTGCCAGTTGGTAAATACTGGCATCCTCAGGCAATGTAGCAGTTGTCCCATGTACTCAGACAATCTTTTAATTCTCAAGGAGACTATCGCACTATGTAAAAGATATACACACATACAATTTCCTTGGAGGCAAAAGTCTTGCTTGCAAACAAGGTTGCCAGAAACACACACACACACACACACACACACACACACACACACACACACACACACACACACACACACGTGCACAGGTTTATGTACATGCACACGCACATGCACATGCACACACACGCGCACACACGCATTACATCCACCACATCCACAGACCATTTAATGCTGAGGCAATATAAAGCAATCTTCCCAAACCTCAAAGACCTCCTAAGCCTACAAATTGCAACACCTGCCCTTATCAGTCTCTATAGCACACCAAAAGAAATACAAAACACAACACATAAGCTTACACCCAATGGACTCCCAAAAGTGAAGCCCATAAGGCAAGCAAACACTTCATCGAAGACTCTTGCCATAGGGGGCTCCATTGTATGAATGGCTATAATTTTATCCATCCCCTTAGAGCCTTTATTAGGCAACAACAAACTGACAAAAATTACCACCTTAGCAAATAAAATCCAAAGGAAGCCAAAGGTGCTACTGCTCAATGCTAGGAGCCTTAACAAGAAACTCTACACTCTATAAATCCTCCTCACTCTGCAGAATATATACATCTGTGTTGTTACAAAGCCATGGTTTAAATCTGCAGAAAGTACTCCATCAATGTAAGGCTTCAGTGCCTTTCACACATTTAGACCATCAACCTCACAGCCAGGGACTAAAGTTGGAGGCGTCTTGATCTACATTACCAAAAAGTATACCTTACGGTTGGCTAAACAGGATGATGCCCTGGAGTTTATCTACATACAAATCACCATAAATAAAGTCCCTTATCATATCCAAGCAAGCTATAGGTCACCATCTATTCCCCAAAAATCACCCAGACCTGCTGGAGGCAGTCATCATCCGACCAAATATTCCATTCATGGGAAACTTCAATTATCCCTCTAGACTGGGAAACATACATTGCCTCCAACTTGCAGGCACAACATTTCCTGGACTCCTTTAATACAAATACCTTTGACCAGACAGTGCACACTTGAACCAGAGGTTCAAGCATAATGGATCTAGTACTTACCACTATCGGAGAGTGCTGCACACCTCCCCCATATCATATTGGTGAAGTTGGATCACAAAGCTGTCCCTCTCAATATAAAAATCAACTTGGAAAACCCAGCACAATCTGTAATAGTTAGTAACTATTCTAAAGCAAACTAAATCCTATTATGTGAAAGTTTGTCAAAATTCTATGGCCTTCTGAACCCCAAGGTCACAGCAACATATGCAGAATTGTTCACAGAAACCCTGTACAACAATGTAAAAGGATGCATAGAGGCTGCTGGACCTACAAGAAGGAAGCATAAAACAAACCCCAAAAGCAAACCACACTGGAGGAATCCTACCCTGAAGAGGATATATAACAAAATGAAAAAAAGTCTTGGCCAAAATTGGACAAACAACTCTCATAATGACAGCAGCTCACTAATTAAACTAAATAGGAAACTTTTTCAAAAATATTTTATTATTTTCAAATAGAAGGTATCAGATGACAAATATTCAGGTACATACAAGAAATTTAAGAAGCAATACCCCCAAATTGTCAAAACAAATAACAACCGCATCCCACCCTCCAAACCCAGAATATATACATATATACAGTGTGCTACTGTCAAAATGAAAAGGGAACATAAGGGTCCATGAAAAGGCTTAGTATCTACCTCGCCAATAATTTGATTACAGATACCAGTCTTAAATAAAGATACAATTGTAAATCATATTGGTTAATCTTCCATAATAATGTCAAAAATAAGATTCCAGTATTTCTGGAAGTATGTTTGTTTTTTAGAATTACTAATGAATCATTTTTGTGAGGGATATGTATTTTATTGTTAGGTTTTAAATTCCTTCCAGGATAGTTTAGAGCGGTCCTGCCAGTTCTTAGTTATGGAAAATTTGATTAGTGAGGAAAAATGTAATGAGGGCATGCAGTTTCAACTTATAAAATCTAGGTTCTGCGATGTGTAATATCACAAGCTTCCATGACAGGGTCTACCTTTGGTACCCCCATTTTCTCGAGATTCACTTTCAGGGAGATCCACAGCTTGTGTGTGTGTTTACAGTACCACATAATATGTAGAAGGTCTGCTTGAAACAAGAAAATTAAGAGGACTAATTAAATGCAACAGGATGAATTACCAAGTCAAGATAGCTTCTTGAACTAAAGACAGCCACAAGGCTTTCTATATTTATGTACAAACGCATAAAGGTAACACACAGGTGTACTGAACTGGTGGAAAATGGTGCCACCTTCACTGAGCACAGTGACAAAACTAATCTGTTTGCTGACAAATTCAACTCTAACTTCACTCCCTCACCTCCCCCCCAATGAAAACCCTACTAGCATAAATCCTCCCAACTATTTGCAAGGAGCAGGTCATTGCTGCACTGACTAAGGCCAAGAACACAGCCTTAATGAACCCAGATGGTAACCTGAGGTTGCCTCCTAAATAGCGTCAGGCATGACCTATCAGGACCAAATTAGTTGCTTTTCAACTACAGCCTCTAAACAGGCTGCACACCATGTGAATGGAGGACTGCAATAGTTATCCCTCTTCATAAGTGTTGGCCATCAACTGACCCTGGAAACTAGATCCATTAGTCTGACTAGTCTAATATGCAAAAACATGGAACAAATTATCATGGCAATGATTAACAAAGACATTGGCAACCTACAGACACTGAACCCATCCCAATTTTGTTTTATCAGTGGAGGGTAAAATAGTGTATACAGCCTAACGATTGCTAGCTGACTCACAGATAGAACCCAAGAAGTCAGGATTGGTTAGACCACCTCCACCAAAAGACTAGTCATCAGTATAGCATCTCACGGCTCAGTACTGGGATTATTCCTGTGTGCCATCTAATTCTTGGAGGTCAAGGCTAATGTCAAGGGCCTCTGACTCACCAAGTTTGCAGACAACTGCAAATTGGTAGCTATCATAGATTCCCCCATGACTCTAATTTCCTGCAAGTGGGATTAACACTGACAAATGATTGGTGCCAAAGCCATGGATTAAAACTCAGTGTCAAGACATGCAACATAGTGCCTTTTGGGAAAATATCCACCCAGGTTAATTACTCCATCAATAAGACACCGCCTAAGAGCTGACCCAGTAGTTAAGGATCTGGGAACATGTGTAGATAGTAATCTGGCCTTTAGCTAACATGTTGCAAAGGTAGCAAAAAAATAATTCTATATACTGCCTGACTTATAAGTAAGGATATGACGTCCAGGTCCAGGGAAGTTATAGTTCCATTTTACTTGGCCCTTATCAGACCTGTCATTGAGTACAATATCCAAAATAAACTGAATACAAGGCACCGAAAAGTCACCAATAACAAAATCCAAACAATTTCCCCTGGAAAGATGGAAAACAGCAGTTTACAGCTTCAATGCCAAAATTTTAATAATAAAAACACCAAAACAAAAGTGCCACATAAATAATACTGTGTTTTCATCCCTAGTGTACAGACTTCATCAGATGCGGGCAAAACAAATTAACCCAACTTTTGTCCCCCTCTCATTATTCAATTAAAACTGTAAAATTAGTAATGTAATAAGTTAAAATAAAACACATTAAAATGCTGTTAAAAAGCCATTTAAAAACTTTTATAAAAAAACATACTGACAAAATACATCCTAAATATACATCTGCAAAAATACACATTTCTCTAGTTAAGACAATATTTAAACAGCTATAAAAGTGTTTTTGCATGAAATCTAAAATGCATGGTTAAAAAAAAAAAAATGATATATATATATATATATATATATATATATATATATATATATATGTGTATATATATATATATATATATATATATATATATATATATATATATAGTAATATGTACATATGTTTCATAAGTTTGTGAAATGCTAGCAAAGAGCTCCCTCTTATGACCTTAGCATGCCATTACATCCATTGTATAGCCTTGGCAATGGCATTTGGAAATTTGAAAATGGATTTTGTTATTGAGTACAATAGCCAGGCTGTTCATTGGCACATGGCTCCATTTCCTCAGCGATTTTTTGAAATGTAAACAGAGAGCCCACAGCGTGCTATACCAATGCATAACTGATCCAGGCAATTGAAGTGTCAGCCTAGGTGGCAGAGACAGCTTAAATAGCACATTCCATGCCAAGCCCCTTAACCTGGCTCTGCAACTGCGAAGATATTTGCTCTCAAAATGTTCTTCTGCTCCCTAGCCCTATATTCCACTATCATTCCTTAACCCTAAAACACCCCTGCCACTATATAAACCTAAAACTCTTCTCTTGCTCTGTAAACCTAAAGTCTCAGATCATTTCTTATCAGTAAATCCTCCTCCTGCTCCCTCACCATAAAACTTTCACACTCCCTAAACCTAAATCCCACTCCCAATCACCATATAATTTCCTAAACTGCACTGTCACCTCTTATAACCCACCCCCCTGGGTGGCCGCACGTGGCTGTAGTGCTAATCTTGTTCAAACTCAGCTACTGTATTCAGGCGAGTTGTATCATCAAAGATGTACTTTCGTACAGTCACTATGCTGAAAAGGGAGCTGCTACATGTCTCACAAATGTGTAGTCGAGTTTGCGAGTGACTGGCATCTAAGGCAAGTCCATGTCTGTGCGGCAGTGATCTTCAGGCTCTTGGGACTAGGATTTTTTTGTAGTAGACCCAAGATGTTTGGAAGTATTCATGGTTATATCAGTGTTGACAAATGAAGTTGTTTCTTTTAATGGTTACTGTATATTTTTCACTGTATGTGGTATAATTCTCTCTGTATATTTTGGCTTACAATCACTTACTAGACTTGAGATCAATTGTATCAGACTTGCTCAGGCATAATTGCTCAAGGCTATATAAGGTCATGTCCCTTTGCTCAATTCATACAAGAACAAATTGTCTGTGCTCAAAAATTACTTTCTAAGGTCCCTCTGCATACATCACCTTGCAGAAAGACTGAGGAATTAGTGGTCACTCTTTCCCCAGCACTCGGTGACCTCAGCATAGGGATAGCAAAGAAAATGTCAGGGTACAGGGAGTCTTGAGCCTCTTAAAAAAGTAATTTTTATTTATGATTTGTTTTGTGTTAATTTTGCTTGATAACTGTACACCAATGAGAACATGTATTCCAAGGATTTATATACTTGGATTGTGAGTTCTGAAAACATTTTACCTTGAATGAATGATGGCACAGGATGCCCGATTTAAGCTGCAGTTTCAAGGGGTCACTTTAAATTGTGTATTCATTTATTGTTATTTTTATTTTATTTTTTTTTTGTATTTACTGAATAAGATAAAATAAAAACATGGAGGCAACATTAAGGAATGTTTCCCAGTGCATTATCAGAGACTACAAAACAATACCTTCCAGGATGGATAGTACTTCAGACTAATAGAAAGGATGGGTGGCCTAATGGTTAAGGTGTTTGCCGTACAAACACAAGGTGCATGGTTTGAGTCTCACAAGGGATAATCGGCTAGGTTTCAATTTTACTTATTTATTTAACATTTGTTGACCGGGAATGTCCGACTAGGTTCCACAGATCCTGTTTTCAGCGGAGGCCCGGGGAGAAATGCTCCAAATGCATGTGTTTGGAAATGACTCGCAAGGGCAGTTAGCTTAGTACTAACCTATGAACCTATAATATTGAGTACAAAAGCAGTTTGAGGATAAAGTTGAGTGTAGTAAAAATAAAACATAAACTGATAGGAACAACACATCAATAACTCCAATTTATTTAGGAGTAATTCCTGAACTTCAGAATATAATAACTGATACACCTAGTTTTACATTCAGGAATAATAAATCTTTGAGGCAGCATTTTTGCAACAAACCTAAGGTAAACAGACTCCACGAATCAGCAAGAGTAGGAACTTTTTCATGCAGACATTGTTTTGCTTGTCAGCACATCTACTCGAATGCAACATATACACATCCATTTAAACACTATGCTATTAGTTTGAACTACTATGCTGATTGTAGAACCATGCATCTAATTTACTTTGCCTTTTGCACAAAATGTCACATTTTTTATGAAGGTAAAACAAACAGGTTATTTAAAGATAGAATTTTAGAACATATTAGAGACATTAAAAATACAAAGGATACTAGTGCACTAGCAAATCATGTGAAACATAAGGATTCTTCACGTAGTTTCAAGTTTTTTGTTATTCAAGTATTAAATGTGAATCCTAGAGGGGAAGATGTAGATAATATAACTGAGGCAGCAAATCAAAAATGGATACTGTTACTGAATGCAGACAGATACCCAGGTCTGAATGGTGCCTTCTCTATTAAACCTTTCCTAAAAGCCAGGAGACTCCAACATTAATTTTATTAGTATTTTAATTATTTAGATATGCTGTATTGCTTTCTTAGATTTTATAACTCATATTATGCATTTTAAACTTGTATTTGAATCACTAGATGATAGTATGGTGTTAATTGCTAAGTAATTAATTATTTATGGGTATATATATATATATATATATATATATATATATATATATATATATATATATATATATCTGCAATGCATTTTTTATTCTGTTTGTCTGATGAAGCGACAGTGTGTGGTCGTGAAAGTGCTTACTTTTTTATAATAAATTGGAGATATTGATGTGTTGTTGAGTGATTTTACTATCAGTTTACTTCAGACTAATAGGGTAGAGAGAGAGAGAGATGTATGTATATAATGTTATGGTTTTAACTTCATGACATCCTATCAGCAAATAACTATATGATACACTAAGATTCAAAAGGCAATGCACATATTTAAACAGCAGAATCAGAAACTCACTGTTAAGGTAAAAAATTATATGAGAACAACCCCCCCCCCCCACACACACACACACACACACACACACTCTGCTCATACCCTTGTTACTTATATATACTAACTCTGACAGCATTGTAATTCTCCAAGATATAACAATCTTGAAACTAGTATATAAATCAAAGATGTACTTCAGTGCAACCACTACTGATCTTCTGTTGTGCTTCCAACAGTTTCATTACAGTTGATTACCAGCTCCATTACTGATTCTTAAATTATTATTTATTTATTTATTGGGAAAGTCCAACTTGGAAGGAGGCAATTTTCAGTGAAGGCCCGGGGAGAAACACTCGGGTCGCATGTCTTTGTAATGCGAAAGGAAACTGGACCACCTAGAGGAAACCCACACGAATACAGGGAGGATATGCACACTCCACATGGAAGGCACCCCGGCTGAGAATCAGATCAGAGAACCTCTTGCTGTGAAGTGACAATGCAAACCACTGCACTATTGCACCATCTAAGTCATTAGTCAGTTATTTAAGCATTGATGTGTTGTGATGTCCAGATTTACTTTCTGACATATATTGGTGGTGAGCTGTCTGAGGTAGAGAGACATGGTACAGGGAAAAAGAAGGGTCTACCTTTTTTTCAAATGTCCACTTTCTCCAAGTTTGTTTAACTACAGATAGAGTGCATTTCAAAATCAAGGCTGGGACAGATACCCCTGCAGGTAATCTGTGTTTTTATTTTGAAAAACTTTTTCCCTTGGATTCTCAAAAGCTTGCACGGAGTGCAAGATTGGTGCAAGAGCTCAAGCAGGCAATAGGTCTGCTGTGCGATCCAGGAACAGCCTGCAGGGTGTGCACTTGAGCTCCTGCACTAATCTTGCACAGACTAAGCCCTGGTATGCAAATCACCCAATTTGCAGGTGAACTCCATGCAAATGAAGTGAATTTGCAATCCAGGATGCTTGCAACAGTCCGTGCAAGACTAGTGCTATCTGCAGAAATGTACTCGGTTAGTAACCGAGTACATTTCTTCAAAATCCAAAATGGAGCTGTGACAGCCGAAATAAAGGCTGCATATCATGTAGTAATAATCCAAAAAATGCTCTGTGCTAACTTGGTCCAACCAAAGAACAAGAGCAAACAAAGTAACAAAAAATCCTTGGTGGAACACCACTGTATATCCAAAACAAGTTTATTCTCCAATATAACACATGAAATGTGAAAAAGATAAGCACTTTCAGGTACAGGACCCTTCTTCAGATAAAAACACAGTTGAAATGTCATGAATTTAAATAAAAACCTACCAATAGAAAATCAGTAAAATACCCGCCTTTTCTTTAAAGTTGGTTTCATGGGGATGCCATCATTCAAGCCTGGCCCCCTATGGGCCATCAACTCTAAAATCCACTTTGACTCTATTAGCTCAGTAAGTTGTTTGATATCACCCCCTCTGTTGTTGAGTTTAACATTAGCAATTGCCCTAAATGTAAAATTATGAGTAGGGTTATGCTCTATATGTCTAAATAGAGCATTATGTACATCCTGATTTCTAATGGCAGAAAGATGTTGCAGGATCCTTACTTTGAACATATTATTAGTTTTTCCTACATAAAAGCAGTTACAGGATCCACAATTGGCCAAATAGACTATGTCTTTTGTTCTACAGGTGGCCCTAGCTTTCATAAAGAAGGTTCTACCAGTGACAGGATGTACAAAGGTAACATCCTTATTAAAATAGGTACAAGCTTTACACATTCCACAAGGTATACTTCCTACTTGTGTTTTAAACATTGGTTTATTGACAGTACTCTCACCACACAGGATATCTTTTAAGTTCTTATTCTTCCTATATCCAAAGTTAGGGTGTAAACCTACTATGTGCTTAATTTTGTCATCGCTGACTAAGACATTCCAATTTTTTCTAACAATCTCACTAATGTCTTTAATATTACTACTATAGGTAAGCATAACCTTTTGCTTATTGCTGTTAGTACCCTTATTGTGAAATGTGTCAAGGTCAGCCTCAGTATGATGCAGCCAGGGTTTGTATCGATGTTTCCTCCTACTCATTCACTTCATTCACCATCTTGGCTTGATAGCCTCTCTCAAAAAAGAGCCCTTTTAACCTATCTACCTCATTCTCAAAAGTAGGCTCATCTGTGCAGATCCTGAAGATCCTCCCCAATTGTCCCTGTACCACACTAGGAAAAGTATAGCGTGGATGCATGCTGTCATATGACAGCAGTGTGTTCTTCCAACATTGCTTTCTATATAGGCTAGTTGAAAA
Source organism: Protopterus annectens (assembly GCF_019279795.1). NCBI lineage: Eukaryota > Metazoa > Chordata > Ceratodontiformes > Protopteridae > Protopterus > Protopterus annectens. The sequence continues at coordinate 1,114,991,099 of NC_056726.1, forward strand.
GCCTTCACTACTTTGCTCTATGCAAACATCTAAGAAATCCAACCTAACTTGAGAAGTGTTCTGAGTAAACCTAAAAAATGCGGTAGTGGAATGTAAATAAATAATAAAATATGTAAACTCAGACCCCCCCCTCCATAAAATAAAAACGTCGTCCACAAATCGTTTATATAGTCTAATATGTGACATCCATCTCATATTATTAAAAACAAATTCCTTTTCCCAAAAGTAAAGTACTAGGTTGGCATATGTATTAGCACAGGGTGTGCCCATGGCAACACCCTGTGCTTGTCTATAAACCTGTTGTAGACCCAAGAATAGATTGTTTTCCAAGACCATGGTTAACATAGTTTGTACTAACTCGACCTTTTGACACGTAACATTCATATCCTTCACCAATTGACCTGTGGCTGCTATGTCATAGTCATTATTAATAACCGTAAATAGATTCTGAATATCAAGTGTTACCATTAAGTAAAGGTCATTACTAAAGTCAGTCCTTATTACTTCACCCAATGCCTTCAAAAAGTCTCCAGTATCTATCAAGATGTTATCAATATTATCCACATAGGGTTTGAGTGTGCATTCTAGCCAAATAGAGATGTTTTCAGTAACCCAGTTCCTCCCAGACACTATTGGACATAGGGGTGGGTCTGTTAACGACTTATGTATTTTTGGTAAACCTTTAAAAATGGGAGTAACCACTCCATCTACCCATAAAAATTTATAAAGGTCCTCATCAATAATCATGTCATGTAAAAGTAGTTTAAGAGCATTATGTACCTTTTCTGTTGTTTGTCTAACATTCAGTGGATTTGTAGGAATATATGTCTCTGTATCAGATAATAACTCACTAAGTTTGTACTGATAAAAAGTGGTATCCAACAATACCACCACTCCCCCCTTATCAGCCATCTTTATGGTTATATTTTCATTCTCACTTAAATTTTGTAAGGCTTTCTGCTGAGCTGTAGTTAGGTTATAATATTTACTAGCATGATTATGCTGAAAGTAACTCATAAGGTCACGCTCACAAGCATTAATGAAAAGATTCATCGAGGGGGTAAAGGGTGGTATATAACCACTAGGTTGTCTTAAAGATGTATTATTGACTCTATCATTACCAAACATACATAACAATGCTATACCTCTGCAGTAAAGCATGAGGTCCATAACGTCCTCATGATAGACACTTTCCCTGCTGGGCACAAAGGATAAGCCTTTGTTTAACACGAACAGTTCATCTAACGTTAACTGATGTGAAGAAAGATTAAACACAATACCAGTAACATCATTATCAGTCATTCTCGTGTCCTTCTTTTCTTCTGTGGGTCCCTTCCTTTGCTCAAAGAGCGTTTCCAGGCCCCCTTCTTCTTGACAGGTACCGGTAGTGCATGTAGAAAATGTTGCTCACTGGAAGAATCTTTCGGTCGTGCCCCCGTACGAAAACAGTCTCTGATGGTGTGGTCATTTTGTGTGGTGTGGTCAACTCGTTGGACTGTAACGTGTTAACCAGTTCCAGTCGCAATGTCATCTGGACCATGCGAATGGACATCCAAGCCTGTAGAGGTGGTTCCATTGACTGATGAAATGTTTGTAACTGATGCTGGCAGTGTAGTGCATATGATGTCATCAGCAGTAGTCGAGCAAGTACGTTCTATGCCAGAAGGCGGAGGCAAATGCTGTATGCTACTTGAGGACCCGTCTCTGGCAAATCCCTCAAAGTTATTCAGGGCAGTATTGTCTGATTGAAGTGCCGACGAATGCTTTGGTGGCCTTTTAACTTGATGTAGGTCCCCCTCATGCTGTCCGAACCTAGATCTGGGCCAAACAAAAATGTTGCCCTTGGAGAAGTCTTCATGATCTCTCCTCAATTTATTCATTTTTATAGTTCTAAGTTTTTTGTCACTATCACGTAGAGAGTTAAATACCTCATCCAAACGAGCAGTATCGGAGTTTCCAATAAACTCCCTAGTGAGTTTAAGTTGTAAAGTATCCACTTCTTTCTGTAAGTCTACTATCTCCTTTTCAAAATATTCATTTAACAACCGCAAATACTGAAAGCCTGTTTGAATATTGATAAGCTGCCACTTAGCCAGTAGCTCTGGGTAGCGTTCCCCTTGAGTGGGCATACATAAGACCCTCATGCCCCGAGGGACTAAGCCATAATGTAAACAGGCTTCAAGATGGTAAGTTTGCCATAGATGGCGCTGTAGCCTACCCATCTTATAGCTAAAGTCTCTCAGGGTTTCATCAAAGTTTTTATCAACGGATACAGGAACTGAATGAATCAAAGTATTTTCTTTAACAGCTGTAAATCCCATATTAAGTAAAGGATTGTCCATAGGTAAAAAATCTCTATAACCTTTACCTTGGAAGTTGTCTTTTTGCAGTGCATCAGATATATCTTCAGGTATCAAGTTCTTTTCTGATGGTCTTTCCATAGCGGCTCAGCACCAAAAAAGCACAAAATAACAATAATCCAAAAAATGCTCGGTGCTGACTTGGTCCAACCAAAGAACAAGAGCAAACAAAGTAACAAAAAGTCCTTGGTGGAACACCGCTGTATATCCAAAACAAGTTTATTCTCCAATATAACACATGAAATGTGAAAAAGATAAGCGCTTTCAGGTACAAGACCCTTCTTCAGGCCCCCTATTGGCCAAATAGTCAAAAGACATAGTCTATTTGGCCAATTGTGGATCCTGTAACTGCTTTTATGTAGGAAAAACTAATAATATGTTCAAAGTAAGGATTCTGCAACATCTTTCTGCCATTAGAAATCAGGATGTACATAATGCTCTATTTAGACATATAGAGCATAACCCTACTCATAATTTTACATTTAGGGCAATTGCTAATGTTAAACTCAACAATAGAGGGGGTGATATCAAACAACTTACTGAGCTAATAGAGTCAAAGTGGATTATAGAGTTGATGGCCCATAGGGGGCCGGGATTGAATGATGTCATCCCCATGAAACCAACTTTAAAGAAAAGGCGGGTATTTTACTGTTTTTCTATTGGTAGGTTTTTATTTAAATTCATGACATTTCAACTGTGTTTTTATCTGAAGAAGGGTCCTGTACCTGAAAGTGCTTATCTTTTTCACATTTCATGTGTTATATTGGAGAATAAACTTGTTTTAGATATACAGCGGTGTTCCACCAAGGATTTTTTGTTACTTTGTTTGCTCTTGTTCTTTGGTTGGACCAAGTCAGCACCGAGCATTTTTTGGATTATTGTTATTTTGTGCTTTTTTGGTGCTGAGCCGCTATGGAAAGACCATCAGAAAAGAACTTGATACCTGAAGATATATTTGATGCAGTGGAAAAAGACAACTCCCAAGGTAAAGGTTATAGAGATTTTTTACCTATGGACAATCCTTTACTTAATATGGGATTTACAGCTGTTAAAGAAAATACTCTGATTCGTTCAGTTCCTGTTTCCGTTGATAAAAACTTTGATGAAACCCTGAGAGACTTTAGCTATAAGATGGGTAGGCTACAGCGCCTTCTATGGCAAACTTACCATCTTGAAGCCTGTTTACATTATGGCTTAGTCCCTCGGGGCATGAGGGTCTTATGTATGCCCACTCAAGGGGAACGCTACCCGGAGCTACTGGCTAAGTGGCAGCTCATCAATATTCAAACAGGCTTTCAGTATTTGCGGTTGTTAAATGAATATTTTGGAAAGGAGATAGTAGACTTAAAGAAAGAAGTGGATACTTTACAACTTAAACTCACTAGGGAGTTTATTGGAAACTCCTATACTGCTCGTTTGGATGAGGTATTTAACTCTCTACGTGATAGTGACAAAAAACTTAGAACTATAAAAATGAATAAATTGAGGAGAGATCATGACGACTTCTCCAAGGGCAACATTTTTGTTTGGTCCAGATCTAGGTTCGGACAGCATGAGAGGGACCTACATCAAGTTAAAAGGCCACCAAAGCATTCGTCAGCACTTCAATCAGACAATACTACCCTGAATAACTTTGAGGGATTTGCCAGAGATGGGTCCACAAGTAACACACAGCATTTGCCTCCACCTTCTGGCATAGAACGTACTTGCTCGACTACTGCTGATGACATCATATGCACTACACTGCCAGCATCAGTTACAAACATTTCATCAGTCAATGGAACCACCTCTACAGGCTTGGATGTCCATTCGCAGGGTCCAGATGACATTGCAACTGGAACTGGTTCCCACGTTGCAGTCCAACGAGATGACCACACCACATGAGATGACCACACCATCAGAGACTGTTTTCGTACGGGGGCACGACCGAAAGATTCTTCCAGTGAGCAACATTTTCTACATGCACTACCGGTACCTGTCAAGAAGAAGGGGGCCTGGAAACGCTCTTTGAGCAAAGGAAGGGACCCACAGAAGAAAAGAAGGACACGAGAATGACTGATAATGATGTTACTGGTATTGTGTTTAATCTTTCTTCACATCAGTTAACGTTAGATGAACTGTTCGTGTTAAACAAAGGCTTATCCTTTGTGCCCAGCAGGGAAAGTGTCTATCATGAGGACGTTATGGACCTCATGCTTTACTGCAGAGGTATAGCATTGTTATGTATGTTTGGTAATGATAGAGTCAATAATACATCTTTAAGACAACCTAGTGGTTATATACCACCCTTTACCCCCTCGATGAATCTTTTCATTAATGCTTGTGAGCGTGACCTTATGAGTTACTTTCAGCATAATCATGCTAGTAAATATTATAACCTAACTACAGCTTAGCGGAAAGCCTTACAAAATTTAAGTGAGAATGAAAATATAACCATAAAGATGGCTGATAAGGGGGGAGCGGTGGTATTGTTGGATACCACTTTTTATCAGTACAAACTTAGTGAGTTATTATCTGATACAGACACATATATTCCTACAAATCCACTGAATGTTAGACAAACAACAGAAAAGGTACATAATGCTCTTAAACTACTTTTACATGACATGATTATTGATGAGGACCTTTATAAATTTTTATGGGTAGATGGAGTGGTTACTCCCATTTTTAAAGGTTTACCAAAAATACGTAAGTCGTTAACAGACCACCCCTACGTCCAATAGTGTCTGGGAGGAACTGGGTTACTGAAAACATCTCTATTTGGCTAGAATGCACACTCAAACCCTATGTGGATAATATTGATAACATCTTGATAGATACTGGAGACTTTTTGAAGGCATTGGGTGAAGTAACAAGGACTGACTTTAGTAATGACCTTTACTTAATGGTAACACTTGATGTTCAGAATCTATTTACGGTTATTAATAATGACTATGACATAGCAGCCACAGGTCAATTGATGAAGGATATGAATGTTACTTGTCAAAAGGTCAAGTTAGTACAAACTATGTTAACCATGGTCTTGGAAAACAATCTATTCTTGGGTCTACAACAGGTTTATTGACAAGCACAGGGTGTTGCCATGGGCACACCCTGTGCTAATACATATGCCAACCTAGTACTTTACTTTTGGGAAAAGGAATTTGTTTTTAATAATACGAGATGGATGTCACATATTTGACTATATAAACGATTTGTGGACGACGTCTTTATTTTATGGAGGGGGGGGAGAGTCTGAGTTGACAGATTTTATTAGTTATTTACATTCCACTACCACATTTTTTAGGTTAACTCAGAACACTTCTCAAGTTAGGTTGGATTTCTTAGATGTTTGCATAGAGCAAAGTAGTGAAGGATTTTCAACTAGTCTATATAGAAAGCAATGTTGGAAGAACACACTGCTGTCATATGACAGCATGCATCCACGCTATACTTTTCCTAGTGTGGTACAGGGACAATTGGGGAGGATCTCCAGGATCTGCACAGATGAGCCTACTTTTGAGAATGAGGTAGATAGGTTAAAAGGGCTCTTTCTTGAGAGAGGCTATCAAGCCAAGATGGTGAATGAAGTGATTGATAGTAACAAAAGTAGGAGGAAACATCGATACAAACCCTGGCTGCATCATACTGAGGCTGACCTTGACACATTTCACAATAAGGGTACTAACAGTAATAAGCAAAAGGTTATGCTTACCTATAGTAGTAATATTAAAGACATTAGTGAGATTGTTAGAAAAAATTGGAATGTCTTAGTCAGCGATGACAAAATTAAGCACATAGTAGGTTTACACCCTAACTTTGGATATAGGAAGAATAAGAACTTAAAAGATATCCTGTGTGGTGAGAGTACTGTCAATAAACCAATGTTTAAAACACAAGTAGGAAGTATACCTTGTGGAATGTGTAAAGCTTGTACCTATGTTAATAAGGATGTTACCTTTGTACATCCTGTTACTGGTAGAACCTTCTTTATGAAAGCTAGGGCCACCTGTAGAACAAAAGACATAGTCTATTTGGCCAATTGTGGATCCTGTAACTGCTTTTATGTAGGAAAAACTAATAATATGTTCAAAGTAAGGATCCTGCAACATCTTTCTGCCATTAGAAATCAGGATGTACATAATGCTCTATTTAGACATATAGAGCATAACCCTACTCATAATTTTACATTTAGGGCAATTGCTAATGTTAAACTCAACAATAGAGGGGGTGATATCAAACAACTTACGAGCTAATAGAGTCAAAGTGGATTATAGAGTTGATGGCCCATAGGGGGCCGGACTTGAATGATGTCACCCCCATGAAACCAACTTTAAAGAAAAGGCGGGTATTTTACTGATTTTCTATTGGTAGGTTTTTATTTAAATTCATGACATTTCAACTGTGTTTTTATCTGAAGAAGGGTCCTGTACCTGAAAGCGCTTATCTTTTTCACATTTCATGTGTTATATTGGAGAATATCATGTAGTAAGCATGCCAATGGCCATGTATAAGGCCATTGGCATTGCAAACAAAAAAATAAATATAAAACTCAACTTTTATTTTTTTTTTTAGCCGATCTCGGCTGTTTAAGTGTAGGGCAGCAACATGCAAATGGGATTGGGGGAAAATAATTAAAATAAACCTAAAAAAAGCAGTCTAACTAAAATCAGTATTCTGTCATGCAAGTCAATGGCAGGCAAAAGACAACCTGGCCAGTGAGTAGTGGTTGCTAAGGGGAGAGGCTCAGTGTAAGACATGTGACTATGCATTACCAGGCAATCCTATCCAAATGAGAGGAAGGATAGTGAATCCCAGTTTTCCTCAGCATGTGAGTCAGGTTCCAACAGTGTAAGAGTAGGAATAGTTTGGTGCAAGCCTAGGAGTTAGGTGACATCATGTTCGGGTGTGCCAGGCATACTGTAAGTGGATTGTAGGCCTGTGGTTGGGTTTGTTCCTAGCTTAGCACAGCTAAGCTAGAGGGTGTGTCTAAACCTGCCTAGCAATCTTTACAAAATCTAAGCGGGTGTGCGCAGTGCACACCGGGTTTTACAGGAAGAAAAAAGAAATTAAACTAGGAAATAACAGCAGTGTGCACATGTCAGTACTCTGTTTGTGCGGTGTGCACACAGGCTTAAACAGGAAGGCAATGGGGAGGGAAAACAGCAGTAGTAAGGTAATCAAGGAGAACTAGCTTAGCTGGCAGGTGAAATGTATCAGAATCAGCCAATTACACAGGCAGCAGAGCAGCCCAGCCCAGAACACTACTACAAATAAGCAAACACCTTCCCCTCTGGTTTTTCCCACACTCTACACCACCAGTGTAAACAAGAGGGGAACGTTTAACACTCATAACAGCAAAATGATAGGAGCTGCAATAGCTATCCTACAACTTGTTAAAGAGGCTGAGGGTGGTGAGGATGTGAACGGTGCCGACCAACCCACAGTGAGGAGACAGAGAAGAGTGTACAGACCCATGGTAACCTACCAGGGGCTACATGAGCTGGAGATAGGGGGCGCTGTAGGGTGGACAGGGGCCTCCTACAGCAAATTGTTGAGCTGTGCCAGCCACGCCTGACACATAGAACTAACAGAGGGGAACCTATCCCAGTGGATACCAAGGTATGTGTATGCCTAAGAATACTAGCTACAGGTACCTTCCAAAGGCCAACTAGAGATATGATGGGGATTTCACAGGCATCAGCATCCAGGGTACTCCACCAGTTCCTGAATGCCATGTTAGCACATGTCGGTGAGCGCATATATTTTCCCAGCAACCATTAGGCATTGGCCAGCAATATGCAACTGTTCCACCAAGTAGAAGAATACCCTGAGGTAGTGGGTGCTACAGACTGAATGCACATATGCATCAAAGCACCACCCAGTGAGCGGTGTAACGTCTACATCAACCACAAGGGCTTCCCTTCCATCAACTGCCAGGTCGTGTGTGATGCTCAGGGCATAATAATGAATGTGTGTGCTGGCTGCCCTGGAAGCTATCATGATTCCCACGTCTGGCATGTGACACAGCTGTACCAGAGATTTGCCAATGGGGACATCCCTCATGGTCACCTAGTGGGGGATGCTGGATATGCAGTGGAGCCGTGGCTGATGACACCCATCAGAAATGCACACACACCCGGACAAGAACTCAGGTGTGCCACCCCCACGAAGAAATATAGTAACAGTCAGGTGAGCCCCCCAAAAACCTGTGTAGAAATGTAGAAATAGTCAGGTGTGCCCCCCATCCTGCATAGAAATATAGTAACAGTCAGGTGTGCTCCCCCCACAATCTTGTATAGAAATGTAGAAATAGTCAGGTCTGCCCTCCCCATACTATGTAGAAGTATAGTAACAGTCAGGTGTTCTCCCCACAATCCTGTGTAGAAATGTAGACATAGTCTGGTGTGCCCCCCAGCCCATGTAGAAATATAGTAACAGTCAGTTGTGCCCCCCAATCCTGTGTAGAAATGTAGAAATAGTCAGGTGTGCCCTCCCATCCCACATAGAAATATAGTAACAGTCAGGTGTGCCCCCCCCCCACAATCCTGTGTAGAAATGTAGAAATAGTCAGGTGTGCCTCCCATCCTACATAGAAATATAGTAACAGTCAGGCGTGTCCTCCCACAATCCTGTGTAGAAATGTAGAAATAGTCAAGTGTGCCCCCCCCATCCTACATAGAAATATAGTAACAGTCAGGTGTGCCCCCCTCACAATCCTGTGTAGAAATATAGAAATAGTCAGGTTGCCCCCATTCTATGCAGAAATGTAGTAACAGTCCATGCCAAATGATCAACGGATACCCTGCAGCGATAGCATGCTACCTGTAGGTGTACAACACAAAGGTTAGCACTGCAGTACAAACTACCTGGACACGATCCACACATTCAATACAGACAGCCATACTGAGCATGCCTGCACACTTAAACGCATGACGGCCATGTCTGCAAACACCAGTGGACCAGACATATCTGGCAGCCACAGATGTTAGAGCAGACACTCCTCAGTATGCACCACATGAGGGTCTGATGTCACACACGGCAGATACTAACCACAGGTATCTGTCAGCATTACAGAGTATGTGGTGCACGTGCCAGCTGTGCAACATGACTGTTCAAAGAAGTAGTCATCTAGCAGCTGTATACATGTACCTGTGGAATATGACCCAGGTTGTGTCCGCATGAGGTGTGTCAACCCCTAGATGAATGGGTTATGGCCCATGCACACACACTGCCCTCCCCGTAGCCCCACTATGACAAGCCTGCTGAGGTTATCTACTGTGAAATACACCTTTGGGAGAACTGTATCCTAGTAATCTCTGTGGTGCATCCCATAACTGTGTACTGTGATAAACTAGTTAGGTAGGAGTTCTAACCCCAGCCTTGGAAACCATGTGTGTGTCTGTCTGTGTTGAGAGCAATGCTTTTTAGGGTGGCCACACTCTCTACAATTGAAATGCTCTATTGTGGTAAGGCTGCTGATGTCATCCACCTAGAAATACATCCCTGGAAAGGTTGTATCCCAGTAATCTCCGTGGTGCGTCCCATAACTGTGTACTGCTGTATTGTGATAAAATAGCTAGGTAGGAGTTCAATTCTCCAACATGGCAACTGTGTGTGTGTCTGTCTAGAGAGCAATGCTTTTTAGGGTAGTCACTCTCCCTACAATTCAAATGCTCATCTTTGGCAAGACTGCTGATGTCATCAACCTAGAAATACACCTTTGGGAAACTATAACCCAGTAATCTCTGCAACGTGTCTTGTGACTGCGTACTGTTGTAGTTTGCTAAATTAGATAGGTAGCTGTTTTACTCCCAGATGTGAAAAGTGTGTGTGCCTGTCTGTGTAGAGAGCAATGTTTTTTAGGGTAGTCACACTCCATGCAATTTGGATGCTCTTCTTTGGCAAGGCTGCTGATGTCATCCACCTAGAAATACACCTCTGGGAAAGATGTAGCCTTGTAAACTTCATAGCACATCCCATAACTGTGTACTGCTGTAGTGTGATATAGACCTCTGTTAGGGTTTCTATTCCCATGCATGTTGTTTGTGGATGTTTTGTGTGTGTTTCAATGTCTGTGTAGGGAGCAATGCATTTTAGGCTAGTCACACTCAGTACATTTCCAATGGCCTACTTTGGCAGTCCTGCTGATGTCATCCAATGTGAAATGCACCTTTGGGGAAGCATGTCTCCAGTAATCCCTGTGGTGTGCCTATAACAGCTCCATGCTGTAGTGTGATATAGACCCCTGATAGGGGTTCTATACCTACACATGTCGGTTGTGGATGTTTTGTGTATGTTTCAATGTCTGTATTGGGAGTAATGCATTTAGGCTAGTCACACTCAGTACATATCCAATAGTCTACTTTGGCAGTCCTGTTGATGTCATCCAATGTGAAATACACCTTTGGGGAAAGCATACTCTAGTAATCTCTGTGGGGCATGCTATAACTGCATAGTGCTGTAGTATAATAAATTAAATAGGTAGGGGTTCAACTCCCAGACATGACAGGTGTGTGTGTGTGTGTGTGTGTGTGTGTGTGTGTGTGTGTGTGTGTGTGTGTGATACCTGGGCCCAATGTGGGGTGGGTTTTGCAAATGTCTTTTATGATGGCCCTATATCACAATGTCCACTGTACAGGGATAACAGATGTGAAATAGCTGAGAGGCTGGGGTGTAAATCCATACCCATACATGTAACATCATGGCCAATCACAGTTAGCAACCTCAGTATTACCCAGAGCACACTCTCAACCCATGTCACATACACACACACACACATGCCAAGGTAACAGCCAATATGTGGAGTGATTGCTGTGGCCTACAGAGGGCATGGCACCCTGTCCATCTGTCCAATAGACACATACATGCAGACAGTGCACATTCCGCATATTCCCCACTGGACACCTGCAACACCTGTGGTGCCATCACATGTGATCCACAAAGGACATACCATGCCTGAAAACATGCCCTGTATGGACAGATGCCACTGATACCAGGGAAAGCTGTTAGCATGGTATCAATGTAGGTGCAGAGTTAACCTCCTGTCAGTTACCAGTTCCTGCCACAGGTGGCCAAGACTGGCACATCTGATGATAATCTGTGTACACAACATGGGCCCGACACCACAGGTACAGTTTCACATGTCACTGTACATGCATGTGGGAGGTGTGCACATCCCAGACACCATCCATGTCATGGACTAGGGAACACATACATGGCTAGCGATGCACAGCATTGGCCATATGCAATAGCCACCCACCTGTGTGGGCAAATGCAGAAACCACAGGCCTGAGCCACAATGCAGACTATTGTCATGTGGCCTGATGCCAAGGTATACCCATCACCTAGCTTTGTATAGCCATCTGGCACAGTTGACCACCATATACCCATGCAGAAATGCACCCATGCACGTCAGTACTGGCACCCTGTATGCTTGTGTGTGTATTGTATGATACATATGATCACATCCACACTCACTACAACTCCCAGTGGCATACTGAAGCATGCTGTCTGATGTCAGACACCTCCCCATACCCTTTGCCCATATAACCTCCATATGACCTGTGAGGTGCAAGTGATACCTGCACGGCAATGTGTTGTGGCAACTAACTAGTGATGAGCTGTATCCCTGGCCCTGCCAAGTGTGTAAATGTTTGTGCATTCCTGTCAGAGAGTGGCTGTGTTGACGCTGGCACCTGTTCATGCAGACAGGCATGTGTACATCACCTACCATATAGCTACAATATCCCTGTTGCAGATGTCACTCACCATCACATATATGTTCTGCGGACTCCAGAACAGGTAACCTATGTGGCGCATCCAATAACTGCATAGGACTATAATAGCACTACATAGTCATCAGGGATTTGATACCCTGTGCTGGTAGCTGTGAGACACAAACATGCTTAGATTTTACTCTGTCTGCCTCTCTCACTCCATCACTGGTGGATGTGGAGATCTATACCTGCTTTTCTTAGGCAGCAGCATGTGTATTTTAGGTAATGCTCATGATCAACTGATGGCCTCTGCACAAATTGCAGCCCTCCCTGAGCTGATTGCATGTGGAACAGCTGTGGTAACATTCCCATAGCCAATTGCATGGAAACACACTCCAGTATCTAGAAACATCATGTTTGTGTTGGTCCTTTTCATTCACTGTGAGGAGGAATTTGTTCTGTTGTTTGGCAAACAGCATCTCAGATGGAGTGGGGATTTACCTCTGACAACATACACTGTGGAAACAGGCCAACACACAGGAGGGGGTGTGCCTGACCTGACTACAGACTGTAAGTGCTGCTGTACTGAATTTGGAGTAATGCTGGTTTAACAGGGTGTGTGCAGATATGGCTGTCCTACATGTATTAACTGCCAGTTGTATGTTTATGAGGAATCCCCATCTGTAGGGTCATCTGCAGACTGGGCAGTGTGTTGTGCCTTTGGTGTCATGTATTACCCACAGAACATATATCTGTGAACTGCAGAAGGTAGTGTGAGGATTGCAGTCTGTAGATGATGAAAGCCATGAGAGTTACTGACTTCATATCCCTCATAGGACATATGTTGCAACAAACCCTGTTACAACAGTAAATGTATGATGTTATCACAGCAACGTGTCAATATTGGCCCTGTGTATGTGCTTCCAGCGACAACTCAGTCAACCTTTGTAAATATGTCATGCATTAAGAGATGCATGTGTGCTGTACACCATACATAGTGTCATCCTATCTGATAACAAGCCAGTGAGATATCAGACTGCTACACATGTTATGTATAGTAGGGGTTATATTTAATGAAGTAACCTGGAGATACTGTGGTTGTACAGTGCTGAGGTCTGTGTACTTATGGTGAATGTCGACAGTGTGTGTATTGTTAATATGTACCTTGGCCTGTGTACAGACTGTGGTAGTTGTCATCGTCCTAGGTCCCATCCTATCTGATGTTACATAACACTGTATGTTACCGTATTGGCTTACATGTTTGTAGGGCCATACACACACACATGTCCCATACCACAGTCAGCCATCAGACTAAACTGTGTAGCGGCCCAGTATATGTAGGGTTAGTGTGTGAGTGGCACATATGAGGATGGTGTTAAACAGATAGTCCATATACTGTAATATTATGCTAGCTTGCCATATGTGGCTGTGGCTGTGTTCTCATTGGTTGTGGTTATGCACTTTTGCACAGGTGTATCTTACCCTGTGCAGTGACATACCTGTACAGCCTGCTATATATGCATGTACATGTGCATTCCCCCATAGGAGATGTAGGCCAGTGATAAGCCATTCTGCCTGTAGCCTGCACAGTGCATTGTTACATGCCTAGCAGCTTAGTGTACTTACCCAGTGAGCTGTCATGTGCAGATACTTGCCAGATGTACTGCTGCCGGGCCTCCTTTAACAGTCATGTATGTCAGACAGAACAGTGGGATGCTGCACAGATATATGTTATATCTAGTGGGTAGTATGTGGCAATGGCACCCCTGTACCAGTGGTTATTATGTGTCAGGCCAGATAGGGGTGTGTGAATGCATAACCTATGGTGGCATATGTATACCAGCCATTATGTGTTATACCCATCTACATGGCTGTTAACATCCATATTGTCAGGCATGATACACGTTTTACACTAAGGGGTTCTGTGTACACCTCTGGACTGTACAGAGTTTGCCAGAATGTCCACACATATTGGCCAATATCTCTGCTGCAGTTGACAGGGGCAGTACGTGCTAGCAGCAGTACTTTACTATGATGTCCTTAGGATGTCTGTCAGTAGCCAATGGCACACATGTAGAAAGCATATGTGACCTCCCACACACACCATGTCTGTGAAGACAATCCCAATTACAGTAGCAATAGTATATAGAACTGTAATAGTACACAAATAAAGGTTTTACATTCCTGCAAACCCGTGTGTGGTGTTTTTTCCTATGACCTCTATGTGGGTATATGCTGCATGCAATGATTGTCATTTGTATGGGTGGCCCAAACAGTGTGCAGTTGTTCAGGTGTGAACTGTAGGCATAGTGGCTCTTACATATTTTGTGCACCTTCTACATAAGTATCTTACTGTACATATCTCTACGTGTGTATGTGTAGTCACATGTATATCTATACAGATGTAAATATATATATATATATATATATATATATATATATATATATATATGTATATCTGTATCTGCTTATGTGTGTCTGCATATATGTTTCCTGAGGATGTTGATAGCTTCCACATTTTACATTTCCTATCAGAGCCAGACTGTACTGCATGATATGTTACCAATACCAGCCTGACATCATACAGGTGGGATGTAATACTGTTAACATCTTGTGCCCATGTCATGTTAGGTCCTGGTTATGGGATCTGCAACACTTGGCAGTGTATTGGAGGGCAGACGTGTTTGGCTGTGAGGGGGTATGCCTATTCGTACACTACATATATGGTTTGGGGCCTCTCAACCCCATTAATGGTGCATGTGGAAATATTTGTTTTTGTTAATCTATCATTGTGATCTACAAATGTATGGCCACATATACCTATATATATATATATATATATATATATAGGAAAAACACAAACCCAAGAGGCAGTAAAGTTATCCAAATGATGTATGATTCAAGTCTTTGATGAAATAAAGGTTCCAAGACGCAGGCAATAAAAAAGAATCACAGTTTATTGCAATAATAATCGTAAGCGCTTTCACGGACTTCACTATCCGCTTCCTCAGACGATAATGATACAAAGAGCACATCCCTTTAAATACTAACATTGACTCCTCATATTTTATTAATTATCCAATTAAACATAAACACAATAAAAACTCTTATAAAAAAATAATAACAATTGTTTTATAAAATGTTAAAAATAATAATAAATAACCACTAACAAAAACAAGACAAAGAGACATATTGTATTAGCAGCTTATTTTAGTCTATTTTGTTTTATTTTATTTTATTTTCCTGGAGTTTAATGCAGGCTTTATGGAAACTGTATCATTTAGGCCCCTCCCTCTATGGGCACCCAGCCGCAGAATCCATTTAAGCTCTGCATGTTCAGTATCATTGACAATGTTACCTATCCGTAAACTGGGTGGTTGGACATGTAAAATCTGAAACAGAAACATATGGGTGGGGCCATATTGAACCACATGTTTTGCTATGGCATTATATTCTTCTTTTCTATTAATGCTATAAATGTGGTCCCTAACTCTTTCTCGCAGGGATCTATTAGTTTTGCCCACGTAATAGCAGAAGCATGTTATACAGTGGGCAATATAGACAATATTTCTGCTATTACAGTCACCCTGCGTCCTGAGCTGCCACAAAAATCCTGTATCAGGATGTCTATAGAACCTCGATTCATCAACATATTTACAATACGTACATTTACCACATTTCCTGGTCCCCAAGAAAATATTGTACATACTCTCATATGGATTCTTTCGTTCATTTGGATAACAAAGAGATTGTTTTAGAGTTTTACAATTCTTGTAAATAAATGTGGGTTCATTTCCCACCAATTTGTGTGTCTCATCATCCACTAATAAAATGTGCCAATTATTGTTCACTATCTTATGTATCCTACTAATATTGGCACAGTATGGTATCACTATTGATGGATTATTGTCCCATTTAGTGTCATTCTTCCATCTATTAAGAGTGTTATTAGATGAAAAAAATGGTTTAGCTCTAAAATTTCTCAGTTCATCCATTTTTTCATATACACTGTCAATTTCTTCATGCGCATAACCTCTATTTAAAAAACTTTGTTTAAGCTTTCTAAGTTCATCAACAAAAATAGTATCATCACAGCATAATCGTGACAGCCTCATGGCTTGTCCTTTAATAATATTTGTGAATAGCCTCGGGTTGTGCATACTATCATGGTGGAGAAATGCTGATCTATGGCAGGGCTTTCTGAATATTTTGGTTTTTAAGGTATTGCCCTCCTTATATATGTTGACATCAAGAAAATCTATTGTTCTGTTTGAATAATTAGCCGTAAATTTTAAAAATTCATTTGTAACATTTAGTTCATTGATCAACTTTATACAACTTTCTTCATTGCCTTTCAGGACAATGAAGAGGTCATCAACGAACCTTTTAAAGAAGAGCACTTGACTGTTGTTAATAAGATTTTGTTGTTCCCAGGAGACCATAATTAAGTTGGCATATGTATTTGCGCAACTTGTTCCCATGGCTATTCCTGTATTTTGCTTGTAATATTTGTTATCAAATAAAAATACATTATTGTCCAGGACCAACTCCAATAAGAAACATAATAAATCAGCCTTAATTGCTTCCATGTTGTTGTCATTTATTAACAAATTCCTAAGCATTTCAAGGCCTGTGGAATTGGGAATACACGTAAATAATGATTCCACATCCATTGTGATGAAATAATAATTTTCCATATTTGTACATTCAATGCTAAACTGGTAAAGATCTTTCAAAAACTCTTCCGTATCCTTTAGAACATTTTTATATTTGGCTAATATGAATTTTAATTCATAGTCTAAATAAACTGAGATCGTCTCTGTGGACCAACCTGCCCCAGCGACTATTGGGCTAAATTTGGGGCAATTGGGATTTTTATGGACTTTAGGAAGTCCATGCAGCCTAGGTATAAGGGGATATTCAATATTAAAATAGTTAAACAATTCTTTAGTAATGATGCCAGAGTGTAGACAGTCTAATAATGAAAAATAAATGGCTTTAAACAAGTCACAGATATATTCTAAAGAAACTTCTTCATATGCATTCGTTGTTAACATATCATTCATGCTATTTAGATAGTATGACATATCCAGCACTACCACAAGCCCCCCCTTATCACAAGGTCTGATAATAATGCTTTCATCTTCTTGTAAACTACGTAATGCTAAACATTCCTGTTTGTTTAAGTTATTAATACCCTCAGATCTCATAAACAAAGAATCTTCATAAATATCCTTTTCAACAGTTTTTAAGAAAATTTCAATATTGGGGGGTGCTACAGGAACATAATTACTCTTTTTCTTAAACTTTTTCTGGTATACTTCGTTATTCTGTTCTAAAGAAAGTTTTAAAGAGACATCACGTGTAAACATGCGTATTGCTAGAATCGTCTCACTAATGTCAATGCAGGTAGTGGGAATAAATCCCAGGCCTTTATTTAATAAAGAGCATTCTGATACTGTTAGATTGCGTTTGGAAAGATTCCAAATCAAGTTTCTGTTGTCCACATTTTTTTGATTGTACGCACCTGTGGAGCTTGTGTCATCTCTTTGCGCTTCTGTCCACGCTGGTTGTTGTCTTCCAACGATTTTTTCCTTGTTGCCCTGAAGGGTAATGGAAAAGCCAACGGATCAACAGTGTTGGATGTATCTGCCAAAATTTTTCGTCGTACATCAGGTGCTGGGCGTACATTACTGTTTGTATTTGTTTCCCCGTTCATCTCAGCCCCAACTAATACTTCTTTAGGTGTAGAATAAGTCGATGCTGGTAATTGTGGCGACAATACAGTTTCAGTGTTGGTAACACTGGCATCTGTTGAGTTACTCGTATTCGTTGTAGTCAACATTCCTTCTGACTTCCCTTGAGGTTCACCTCCTTTTGTTCCCGTTGCTTGTAGACTGGTAGCACTAATGCGAGTTGAATCAGCGTATGTGCGTGATGTCATCGTACGTTGAGAACGTTGATTGATGTTATTGGTAGCTATATTCACAGCAACATTTCTCGGCCAAGTAAATACATTTTGATTTTTGAAATCATCCAGATCTCTGAGTATTTTTCTTTTTTTCACATCAAGAAGCTTGACTTCATAGCGAGATATTTTCTCCGTTAAATCTTGTAGAAATACTTCCGTTGGAGCTTCTCCATACAAGTTAAACAGTTCGCCCTGTTGCTGAATAATCTCTTCCTTTAAACTAAGTTCTATCGGTTGGAAGAAATTCAGAATTAATTCCATGTAGGCTCTGCTTGTACTTATATTGAGTTGTTGCCATTTTGTTAAAAGTTCTGGATATTGATTGCCAAACGTAGGCATAGTCAGTATCCTTAGACCTCGGGGGATAATGTTCAGACTCAGACTTGCTTCCAAATGATAACGTTGATTTTGCAAACGTTTGAATTTAAATACATTGTTTTCGATGTCACGCTTAAGATTTCTTATTAGTACATCATTATCAGAGTTAAAGGGTATTACCTCAGGTACTGTTAGCGAACTGGTGTTCATAAGCGGATTTTCGTTGGTAGTTAGTAAGCTTCTCAGACTGTTGTTGAGTACATTTCCTTTCGTTCCTCCTGAACACTCCATAATGTTTGCTGCCTCTTTCCCAAAGCCCAACGAACAAGTAAAAAACAGTGTCCCAATGCCAAGTAAATAGGAAAAACACAAACCCAAGAGGCAGTAAAGTTATCCAAATGATGTATGATTCAAGTCTTTGATGAAATAAAGGTTCCAAGACGCAGGCAATAAAAAAGAATCACAGTTTATTGCAATAATAATCGTAAGCGCTTTCACGGACTTCACTATCCGCTTCCTCAGACGATAATGATACAAAGAGCACATCCCTTTAAATACTAACATTGACTCCTCATATTTTATTAATTATCCAATTAAACATAAACACAATAAAAACTCTTATAAAAAAATAATAACAATTGTTTTATAAAATGTTAAAAATAATAATAAATAACCACTAACAAAAACAAGACAAAGAGACATATTGTATTAGCAGCTTATTTTAGTCTATTTTGTTTTATTTTATTTTATTTTCCTGGAGTTTAATGCAGGCTTTATGGAAACTGTATCATTTAGGCCCCTCCCTCTATGGGCACCCAGCCGCAGAATCCATTTAAGCTCTGCATGTTCAGTATCATTGACAATGTTACCTATCCGTAAACTGGGTGGTTGGACATGTAAAATCTGAAACAGAAACATATGGGTGGGGCCATATTGAACCACATGTTTTGCTATGGCATTATATTCTTCTTTTCTATTAATGCTATAAATGTGGTCCCTAACTCTTTCTCGCAGGGATCTATTAGTTTTGCCACGTAATAGCAGGACCATGTTATACAGTGGGCAATATAGACAATATTTCTGCTATTACAGTCTCCCTGCGTCCTGAGCTGCCACAAAAATCCTGTATCAGGGTGTCTATAGAACCTCGATTCATCAACATATTTACAATACGTACATTTACCACATTTCCTGGTCCCCAAGAAAATATTGTACATACTCTCATATGGATTCCTTCGTTCATTTGGATAACAAAGAGATTGTTTTAGGGTTTTACAATTCTTGTAAATAAATGTGGGTTCATTTCCCACCAATTTGTGTGTCTCATCATCCACTAATAAAATGTGCCAATTATTGTTCACTATCTTATGTATCCTACTAATATTGGCACAGTATGGTATCACTATTGATGGATTATTGTCCCATTTAGTGTCATTCTTCCTTCTATTAAGAGTGTTATTAGATGAAAAAAATGGTTTAGCTCTAAAATTTCTCAGTTCATCCATTTTTTCATATACACTGTCAATTTCTTCATGCGCATAACCTCTATTTAAAAAACTTTGTTTAAGCTTTCTGAGTTCATCAGCAAAAATAGTATCATCACAGCATAATCGTGACAGCCTCATGGCTTGTCCTTTAATAATATTTGTAAATAGCCTCGGGTTGTGCATACTGTCATGATGGAGAAATGCTGATCTATAACAAGGCTTTCTAAATATTTTGGTTTTTAAGGTATTGCCCTCCTTATATATATTGACATCAAGAAAATCTATTGTTCTGTTTGAATAATTAGCCGTAAATTTTAAAAATTCATTTGTAACATTTAGTTCATTGATCAACTTTATACAACTTTCTTCATTGCCTTTCAGGACAATGAAGAGGTCATCAACGAACCTTTTAAAGAAGAGCACTTGACTGTTGTTAATAAGATTTTGTTGTTCCCAGGAGACCATAATTAAGTTGGCATATGTATTTGCGCAACTTGTTCCCATGGCTATTCCTGTATTTTGCTTGTAATATTTGTTATCAAATAAAAATACATTATTGTCCAGGACCAACTCCAATAAGAAACATAATAAATCAGCCTTAATTGCTTCCATGTTGTTGTCATTTATTAACAAATTCCTAAGCATTTCAAGGCCTGTGGAATTGGGAATACACGTAAATAATGATTCCACATCCATTGTGATGAAATAATAATTTTCCATATTTGTACATTCAATGCTAAACTGGTAAAGATCTTTCAAAAACTCTTCCGTATCCTTTAGAACATTTTTATATTTGGCTAATATGAATTTTAATTCATAGTCTAAATAAACTGAGATCGTCTCTGTGGACCAACCTGCCCCAGCGACTATTGGACGAAATTTGGGGCAATTGGGATTTTTATGGACTTTAGGAAGTCCATGCAGCCTAGGTATAAGGGGATATTCAATATTAAAATAGTTAAACAATTCTTTAGTAATGATGCCAGAGTGTAGACAGTCTAATAATGAAAAATAAATGGCTTTAAACAAGTCACAGATATATTCTAAAGAAACTTCTTCATATGCATTCGTTGTTAACATATCATTCATGCTATTTAGATAGTATGACATATCCAGCACTACCACAAGCCCCCCCTTATCACAAGGTCTGATAATAATGCTTTCATCTTCTTGTAAACTACGTAATGCTAAACATTCCTGTTTGTTTAAGTTATTAATACCCTCAGATCTCATAAACAAAGAATCTTCATATATATCCTTTTCAACTGTTTTTAAAAAAATTTCAATATTGGGGGGTGCTACAGGAACATAATTACTCTTTTTCTTAAACTTTTTCTGGTATACTTCGTTATTCTGTTCTAAAGAAAGTTTTAAAGAGACATCACGTGTAAACATGCGTATTGCTAGAATCGTCTCACTAATGTCAATGCAGGTAGTGGGAATAAATCCCAGGCCTTTATTTAATAAAGAGCATTCTGATACTGTTAGATTGCGTTTGGAAAGATTCCAAATCAAGTTTCTGTTGTCCACATTTTTTTGATTGTACGCACCTGTGGAGCTTGTGTCATCTCTTTGCGCTTCTGTCCACGCTGGTTGTTGTCTTCCAACGATTTTTTCCTTGTTGCCCTGAAGGGTAATGGAAAAGCCAACGGATCAACAGTGTTGGATGTATCTGCCAAAATTTTTCGTCGTACATCAGGTGCTGGGCGTACATTACTATTTGTATTTGTTTCCCCGTTCATCTCAGCCCCAACTAATACTTCTTTAGGTGTAGAATAAGTCGATGCTGGTAATTGTGGCGACAATACAGTTTCAGTGTTGGTAACACTGGCATCTATTGAGTTACTCGTGTTCGTTGTAGTCAACATTCCTTCTGGCTTCCCCTGAGGTTCACCTCCTTTTGTTCCCGTTGCTTGTAGACTGGTAGCACTAATGCGAGTTGAATCAGCGTACGTGCGTGATGTCATCGTACGTTGAGAACGTTGATTGATGTTATTGGTAGCTATGTTCACAGCGACATTTCTCGGCCAAGTAAATACATTTTGATTTTTGAAATCATCCAGATCTCTAAGTATTTTTCTTTTTTTGACGTCAAGGAGCTTAACTTCATAGCGAGATATTTTCTCCGTTAGGTCTTGTAGGAATACTTCCGTAGAAGCTTCTCCATACAAGTTAAACAGTTCGCCCTGTTGTTGAATAATCTCTTCCTTTAAATTAAGTTCTATCGGTTGGAAGAAATTCAGAATTAATTCCATATAGGCTCTGCTTGTACTTATGTTAAGTTGTTGCCATTTTGTTAGGAGTTCTGGATATTGATTGCCAAACGTAGGCATAGTCAATATCCTTAGACCTCGGGGGATAATGTTCAGACTCGGACTTGCTTCCAAATGATAACGTTGGTTTTGCAAACGTTTGAATTTAAATACATTATTTTCGATGTCACGCTTAAGGTTTCTTATTAGTACATCATTATCAGAGTTAAAGGGTATTACCTCGGGTACTGTTAGCGAACTGGTGTTCATAAGCGGATTTTCGTTGGTAGTTAGTAAGCTTCTCAGGCTGTTGTTGAGTACATTTCCTTTCATTCCTCCTGAACACTCCATAATGTTTGCTGCCTCTTTTCCCAAAGCCCAACGAACAAGTAAAAAACAGTGTCCCAATGCCAAGTCAATAGGAAAAACACAAACCCAAGAGGCAGTGAAGTTATCCAAATGATGTATGATTCAAGTCTTTGATGAAATAAAGGTTCCAAGACGCAGGCAATAAAAAAGAATCACAGTTTATTGCAATAATAATCGTAAGCGCTTTCACGGACTTCACTATCCGCTTCCTCAGACGATAATGATACAAAGAGCACATCCCTTTAAATACTAACATTGACTCCTCATATTTTATTAATTATCCAATTAAACATAAACACAATAAAAACTCTTATAAAAAAATAATAACAATTGTTTTATAAAATGTTAAAAATAATAATAAATAACCACTAACAAAAACAAGACAAAGAGACATATTGTATTAGCAGCTTATTTTAGTCTATTTTGTTTTATTTTATTTTATTTTCCTGGAGTTTAATGCAGGCTTTATGGAAACTGTATCATTTAGGCCCCTCCCTCTATGGGCACCCAGCCGCAGAATCCATTTAAGCTCTGCATGTTCAGTATCATTGACAATGTTACCTATCCGTAAACTGGGTGGTTGGACATGTGGTTCAATATGGCCCCACCCATATGTTTCTGTTTCAGATTTTACATGTACAACCACCCAGTTTCCATAAAGCCTGCATTAAACTCCAGGAAAATAAAATAAAATAAAACAAAATAGACTAAAATAAGCTGCTAATACAATATGTCTCTTTGTCTTGTTTTTGTTAGTGGTTATTTATTATTATTTTTAACATTTTATAAAACAATTGTTATTATTTTTTTATAAGAGTTTTTATTGTGTTTATGTTTAATTGGATAATTAATAAAATATGAGGAGTCAATGTTAGTATTTAAAGGGATGTGCTCTTTGTATCATTATCGTCTGAGGAAGCGGATAGTGAAGTCCGTGGCGCTACGATTATTATTGCAATAAACTGTGATTCTTTTTTATTGCCTGCGTCTTGGAACCTTTATTTCATCAAAGACTTGAATCATACATCATTTGGATAACTTTACTGCCTCTTGGGTTTGTGTTTTTCCTATTTACTTGGCATTGGGACACTGTTTTTTATATATATATATATATATATATATATATATATATATATATATGGGTCTACTTCAAATTACCGAAACGCCAGTTCGCCGACACGTGGAAGAGGAACGCGAAAGGACCGACAACGCAGTTGACCGACATGCTGAAATCCCAACAGCTGGAAGATCGACAAGGGGAACGTGTAAGCGCGACTTGGTAAGTATGCGCTAGTGAGGGATTTAGGATTAGGGAGCGGACAGGTAAGTGTGCAATAGTGAGGGATTTAGGGTTAGGGTGTGTGAAAGGTGAGTGTGCGGAAGTGTCGGAGTTAGGGTTTGGGTAATGTAAGTGTGTGTTAGTGACGGGTTTATGTTTTAAGGTGGGTTAAGTAAGTTAGGAATAGGGTGCAGGTAGGGTAAGCATCTGGTACTGTCGGACCTTAGGGTTAGGGGTGGGTTAAGTGAGTTAGGGTTAGGGTGCAGGTAGTGTAAGTGTGCGGTAGTGTCGGACCTTAGGGTTAGGGGTGGGTTAAGTGAGTTAGGGTTAGGGTGCAGGTAGGGTAAGTGTGCGGTAGTGTCGGATCTTAGGGTTAGGGGTGGGTTAAGTGTGTTAGGGTTAGGGTTAGGGTGCAGGTAGGGTAAGTGTGTGGTAGTGTCGGACCTTAGGGTTAGAGTTTGGGTTAGGGCTAGTGGATATGTAATGTAGTGTAATGTGTTGTTTACGTGTAGTGTGTCGGTGTAATGGTGTTCGGTGTTTTGCGTTGTCGATATCGTGTGTTGTCGGTTGTTTGGTGTCGGTGGTTTGTGTGTCGGCAAACTGGCGTGTCGGTGTTCTAAAGTAGACCCATATATATATATATATATATATATATATATATATATATATATATATATATATATATATATCTGCTTAAATATATATGACTATGTCCGTATATACCTACATAGATATATATCTGCATACATATATGTACCTTCCTGTGTATATGTACACATATAGGAGTAGACATGTGTTGATGTAGGCATTTGCATGTATATATGTTCATATATATTTAAATATATATATATATATATATATATATATATATATATATGTGTGTATATATACTATATATATATATGTGTATATATACTATATATATATATTTACAATTATATATATATATATATATATATATATATATATATATATATACCTACATATATAGATATGTTGTATCTGTTTAGATATTAATATATTTACACACACACACACACACACACACACACACACACACACACACACACACACACACACACACACACACACACACACATACATCTAGATGTTGGTATATATTCTCTGTACTGTTGCATGACTGGGCTGGATGATATATTTCTGAAAACATCAGATTTATGTATATCTGCCATGGCTTAATGGCAAATCTCTTTGTCTATGGTATGCAGGGTCCTTGGTTCAAGTCTTGCAGACTGTTGGATACAGAGGTACTTTAAAGCAGTTGTATGCGGGTTTGAATGGAGCTATGCACTGCTAACTTCCAGTTACAGTTTCTTATACTCAGTTAGCTTCAAAATTGCTTAACCTGTGTAGGCATAGCTTACCCCCATGCAAATAGGCTAAAACCCACTTACTGCTGCTTAAAAGTGCTTACTCCCACTTACCTCCATGCTAATTTCTTTAAAAGAAAAGAAGAAGGGGTTGATAGGAAAGTGGTATAAAAAGGGGCACAAAGAGGGAAAGACAGTAGGGAAAATAGCCAGGGATGTGCAGGAAGGGTGTAGGGAAGGTCCACAGCTAGCCATTTCTTCTACAGCAACAGTTGTGCATATACACTGAATTTGGAGGTAGATTTGGACACTCAAACCCCTGGGTGGGGGGTGAGGACAGCAATAATTAATTGTGATGCCAATTAGACCGGATTACTTGTGTCCAGTGGACATGTGTGCAAAATGGACAGCTATGTATGGGATGAGTTTTTTTTTTTGTGGGAACAGATTGCCCTTTTTTTTCAGATGAGAGTGGGATGTTGGGGAGGGTTAGTAGGTATAATTGGGGAGGTAGGTTAGGTAGGTTAACAGACAAGACAAACAAGATGCATACAGGGGCGGTATATGACACATGTGGGGGGCAAATACCTTGGATGGGGAGAGGTGTTTGGAAGCCGCAAGCCCATGAACTCCCAAATGGAAAATGTGGGACTGAGGTCCCCACCCATGGCAGTTACCACTGCACCTTCAAGGCCCAAAGGTGGCTGTGCTGGGGGCTGGGTAGGAGGGGCAGGCTCACCCTCTAATTGTGCCATGCGGTCCTCAAGCTGGTGTAGCTGGTCTCGAATCTCCTTGTCGAGCTCTGTACGCGTCACAGCCCGGACCTGACGGTGGGTGACAGGTACTTCTCCGCCCCTGCTCCTGGGGTGGCAAGACCCATCCCCTGAGGCAGTTCCACCCAAAGGTGGGGCAGAGCAAATGGAGGAGGAAATCTCAGGCTGGGACCCAGACGTGCTGATGCCTGGTGCCATGGCCAGCTGAGGTGGAACAGGTGGGTCCGCTGGGACCGGCCTTCCTATACGAGCTATGGTGTTGCAGTTTTAGGAAAGATATTGGTTAGTAATAGTCAACAGCATTCAAAATTATTTATAACAGCATGCATAGGTATTCCCATTAACCCAAGACACCAGATTTACAACAGTTGCAGGGTGAGCAGAACACATGCCTATATGGGACAACAGTGGCCATCACAACAGCATGCAGGTTTCATTGATGGCAACAGGCTGCCAATATGGGATTATAGTAACATGGCACACGCATAGAACCAAATGTAAATATTTATAAACCAATAGGACATATGTCCCAACCAAAGTTTGGAGTATACACGTACCCATTGAGGTGTGTAATTAGGTTATTGTTGCACATATGGTGGGGGTGAGAGCGAGAGGTCAATTAACAACTAGTATATCCCTGTAGTTTTCACAACTTTCTTAGTCACTGCAGTGATCTGTCCCTTACATGTATTATTACACTACCCAATGGCCTTACTTCATACAATGGTATGTTTGTAGATTAGTATATATGTGGACTGTGTCTTACGTATAGTCTACACCTCTTACCTGATATAGTTGTTGAGAAAATCATTAACACTACCTGACAAATTCTACACATACTCCCAGATTCCATGCTTGTAGACAGGTATATGAGTGAACTGTGTTGTACCTCTGTCTATATCTCTTACCTGTTATAGCTGTGGAGGGAACTTTGTTAACACTACCTAACAAATTCTACACATACTCCCAGATTCCATCCTTGTAGACAAGTATATAAGTGAACAATGTTATACCTACAGTCTACACCTCTTACCTGTTATAGCTGTGGAGGAAATATTTGTTAACACTACCTGACAAATTCTACACATACTCCCAGATTTCATGTTGATGTTATACACATACCTAACAATCTGTTATTGCACACACTCTCTATGTTCAGGTCTGGCTATCAGTTATATGTCAGTAAAAGCTGCCTACATTTCTTGGATCATCACACTGATTTGTTGGGGAACAGGTTACCAGGCAGCAGATATGGGCCATTAATCTGGACATGCTGGACAGATCAGAACAGTTGAGGGGTATGACTATGCCTACAGCTTTCTACCCGAACATTCTGCCACAGTCTGTACAGTAGATGGTCATGATTATGCTTACAGCTTTCTATCAGAACATTCTAGCATATTCTGTACAGTTGTTGGGTCTAATAATGCATACAGCTTTCTATCTGAACATTCTCACAGACTCTGTATGATTATGCATACAGCTTACTACCACTCCCCGGATTCAAACCCTTGTGTGTGTGGTAAAAATATTACAGTTGGCATCACAGTACACTGTGCTATCATGGACTTGGTATGAACCATTCCAATGTTATCTGTCTGTGTCTCCCTCAGTTGTACAATATGACAGACCTCTTGGGACTTCCAACATTGTTATACTGAACCTCCTACACATTTTATCAGCATTCAGCAGTGTGGGTAACACTGCTTATTACAACAGTACTGTTTAGAGAATGCAACACTACAATAACATATGAAAGCAGAATGTACACATGTACTCCAGGGGTTATACTTTTATTCCAAGATATTACACCTTTATTTCCCCACAACCTATATGACAGTCTTCCTTCCATATTGTCTAGTTTATTCAGTACATCCCATACACAATGCATTTTTATACTGGTACAACACTTTCTAGAACTGTTATATTTATCTGTTATGACAGTACATGCAAGATTATTACTAACCTGCCTCGTGACGCAGGCTTTGCAGCCTAGCAGCATGGGCTTGCTGGTTCACAGCCCACTCATCTGCAGCTGTCAGAGAAATACAGTGATATTTAACCATTACCTATCCATAGTATACACAAGCTAGACAATCATTATCTACGTAGTAGAATGAGTACTTACTCAGTGCTAGGGCATTGGCCATCTGCCTTGATTCTTGGATCCACTGCTCCAAGAGATCACTCCTCTGCCGCTTCAGGTCAGCATGGTGATGTCTGACTTGTTCACCAGTCTTGGAGATACCAGTGGCACTGGTGAGGTCATGGGAGAGACTGTCGCAGGCCTCCACTTTATAATGAGAGCCCTAGTACTGGCCCTGCAGTAGTCTCTGCTCATGGTGTTTTACTAGGAGCCATACCATGAATCTGGACTCCTGGGTGCCTCAGCACTGCACTCTAAATCGAGTGCCTTCCCCTACACCAGCCATTGTGTCTACAGTAGGAAGCTGCAACCAGTTATGGGAAGTATTTGTGCCTGTGGGGTTTAAATATGCCTGATTTCCCACACTTTCCCATGATCAGACGGTTATGAAAAGGCTAAGCTATAGGCAAACCTGCTTACCTAATGTTGGCATTGCATAAAGGGGTATACCACTGGGAAGATTGAGTTAGCCAGCCTACTCATTGCTTACGCCAAGTAAGCTGAGCTGTGCAATGCTTAGTGTTGCTTAATATTTAATTAGCATTATGTTTTCCGTTTGGCATTGATTTATTATTCGTTACATGTTATATCTGTGTCTGGTATCCATGATTCATGTGTACATACATTTTATGGGGTCTTGGGGACTTCAACACTTTATTACAATAACACCTCAGATCTAGCCTTACTGCAGTACTCCAGTTCACATATTTATGTTATGTGACAGGTTATACAACATCACACTGTAAATAGATTCCTTTCACATGTTCAGTTTGATTTTCCTATGGTGAGGATTTGCTTATTGAAACCTCAATCTTATGTGCTGCTACAATGGCTTAGTGGTTAACTACTGTGATTGTAGTATACAGGGTCTTGGGTTCAAGTCTTGCAAAGGCTGTTTATTTTGTTGCTGGGCAGAACATGGGTCGTTGGATACAGAGGCTTTAAGGCAAGTAGCAGTTGGGTTTGGTTTTGCTGTGCTATGAGCAGCACTGGCACTTGCTTTGGTGGTTACAGTTCTTCACTTCAGCTAAATTGCTTAGCCTGTGTAGGCAGTGCTTACCCCATGCAAACACACTTAAACATGCTTACTTTTGCTTACATATGCTTATACTGCTTATTTGTGCTTAAACCTGCATACTTGACACTGACACTTCTGACACTTCACATGTACATTTTCTGCAGTACTCCAGTTCATAAATATATGTTATTTAGTGGGTTTTTGCAACAAAAATATTGGTTATAATGTGGTTTACCATGTAAAATAAACTGTGCTGCAGTGGGACTCGAACCGGGAATGCCTGCTCATCAGGTGAATGCTGTGCCCACTACACTATTGCTGTGCTGCTTCATTTGCATATGTCTTCCTTGTTATCCTCTTCTGCCTTTTAAGCTGCTTTAACTGTAGCTAAGCGATGGGCACACCCGTGCACCTATGGTTAGCTGTACTCAGATTTAAAAAAATATATAAAGGGTTTCTTCATTTGATTTTTATGTACTGTTGCTGTTCTACACATGGGGAACTGTTGGTGGGGATATGCAGACACCCATGAGTGATTTCGCTCATTTCTTACCACTTTATGCTGTTCTACATTGCAGGGGGCATATTTATTCTGAGAGCTCTGCTCTCAGACACGCCCCCTGCACTTGTACATGTTCCGTGTAAGCCTAGGAGCTCGGACAGTGCGCCTTATTTAATATGCATGGCATGCTGCCATCCTGCTCCTAAACTGGTGCTTCCATGCAGGACTAAGCTAGTTCTGCATGGAAGGTTGGTAAATCCGGGGGTTTGTGTTTCACATTTGTATACTTTTTTTTTATTTTTTATAATTAAACCAGGTATTTAATATAATGAGCCCAAGAAAACAATATAACATATTCCCTTACATTTAAGATATTTGCTTTTGGGAAAACATAAGATCATATTCATGCAATATTTATAGTTAATATCTGCTATCATTTTTACAAAGTGTGTTTATCTAAAGAAGGCTACTCTTATTTCTTGGTGTGTTATATTTACTGATTATCCATAAATCTAAAAGTAATGCCACTTCCTCTCCCTCTTCCTTTATGTTTCCTTTCCAGCCAATGGAGCTGATGAAGTCTCTTTTAATATTCATGTGGTCACACTGAATGTTTCTTTCTGGCTACTCTTAATGGCTTATGGTACTCATCAGGTGCACATGGGGGGCTGCAGTCTGATGAGCTCACCCCTTGCAGGTTACTCCAAAGATGGAAACATTACTATTGGGGTAATTCTTCCGATTCATAGCACAAGTGTTTATCCATTACTCACATTCAGAGAGCATATTAAGCAGATGACATGTGAAATGTAAGTACCTAATGTCTAGTACAGCATAACTTACTTCAGAATGCATAGATTATTTATTAAGAATAATACAAACTAATATGTTCTATGTATAGATAACTGGCTGCTAAGCCTTTCAGAAAGGATAAATAAAAATTTTTGAAATGTTGTTCTTTCACTTTCAGTTCCACGATTCTCCAATACTGTGCAGATGCCAAGGTTTGACTTTAAAGTGAGACACTCTCAATCTCTCTCTTTCTCCATATGCTCGCTCTTGATCTCATTCTCTCTGCGATTGGTGACCAGAAGGAATAAAATGGATAGTTTTTTTCTCTTTCTGAAAAAAAAAAAATTAAAATAACAGCATCACTTGGATACTAATTATGGAATTGCTGGGCTTTTTCTCTCCAGAAGAATACTATCACAGGCAGCAGTGGAGGACATAGGATACAGTCCCCTATATCTAAGGGATTAAGGGGGATTTTGTCTGCAAAAAATTATTTTAATTTTCATCAATCACACTTGCAGTTTCCTGTTACTATGCTGGGAATTGCAATTAGATTCTTAGTTTTGGGAGTTATACTATTTTATTTATTTATTTATTTATTTACTTATTTATTTATTACAGTTTTGATGACCAGGATAGTCCACTGGGCCTGGAAGAGCCCGTTTTCAGTGGAGGCCCAGGGAGAAAAGCTCCACAGGATATAAACAATTTTACAGTTGTTATACAAAAGTAAATAAAGTAGTAGAACAGTGAAAAATACAGAGATAGTATACAATTTTTTTAAAAAAAGACATGCCCCTGGATTCTTGAAAGCTTGCATGGCGTGCAAGATTGGTGTAGGAGCTCAAGCAGGCAATATGTCTGCCGTGCGATCCAGGAACAGCCTGCAGGGGCGTGCACGAGCACTCCTGCACTAATCCTGCTTGGATGAAGCCCTTGTATGCAAATCACCCCATTTGCAGGAGAAATCTAAGCAAATGAGGTGATTTTGCAATCTAGGAAGCTTGCAACCATTCGTGCAGGAGTAGTGCTATCTGCAGAAATGTACTCAGTTAGTAACAGAGTACATTTCTGCAAAATCCAAAACAGAGCTGTGACAGCTCCAAATAAAGGCTGCATATCATGCAGTAAGCATGCCAATGGCCAAGTATAAGGCCATTGGCATTGCAAACATAAAAACAAAAATACAAAAATCAACTTTTATTTTATTTTAGCCAATCTCGGCTGTTTAAGAGAAGGGCAGCAGCTCGCAAACAGGATCGGGGGGAAAATAACAAAATGAGCCTAAACTAAGCATGCTAACTAAAATCAGTATTCTGCCATGCAAGTCAATGGCAGGCAGAAGACAACATGGGCAGTGAGTAGTGGTTGCTAAGGGGGGAGGCTCAGTGTGAGACATGTAACTATGCATTAGCAGGCAATCCAATGCAAATGAGGGGAATGCTAGTGAATCCCAGTTTTCCCCAGCATGTGAGTCAGGCCCCAACAGTGTAAGAGTAAGAGTAGTTTGGTGCAAGCCTAGGAGTTAGGTGACATCATGGGGGGGGGGGTGTCAGGCATAATGTAAGTGGATTGGAGCCCTGTGGCTCGGGTCTGCCCTAGCTTAGCACAGCTAAACTAGAGGGGTGTCTAAACCTGCCTAACACACAAAGCCTAAGTAAGTGTGTACGCCACGCACCGGGTTTTACAGGAAGAAAAAAGAAGTTAAACCAGGAAATAGCAGCAGTGTGCACATTTGAGCACTCTATTTTTCGCGCACGCACCCAGGCATAAACAGGAAGGCAATGGGAAGGGAAAACAGCAGTAGGAAGGTAATCAAGGAGAACTAGCTTAGCTGGCAGGTGAAATGTATCAGAATCAGCCAATTACACAGGCAGCAGACCAGACCAGCCCAGAACACTACTATAAATAAGCAAACACCTTCCCCTCTGTTTTTTCCCACACTCTACACCACCAGTGTAAACAAGCGGGGAACTTTTAACACTCATAACAGCAAAATGATAGGGGCTGCTATAGCTATCATACAGCAACTTGTGGATGAGGCTGAGTATAGTGAGGATGTGAATGCTGTTGACCAACCCACAGTGAGGAGACGGATAAGGGTGTACAGACCCAGGGTAACTTACCAGGAGCTACATGAGCTGGAGATAGTGGAGCGCTATATGGTGGACAGGGACCTCCTACAGCAAATTGTTGAGCTGTGCCGGCCACACCTGTCACACAGAACTAACAGAGGGAAACCCATCCCAGTAGATACACAGGTATGTGCAGGCCTAAGAATACTAGCCACAGGTACCTTCCAAAGGCCAACTGGGAATATGATGGGGATTTCACAGGCATCAGCATCCAAGGTACTTCACCAGTTCCTGGATGCCATATCAGCACTTGTCAGTGAGCACGTATATTTTCCCAACACCCGGAGGCATTGGCCAGCAATATGCAATTGTTCCACCAAATAGCAGAATACTCTGAGATAGTGGGTGCTATAGACTGCACGCACATATATATCAAAGCACCACCCGGTGAGCGGAGTAGGGTTTACATCAACCACAAGGACTTCCCCTCCATCAACTGCCAGGTAGTCTGAGATACCCAGGGCATAAAAATGAATGTGTGTGCTGGCTGCCTTGGAAGCTATCACAATTCCCACATCTGGCATCTGATGCAGCTGTACCAGAGATTTGCCAATGGGGACATCCTTGATGGTCACCTAGTGGGGGATGCTGGATATGCCTTGGCTGATGACACCCATCAAAAATGCACACACACCCGAACAAGAACTCCATAATAAAGCACACACACAGACCAGAATTATAGTAGAGCATGTGTTTGTGGTGTTCAAGTCACAGTTCTGGTGCCTGGACACATCCAGTGGAGCCGTGCAGTACTCACCAGCTACATGTTCCCAAATTGTCCTTGTATGTGCCATGCTACACAATATGATCCTGTGGAAACAGCTGCAGCAGGAACAGAATGGGTTAGGGCCACACAGCCCCCCACCATTGCCAAGGCCTGCACAAGCACAGAGTGACTCAGAGGAGGAACAACCTGAGCCTGCATCAGTAGGCAGAAGGAGGCTTTCCCAGTATGCCATGGCCTTGGCAAAGAGACAATGCATAGCACATAAAGTGGCACATGAGGGACCCAGGGAATAACACCTCTCTCTGACTCTCACATACAGTAAGAGGATTGCCAAACATTACACTACCTGTACTTAACCATGTGTAGGGAGTGTACTATGTGCATCTGACATAGGCAGCCCTCAGCACCACCCTCAATAAGGGGACACCACAAGGTAAGTGACTCACACATGCCAGCAGGGGGGTTCACATACCCAACAACAATCACAGCCAGCAGGACAGGAGTACACAAACACAAACAAAGGCTGTGCTATGGTCTCTGAATGAGGCCTATGGGTAACCCCCCAGGACTACACAGACAGATTACAGTAGGTCAGGCAGTGGGATGTCAGTTCTGAAGGGTAGGAAGTCAGAAACTAATATGTAGGTAATTAAAAGCTAAGATCTGTAGTACACTGATATGCCTGTAGTCAGCACAATAGGGAAGCCTACAGAATGAAATGGAATACACAACATACAGTCCTAGCAAATGTGTACAAGTGTCAGGTGTGCCCTCCCCATCCTACATAGACATTTAGTAACAGTCAGGTGTGCCCCCAATCCTGTGTAGAAATGTAGAAATAGTCAGGTGTGCCCCCCCACCTAGACATGCAATAACATTCAGGTGTGCTCCCCCAATTCTGTGTACAAATTTAGAAATAGTCAGGTGTGCCCCCCATTCAACGTAAAAATGTAGTAACAGTCAGGTGTGCCCCCCACTCCTGTGTAGAAATGTAGAGATAGTCAGGTGTGCCCCCCTGCTATACAGAAATGTAGTAACCATCAATGCCAAATGATCGATAGATACCCTGCAGAGACAGCATGCTACCTGTTGGTGTGCAACACAAAGGTCAGCACTACAGTACAAACTACCTGCACTCCATCCACACATGCAATACAGATGGCCATTCTGGGCATGCTCACACAGAGAAATGAAGGCAATGTCAGTCAAGAACATACTGAAAGATCAT
Organism: Protopterus annectens; assembly: GCF_019279795.1. Lineage (NCBI taxonomy): Eukaryota > Metazoa > Chordata > Ceratodontiformes > Protopteridae > Protopterus > Protopterus annectens. Next base: position 1,115,025,485 of record NC_056726.1, read on the forward strand.
ACTGGCCATGCTCACATACTTAGACACATGAAGGCCATGTATGCAAACACCAGTGGACCAGACATATCTGGCAGTCGCAGTTGTTAGTGCAGGCACTCGTCCGTAGGCACCACTCATGCCTTGCACACACAGTGGATAGGAATACAGACATATATGTAAGGACAACACACTATAATAAGCCAAAGGTAGATGTACATAGATGTGTGGAAGAGGGTGACTGTGACAAGGAGCCATCTAGGCCTGTCCCACCCAGCACACAGACAAAGGGCCCCAAACACATGAGGTTCAGATCTCACTCACTGCAGATACTAGCCACCAGTATCTGTCAGCTTTACAGACTATGTGGTGCACCTGGCAGATGTGCAACATGACTGTACAAGGAAGTAATTGTTTAGCAGCTATATACATGTACCTGTGAAATACGACCCTGTGTGTGCCCGCATGTGGCATGTCAACCCCTAGATGAATGGGTTATAGCCCATGCACACACACTGCCATCTCCATAGCCCTACTATGACAAGCCTGCTAAGGTCATCCACTGTGAAATACACCCTTGGGAGAGCTATAGCTCAGTAATCTCTGTGGTGCATCCCATAACTGCGTACTGCTGTAGTGTGATAAACTAGTTAGGTAGGACTTTTAATCCTGGACTTGGCAACCATTTGTGTTTGTGTCTGTCTGTCTCTGACTGTGTAGACAACAATGCTTTTTACCGTAGTCACACTCCCTACAATCCATATGCTCAACTTTGGCAAGGCTGCTGATGTCATCCACCTAGAAATACACCTCTGGGAAGGTTGTAGCCCAGTAATCTCTGTAGAGTGTCTTGTAACTGTGTACTGCTATAGTGTGATAAAGTAGTTAGGTAGGTGCTCTAATCCCAGCAATGGCAACTGTGTGTGTGTCTGTCTGTGTAGAGAGCAATTATTTTTAGGGTAGTCACACTCCCTACAAATCATATGCTCAACTTTGGCAAGGCTGCTGATGTCATCCACCTAGAAATACACCTCTGGAAAGAATGCAGCCCAGTAATCTCTGTAGTGCATGCAATTACTCTGTTCTGCTGTAGTGTGGTTTAGAACTCTGGTAGGGTTCCATCCCCACCCATGGCAGTTCTGGATGTTTTGTGTGTGTTTCAATGTCTGTGTACAGAGCAATGCATTATAGGATAGTCACACTCAGTGCATTTCAAATGCCCTACTTTGGCAATCCTTCTGATGTCATTCATTGTGAAATACACCTTTGGGGAAGGAGCTCTCCAGTAATCCTTGTGGTGTGTCCTATAACATCTTCATGCTGTAGTGTGATGTAGACCTCTATAAGGGGTTCTATACCCAAACATGTTGGCTGTGAATGTTTTGTGTGTGTGTGTGTGTGTGTGTGTGTGTCACTGTCTGTGTAAGGAGCAATGCATTTTCGGCTTGTCACACTCACTACAATTCGAATGTCCTACTTTGACAATCCTGCTGATGTCATCCAATTTGATATATACCTTTGGGAAAGGAGTACTCCAGTAATCTCCATGGCGCATACTCTAACTGTGTAGTGCTGTTAGTGTAATAAACTAGTTAAATAGGGGTTCTACTCCCAGATATGACAGGTGTGTGTGTTTGTAACCCATATCTTGTGTGGAGGTGAGTGTGTGTGACACCTGTGCCCAATGTGGAGTGGGCTTTGCATATTTCTTATATGGTGGCCCTACTATATATAACAATGCCCATCATACAGGGATAACAGGTGTGAAATAGCCGAGAGGCTGGGGTGCAAAGCCATACCCATAAATGTGACATCAAGGCCAGGCAATCACAGTTCACAACCCCAGTATTACCCAGAGCACACTCTTAACCCATGTCTCATACACACACATATGCCTAGGCAACAGTCAATATGTGGGTAGTACACTGCATATTGGCCACTGATAGTAACTATGGAGTGATTGCAGTGTGCTACAGAGGGCATGGCACCCTGTCCATCTGTCCATTAGGCACGTACATGCAGGCAGTGCACCTTCCCCATGTCCCCAATGGACACCTGCAACACCTGTGGTGCCATCACATGTGAACAAAACAAGAAGATAGAGCCAGCATACTGTGACCTGAAAGACGTTATTAATAAATAAACAACAAAAAACAGACCGGTTTCAGCTGGACAATATCACAGCCTTCCTCAGTGTGAAACAAGTAAATCAATCATTGTTGTTTAAATATATCCATCTCAAAGCTCATTGGTTCTTACCTAAAATTGTTCATTAAGACCAGGTGGAAATAATCCACCTAGTTTGACAATCCACCTCTTTTCTTTAGCATTTAAAATTGAATGCCAACCTGTCTTATTGGATCGATTCCCTCTTATGATATCAATGACCATAAAAAAAAAAATTGGCAGTTTTGTGTACCAATTGATGTTTAAAAAATGCATTGTGGACCTTTTTCTTCATAATGCAACTGATGTGTTCTGATATACGTAGTCTTAGTGGACGGGAGGTTTGTCCAATATAGAAAGAGCCACAATTGCATGTGGCCAAATATACAAGCCAATCACTGCTGCAACTGGCAAACAAATTGAGATCATAGACCACAGCGCAGTTTCTGCTAGAAAATTGTTTGGACTTGCTTACATAATAACAATTAGTGCAATGGCCACAAGGAAAACAACCCATCAATGGTTCACCAGTCAGTGTGGTCTGAAAAGGTTGTGAGTTATTATTCATGTTGCCACGTTTGTAATGATTGAAACAGGAACTTAGATTTTTACCTTTGCGAAAAGAAAATAAACATCTGTCTGGAATGATACTGGCCACCTCATAATCACATTGCAGAATATTCCAGTGTCTGTGCACACTCTGAATCAAAGTATCTGAGTTTCTGGCATAGGTAGTTACAAACCTAATGGGTTGTGGTGCAGTGACTGTGTGATCCTTATAAGTCAGTAGTTCCTGTCTGTCAAGTGAATTGACATGGTTGCTGGCCTTTACCACATCTCCCATACTGTAGCCCCGGGATTTGAACCTGCTCGTCAAAACCATCTTTTGTTGTTGAAAAGTAGAATCTTGAGAACAGATACGCTTCATTCTAATAAATAGTGATTTTGGAATATTACGTGCAATATGTGGCGGGTGAAAACTGGATGCATGAAGGATGGTGTTATACTGGGGATACTTCCTGAATACTTCTGTACCTAATGTGTGATCAGGTAATCTATTTATTGATACATCCAAGAAGGTGATGGTATTCAAATCATAATGTACAGTGAACTGTAACCCCCATATGATGTTGTTTCATGGTTCCTGAAGACATATTGGCCCAAAATGTCATGTCTTTTTGTAGAAATTTGAATCTGAAATTGTATTTTGGTGACACAGATAGCAACTATAACAAAGACAAATTTGTATATCACAAATCAAGTTTCACTCCCCCCTATGCATCCTATGGTACATCAGTTCCAGAATAGCATTCTCAAAGATCTTCAGTTTTCTAGCTCTGATATACATTTTAAATCAAACAACATCACTTTGGCTGAAAAACAAGCTATTCTGGAACTACAGAACAACAGAGATATAGTTATTATCTCTGCTGATAAAGGTGGAGCTGTAGTTGCACTGAATTGGTGTGATTATGACAGTGAGGCTAAAAGACAACTTTCAGATCAAAGATATTATTCGGTAATGCCCATTGACCCAACTTTCAGGTTTAAAAAACAGATCAATGAGTGCTTGGTTTGGGCCAGGAATGAAGCTATTATGACCGATGAGATTATGCATCAACTTATGATCCAAGATTCGGCATCTCAGCATATTTATTTCCTACCTGTTAGAAAAATATGCATTTGAATATATGTGAAATGCTAGTTTAAAAGCAAAGTAGTATGTAATGCATTTTATTCTATTAGTGATATAACAAAAAGGATGAATTCATGTGTAATTGCAAGTAGTTTTGAAACTGCAGTGTGGCTTGTAGCAAGTTGACCTCTGACCCTGGCAGTTGCTAGCTTAGCAAGTCTTAATGTTTATGCTTTTCACAAGTGATTATCTGCTGGGTCAGGAAATTAAATATGTGAAATAATGAAATCTTCTGCTCTTTCCTGCTGGGATGATTTGGCCTTGTGTATGTGTTATTAAGATAACATGCAGCTATTGGGAAAGTGTTACAGGGAACAAAGAAGTGTATTAAAAGACTGAATCTGCTATTGTATTCGAACTGGTCTGAGACCTTGGAGAAGTAACTTTACAGAAAGACATTATGTCTGATCAGGTGGATAGCAAGGCCGTATTGTTACCAGAGGAAAAATTTTTTAAAATATACAGCATCAGCATTAATCAATGAATAGAACATTGTAAGCTAAAGTGATGTAGATGCCCTGTGACATACCACATCAGTAAGGTTCATAGGTACATAAGTTCATAGTTTGGTACTAGGCTATCAGCCCTAGAGCCTATACAAGTCAAGCTATAACAATTCATTGGCTATTTCTTCACACATTATTTACTTCCCTGGACCCTTATCTAGCAGGGTGACTGACGTGATCCCCAGGGTGAATTTCCTATCTCCCATCCAATCGTCAAGGTTCCTCTTGAAGAGGTCCAAAGAGGCACTCTGCTTGACATGTATGGGCAATCTATTCCAGAGTCTTGGGAGTCTCTGGGTCAGGAACCTATCCCTCCAGCATGTTTTGTTTATTGTGAGTACAAGGTTTAGATCCCTGGAGCGTGTAGTTCTGAGGGATTGGGATTTCTTTAAGTGTAGCATGTCCAACAGCTCTGGGTTTGACATGGCCTTGTATGTTAAGCAGAGATCGCCTCTGAGTAGACGATATGCGACAGAGTATAGCTGGAGTTTTTAAGGTGGTCAGCGTAGGGCATCTGCTTTAGGCCTGTGATTCTTTTAGTGAGGTATTTCTGAGGCCTCTCCAGTTGTTGCAGATGTCTTGAGAGGTACATACCAAATGGGGCATTGTATTCTATAATGGGTCTAATGAGGGATGAGTACAGTGGGACAATTACCTCCTTTTTTCTGGATGAAAAGCCCTTCGTGATGAGGTGTGCCACATAGAAGGATTTCCTGACTGTTGTGGCAATGTGGTTATCGAAGGTGAGACCACTGTCCACCTGTGTCCCTAAGTCTCTTATCACACTTTCTGTGTTTAGTGTACTGCCACCTATATGGTAATTCATGGATACATGTTTTTTCCCAAAGGGGATAACAATACATTTCTTGGCATTGAGCTTGAGCCCATGGCTCTGGCACCAAGCATCTGTTTCTGTAAGGTCCTTTTGTAGAGTATCCACATCATTTGTGGATTCAATAATGGCTCCCAGTTTGCAGTCATCTGCAAACTTTGTTAGCCAGAGTCCCTTAGTGTTGACCTGTACTTCAGAGAAGTAGATGCCAAACAAGAGCGGCCCCAGGACTGAACCCTGAGGTACTCCACTTGTCACTTGTCTGGAGCTGGATTTGGAGTCAGCTACTTTTACAGTGTGGGTTCTATCAGTAAGCCATTTAGCAACCCATTGGGTGACATAGTGATTAATGCCCAACTTAGTAAGTGGGCACAACTTGAATGTAAAGACTATAAAATTGTATACTTCCTGTTTCATGTCAGACAAAATTCTGTACTTGTACGTTTTTTGCCTCCTGGTGTACACTAGTAAACTTTTGAACCTGAACCTCCTGTGTATTGATCACTTGATTTTATTTAACAGTTTGGTCCTTCTTTAGCCAGAAATCCCTCAGACAGCTGCAGATCAGAGTCTACCGGTGGTCGAATACTGTGCAGGAGAAGTTACCGAAACAGTTCTTCTTGGGTGAAAAGATCTCAGACTGAATTGTTGTTTAAAGAGGCTGGCCACTTTCTGATCTGTGGCCGAAGAGCGGATCCTGGACGGCTCAATACCGGAGGCTCAGGTAGGAAGATTTTGCCTTTTTTCTGTTTTAGATCAGGGACTAGGTTACAGTAAATATTGTTGTCAAGATTTGTTATGCAGATCAGGGACAAAAGGAATTATTATATATTTGGTCATAGATCAGGGTAACAGAATAAGGTAGGCAGTTATTCTAGATAAACTGTGAAAAGGAACTGAAATCTTGATATCACGTGATAAGAAGGATTACGTAACATTTTCTTTTGACATAGGAAATCAGTGCACTAAAACATTGCGAGATCCGCCCCTAACCAAAGACGCAAAATGTATGCAATCACAACGTTCTGATAATGTTAGGTATTATACGAAATGGGTTAACAAATATGAATTTGGTGGTAAATTAGATAAAACTTCACTGGTTAAACTCCTTAAACAACTTAAATCTGATGCGGGAGGTCAGGCAAAAAAGCAACGCCAGTTAGGCATCCCTCAGGCACACAACTGCATAACAAATCTTGACAACAATATTTACTGTAACCTAGTTCCTGATCTAAAACAGAAAAAAGGCAAAATCTTGAGGAAGCAAACCGTAGGGAACAGAAGATTAAAAATTCAAAAACATTATTCTTAGACAAAGAAGATAATAACATAGTAATAGCAACAGTTCCTCCTCCCCTGCCCCCTCCATTGCCTTTTTCAGATTATGAAGCGAATGGACAGGCTGGTCTGCCTCCGCGTTATCCTGAAGTCTCAGCGAGACCACAATCATTTGTTAGAGATCCTATTGAAACTAGGTCCCGAGCACGTAAAACACATGGGGATGCAGAATCATATCAAATAGAGAGAAACCTACAGGATGAGAGTGAGGAAGAAATATGTCCACTTATAGAGGTCCCAAATCCTCAGGCAGGACAGGACCCAACACTCTTAGTATACAGACCATGGACATCGGAGGAAATCCAGAAAGCTAATGAGGGAATTCCCCATCCGAAAGTCAATTTTAAGAAATTTTTAGAAGATTTGCAAGGCATGAGGTTGAGTTACCACTTGAATGGGGAAGAAGTAGAAAAAGTAGTAAGTCAAATTATAGGTCCAGATTGGCACATGATTTGTGGCACCTGGAATCCTCGTAATGCAGAGCTTAAACCACTCCCACATAGTGACGCAGAATTAGACAATAGAGTGAAAGGTCTTACAGACCGAATCTCTGAGAAATGGAAACCTAGAGCAGACTGGACTTGCATTAACCAATGCATACAACAGGAAAATGAGACAATAGATGGGTACTATGCTAGATTATTAGAATGTTTTAATAATCATTGCGGAATGACAGTTCCTGAAAATCAAGTGAATGATTCCCCATATGAACAACAGTTGAAAAATGCATTTTTAAAAGGTTGCATTGCACCTATCAGTAGCTTCATTACGAAGCACATGATAGACCATCGAACAGGTAGGCTACAAGCCTTACTTGAATATGCTAGACATGCTGAAAGAGATTTTAATAGCAAGAAGAAAAAGAAGGCACAAGTCTTCATTGCTGAAGACGGGGCTGAAGTATTTGTGTTACAGTCAGGTAAAAAGGGAAAGAAAAATGCCCAGGGAAATAAACAGTCTGACAAACGGTCAGAAGATTTTGAGGAAAGGAAAAAGAGAGGTGAATGCTTTAAGTGCAGAAAGAAGGGACATCTAGCGAGGGATTGTAAACAGAACAAAAAGGTAATCACAGAAGACAAGGGAGATGAGGACTGACTATATGATGGTGAAGAAACATCATGCAAAAGTCAGAAATCATCAGGAGAAGTTAATAAACAGAAAACAAATGTAAATGTGATAGAAGGAATAGAGGAAGTGCAAGTAGATATAGAGGATGAAGAAAGTGAAATTTTGGATTTAGCATTATTAAGCCTAGAGCTCTACTTAGCAGACACGAAACCGGAAGTTACACTTCCGGTGGAGGGAAGGGAAGTTAAATTCCTGTGTGACTGAGGAGCGTCACGGACCCTGATACACCCCTCCAAGTTACCAGAACATTCTGAATCACCTGATTATATACTAGTGAAAGCTGCGAATGGACAGCTATACAGGGAACCACTTTCCCATGATATAGCAATAACTGACCCTTTTCAGGTATGACCCAAAGAAGTAAGATTGTTGTTTCTGCAAAGTGTCCAGTGAACCTATTGGGTAGGGACCTTATGCAGATATTTGGCATAGCAGTAGTTCCAACTGTACAGGGTATGGAGGCACAGAGACAAATGGATACCTTTGTGGTGCGATCGGAGGGTGAAACTTTTTACTGGTACAGCCAGGACCTAGTTACGACTGGTCCAGGGGCAGTAACTGAGGAACTGATGAATGTAGCCATCAGTAAAGCCCCCTTCCTTGACACTGATCAACAGCATTTGTTACACTGTACTCTATACTACTGTAATACACCAGGACCTGATAGAGAATATGAGCAAGAATTGTTCAGAAATCGTGCAACTAGATTAGTATTACGTACTTTGTATTGGGATACTGAGGGGAACAGTGTGGTTAGCTGTTCATTACCTCAAGAATTCCTTGCATTGTATAGATCAAATCGATTGCCACATGTCAGCTTGACAAAGAATAAAAACGTAAAATGGGCAGACTTAGGAGAAAAGGTAACGAGGTGGGAGAAACAGACTGACTTGGAATTGTCAGAACAGGGAATACAGAAACAAAAGTTGAATTGGTTGACACAGACACATCCGGCTGTACACTTGCAATCTAGCGAGGACAGCTGATTAGCATTTTTATTAGAAGAAGAAGAGAAAGCCTTATGTGAGATACCAACGGCTCTTTGGTCAACAGGCAAGTCAGATGTAGGACTTATTCGAACAGCAGGACCAGTTACAATTACACCAGAATCGACATTTAGGCCACAGAAAAGACAATACCCTTTGAGGAAAGATGCAGAAATAGGAATCAAGCCTATAATAGCAGCATTACTCAGGGAAGGAGTACTGGTAGAATCTCCTGATTCACCATGTAATACACCCCTATTTCCTGTTAAAAAAGCAAACGGGGAATGGCGGATGGTTCAAGATTTACAAGCTGTAAACAATGCAGTGATACCCAGAGCACCCACGGTGCCAGACCCACATACTTTGTTAAATGACTTAAAACCGCAACAGAAATATTTCTCTGTGGTAGATATCAGTAATGCTTTCTTTTCAATACCTATACATCCTGATAGTCAATACTGGTTTGCGTTTACATTTCAGGGTAAAAGGTATACCTATACTCGACTACCACAGGGATATTGTGAGAGCCCAACAATATTTGCACAAGAAATGGCTAGCAACCTGCAGGGTTTACCCCACCAGGAGGTAGTCAAATTCTACTTTACGTAGATGACATCTTGCTAGCAGCCCCCACCCAGCAGCAATGAGGGAAGATACTGTAGCGCTATTGAAATTCTTAGCAACACAAGGACACAAAGTGAACAAAAGTAAGTTACAACTCTGGAAAAAGCAAGTTAGATACCTAGGATATGTGATATCCAATGAAGGTAGGATATTAGACGAGGATAGAAAGACAGCAATTTTACAAGCACCCAAACCAACAACCAAGAAGGAAATGATGTCCTTCTTGGGGACCACTCATTTTTGTCGGAGTTGGATACCAAATTATGCTTTGGAATCTGCTCCACTGACTTAATATATAAAATGCCAATGGCAGCACAAGATTTGTTACAATGGACACCCGAAGCAGAAACGGCTTTCTGCAGGTTGAAGCAGTTGATAGCTTCTTCATTAGGTTTAGGACTCCCAAATTATCACAAATGGATCTTTCAGACCATAGATTGTAAGCAAGGATATATGACGTCAGTGCTGATGCAACAACATGGGGATAAGCAACGCTCCATAGCCTATTATTCATCGCAGTTAGACCCAGTGGCGCAATCTTTGCCTCACTGTGTACAAGCAGTAGTTGCGGCTGCAATGGCAGTACAGGCTTCAGCCTCAGTGGTGTTATTCCACCCTCTCACATTGAGAGTGCCTCATGCAGTCGCAATAATTTTACTGCAAGAAAAAGTAGCATATCTCTCCCCTGCTAGACATCTTTCATGTATGACTATACTGCTGAGCCAACCTCATATGACAATTGAACGATGTACAACATTAAATCCATCAACATTACTCCCAAATCCTGCGGATGGCACACGCACAGCTGCCTGCAGGAAATTGAACAGTTAGCCTTGCCTAGATGAGATCTCACAGATATGCCCTTGGATGACGCTGAGGTGACATATTACGTGGACGGCTCATGCAGAAGGGGTCCTACAGGAAAGAATCTAGTGGGGTATGCAGTAGTTACAGACACTGAAATTTTAGAAGCCCAACCCTTACCACATAACTTGTCTGCACAAGCAGCAGAATTGATAGCTTTGACACGGGCATGTACTTTAGCAAAAGACAAATGTGTAAACATATATACTGATAGTCAGTATGCTTTCTCTACAGTACATGTATTTGCGCAACAATAGAAAAATAGGGGAATGATAACATCTAGTGGAAAACCAATTAATCATGCGCAATTTATTTTGGAATTATTAGAATCTATCCAGTTACCTACTAAAGTAGCTATTTGCAAATGTGTAGCTCATACAAAGCAACAGGATAGGATTTCGAAAGGAAATGTGAGAGCTGATGCAGCTGCAAAGCAAGCGGCCTCAGACTCAGAAACTTTACTTTTGAATGAGGAATTACAACCCTCTGAGATTTTAGATTTAGACATGTTGAAAACAATGCAGACGCTTACTACAAAAGCAGAAAAACAAAAATGGGAAAAACAAAGCGCAATTCTTGAAAATGGACTGTACATTTCCAAAGAGAAAAAAACGATATTGCCATCTAATTTATTTAGATATGCAGCTTTGTTGAGCCATGGGCAGTGCCATGTCTCAACAGGGGTGATGGTACAGTTAGTAAACCGAATATTCCAAACATACGGATTCACAAACTACACAAAAAAATTTTTGTGCAGCTTGTCATACTTGTAACAAGCACCATGCACAAGGGGCATTTAAACCTAAGCAAGGAAGTTTTCCTATACCACCATATCCGTTCCATACTATTTGCATGGATTTCATAGAATTGAATAAGTGCGAAGGGAAAAAATATTGTCTAGTCATTGTAGATATGTTTTCTGAATGGGTAGAAGCTTTTCCAACTAAACATCCGGATGCAGCAACAGTGGCGAAAGCCCTGATAAAAGAAGTAATCCCTAGATTTGGCATTCTGGAAAGGATTTATAGTGGCAATGGCACACATTTTGTCAATCAGACAATGCAACAACTTGGAAGATTTTTTGGAATCTCCTTGAAAAACCATTGTGCCTACCACCCACAGTCAGCAGGACTGGTGGAAAGGTACAATGGAACCCTTAAAAATAAACTTAGGAAGTTAGTTGACGAAACTCAGAAGAATCGGATATACTGTTTGCCTTTAGCGCTGCTGAGTATGAGAACGGTTCCAAATGTGAAGGGTTTGACTCTCTTCAAAATGGTTTATGGGAGAACATATTATGTGCCTCAGTGTAAAGCTCTCATGCCTGTAGAGCAAGAGGCTGACAGTTCATTAGCTAGTTATATGAGGAAACTGTTAACAAATAAATCTGTTTTGCAGTTTAACTCTTTTTCAGATAAGGAACAGACCAGACCGGTGGAAGCAGTTTTGGCTCCCGGAACGTGGGTGTGGCTAAAAGTGACGAAGAGGAAGAATTGGGCGAGTCCAAAGTGGGAAGGACCGTACCAGGTGCTGTTGGCAATGCCTACTGCAGTCAGAGTGGCTGAGAGGACGTCCTGGGTCCATTTGACACACAGCAAACAGGTAAAGAAATTTCAACTTGATAAAAACCTTGTGACTGATATACAAGGGCAAAATGGCCAAGAACAAAGTGAATAGAAATATAGATCAACCCCAGAGATGTTGCATAATCATTTTGTTGAGTATACATTTATTGACTATAATTGTGACAATTTTCCTCTTGTTGTGGTTTTTCCTACACTGAACCACACAAGTGAAAGTGGGGAGGCGTGACGAAACATCTATAGACTGGCATCCAAATTTTAACACATACCTAGCCATGAAGCATGTATATGAGGAGACTATGAACATTTCAAATTGCTGGGTCTGTACAGCTATACCAACAGCATATGGACGACTGATAATGTCCGCTGTCCCTCTGGGAATAAATGAGACTTGGGAGAATTTACTTTTTGATACAGGAACTGTGAGATCACAGGACAGAATAGCTTTATTTTTACCTGTCACACAAAAGGGAATTGTATGTTTCTATAAAAATGACACTCTCCAGGTGGGCTGGAGCAATTGTAATATAACAATATCTTATCGGTGTTATATTAAGACTAGTAATGGCAATACTCTTTGCAATACTAATTATGACTCATATTTGAACTCATTGAAAACAACCATGAATGAAATTCGCAAGAATCCTGTTTTATTTAAACAATTGTCAGTTATAGACCAGAAAATGTTTCATGCAGGATTAATGCGTATTAGTACTAAAGCAGAAAATTGTTATTTTATTTGTGGGAAAAAAGCATATAAATGGCTACCTGAGAATTGGTCCGGCAGTTGTTTTTTGGGTTATCTGGTTCCGGCTATAAGACATACTGTAGAATTACCTTTGGGTAAGATACGAAACGTGAGAGAAGCAGCCCGAAAACCTGAAGGTCAAGTCGAGAAACCTATAAATCCAGTAGGATGGATCGAAGCTGGCTGGAAAGACCATAATAATGTAAAAGATAAAAGCAAATTGACTCATATGGACTTGAGTGACAGTGTTATATCTTGGGCAGGAATATTCCCAGCATATGGAGCAGTCAAATCAATCTGGGAGTTGAGGAAACTGTCGAAACTTCTCGAAGTAATGAGTAATGCAACTTTCACTGCCCTAGAACTGGTGACTGATGAACTGAATGCGATGAGAACTGTTGTACTACAAAATCGAATGGCTCTTGACTTCACCCTAGTGGCGAGAGGTGGTACGTGCGCTCTTATCAAAGAAGAATGCTGTGCATACATTCCAGACAACAGGCATGAAATAAACAACCACCTAGAGGTAATTCAGCAAGTATCAGTCATGACTGAACCAGGCCCAAACCCACTGACGGACTTTTTCCAGAATCTATTTGGGGGGGTGGGGTTCCATCCTAATGAATATTCTGATTGCTATTTGTGTGGGTTTACTCCTAATAGGAGCATGTGTTTGTTGTGGAATTCCCTGCATGAAAAGATTAATCAAAGATTTTATTGATGTATCTGTTACTGAAACTTTGTACCAAGATACTGAGATTGAAAAATTGATCTCAGATGAAAACTTTTTCTGAAGTATAGACTAAAATGACTCACGTAGCTGAAAATCCTTAATGGAAGAGGTTAGGAGACAAAATGACATTATGCATACTTCAAAATAGAATAAAAAGAATTAATAGGAGGGAAAATGTTAGAAAAATATGCATTTCAATATATGTGAAATGCTAGTTTAAAAGCAAAGTAGTATGTAATGCATTTTATTCTATTAATGATATAACAAAAAGGATGAATTCATGTGTAATTGCAAGTAGTTTTGAAACTGCAGTGTGGCTTGTAGCAAGTTGACCTCTGACCCTGGCAGTTGCTAGCTTAGCAAGTCTTAATGTTTATGCTTTTCATAAGTGATTATCTGCTGGGTCATGAAATTAAATATGTGAAATAATGAAATCTTCTGCTCTTTCCTGCTGGGATGATTTGGCCTTGTGTATGTGTTACTAAGATAACATGCAGTTGTTGGGAAAGTGTTACAGGGAACAAAGCAGTGTATTAAAAGACTGAATCTGCTATTGTATTTGAACTGGTCTGAAACCTTGGAGAAGTAACTTTACAGAAAGACATTATGTCTGACCAGGTGGATAGCAAGGCCGTATTGTTACCAGAGGAAATTTTTTTTTAAATATACAGCATCAGCATTAATCAATGAATAGAACATTGTAAGCTAAAGTGATGTAGATGCCCTGTGACATACCACATCAGTAAGGTGGGCACAACTTGAATGTTAAGACTATAAAATTGTATACTTTCTGTTTCATGATAGACAAAATTCTGTACTTGTACGTTTTTTGCCTCCTGGTGTACACTAGTAAACTTTTGAACCTGAACCTCCTGTGTATTGATCACTTGATTTTATTTAACACTACCCAAAATTCACAAGGACCCTGTGAATCCACCTGGTAGACCGATAGTATCTGGGAAAGGGTACATTACCGAATCATTGTCTTTATACCTCACCAAACATTTGAAGCCTTTGTTATATGTAGTACGATCATGGTTGCAGGACACCACTAACTTTTTACAGATTATTTCATATACTCAACTTGAGTCTGGTTGGTTTATGTGCACACTAGATGTAAGTGCCCTATACACCAACATTCCCCATCAAGCAGGTTTGGATGCATTGGCCTATTGGCTTGAGGTGGCTGGTCTGTATCAACCAGATTTTAATTCCTTTTTGGTGGGTTTAGCAAAACACGTTCTAACTAACAACGTCTTCTTTTATCAAGACATTTGTTATTGGCAAACAAAAGGCACAGCAATGGGGGCATCATTTGCCCCTATATATGCGGATTTATTTATGGCCTATGTTGAAAAACATATTATTTATGATTGCCAAAACAATGTTTTTACTGAATATATTGACATCTGGAGATGTTATCTGGATGATTGTTGGATGGTGTGGAAGGGTGAGGAATATCAACTAACTGATTTCATATCCTATTTGAACAACAACATATGGGGGTTACAGTTCACTGTATATTATGATTTGAATAACATCACCTTCTTGGATGTATCAATAAATAGATTACCTGATCACACATTAGGTACAGAAGTATTCAGGAAGTATCCCCAGTATAACACCATCCTTCATGCATCCAGTTTTCACCCGCCACATATTGCACGTAATATTCCAGAATCACTATTTATTAGAATGAAGCGTATCTGTTCTCAAGATTCTACTTTTCAACAACAAAAGATGGATTTGACGAGCAGGTTCAAATCCTGGGGCTACAGTATGGGAGATGTGGTAAAGGCCAGCAACCATGTCAATTCACTTGACAGACGGGAACTACTGACTTATAAGGATCACACAGTCACTGCACCACAACCCATTAGGTTTGTAACTACCTATGCCAGAAACTCGGATACTTTGATTTAGAGTGTGCACAGACACTGGAATATTCTGCAATGTGATTATGAGGTGGCCAGTATCATTCCAGACAGATGTTTATTTTCTTTTCGCAAAGGTAAAAATCTAAGTTCCTGTTTCAATCACTACAAACGTGGCAACATGAATAATAACTCACAATCTTTTCAGACCACACTGACTGGTGAACCATTGATGGGTTGTTTTCCTTGTGGCCATTGCACTAATTGTTATTATGTAAGCAAGTCCAAACAATTTTCTAGCAGAAACTGCGCTGTGGTCTATGATCTCAATTTTTTTGCCAATTGCAGCAGTGATTGGCTTGTATATTTGGCCACATGTAATTGTGGCTCTTTCTATACTGGACAAACCTCCCGTCCACTAAGACTACATATATCAGAACACATCAGTTGCATTAAGAATAAAAAGGTCCACAATGCACTTTTTAAACATCAATTGGTACACAAAACTGCCAAATTTTCTTTTATGGTCATTGATATCATAAGAGGGAATCGATCCAATAAGACAGGTTGGCATTCCATTTTAAATGCTAAAGAAAAGAAGTGGATTGTCAAACTAGGTGGATTATTTCCACCTGGTCTTAATAAACAGTTTTAGGTAAGAACCAGTGAGCTTTGAGATGGGTATATTTAAACAACAATGATTGATTTACTTGTTTCACACTGAGGAAGGCTGTGATATTGTCCAGCCGAAACCGGTCTGTTTTTTGTTGTTTATTTATTAATAAAGTCTTTCAGGTCACAGTATGCTGGCTCTATCTTCTTGTTTTGTTGACTAATTGGTTTGAGCCGTGCATTTGCCTCCATGCAGGAGGTTCTTTTTAGATGTTGCCATCACATGTGACCCACAAAGGACATACCATGTCTGACAACTTGCCCTGTGTGGACAGATGTCACTTACACCAGGGAATGCCGTTAGCATGCTATCAATGGAGGTGCAGGGTAAACCTGCTGGCCATTACCAGTTCCCACCTCAGGTGGGCAAGACTGGCACATCTGATGATAATCTGCGTTCACAACATGGGCCAGACACCCCAGGTACAGTTCCACATGTCACTGTACATGCATGTGGGAGGTGTGCACATCCCAGACTCCATCCATGTCATGGACCAAGAAACACATACATGGCAAGCAATGCACAGCATTGGCCACACACAATAGTCACCCAGGTGACTGGATGGGGGCTACAATACCCACCTGTGTGGGCAAATGCAGGAAATATAGCCCTGAGCCTCAATGCAGACCATTGTAATGTGGCCTGATGGCAAGGTATACCCATCACCCAGCTTTGCATAGCTGTCTGACACAGTTGACCACCACACACCCATACAGAAATGCACTCAAGCATGTCAGTACTGGCACTCTGTGTGTTTGTCTTTGTGTTGTATTATGCGTATGATCACATCCACACTCACTACAACCCCCATTGGCATACTGAAGCATGCTGTCTGATGTCAGACACTTCCCCATACCCTTTGCCCATACAACCTCCGTATGACCTGTGTGGTGCATGTAATACCTGCACAGTGATGTGTTGTGGCAATCCCACTACTGATGAGTTGCAGTCCTGGCCCTGACAAGTATGTCAATGTGTGTGTGTCCCTGTGAGAGTGTGGCTGTGTTGCCGCTGATACCTGTTCATGCGGACAGGCATATGTACGTCACTTACCGTATAGTTACCATATCCCTGTTGCAGACGTCACTCACCATCACATATATGTTCTTAGGGCTCCATAACAGGTATGCCATGTGGAGCATCTAATCACTGCTTAGAACTGTGATAGCACTACATAGTCATCAGGAGTTTGATACCCTGTGCTGGTAGGTGTGTTGGGGATTTACCTCTAACAACATACACTGTGGAAACAGGGCAACACACTGGAGGGGGATGTGCCTGACCTGACTACAGACTGTAAGTGCTGCTATACTGCATTTGGAGTAATGTTGGTTTAACAGTGTGTGTGGATATGGCTGTCCTCCATGTTGCAATACCTGCCATGTCAGTTCCATGTTTATGAGGAATGACATGACCCTGCAGATGGGGAAGTGTGTTGTTCCTTTGCTGTCATCTATCACCCACAGAGCATCTATCTGTGAACTGCAGAAACTAGTGTGAGGATTGCAGTCTGTAGATGGTGAATGCCGTGACAGTTACTGACTTCATATCTCTCATAGGACATATGTTGCAACAAACCCTGTTACAACACTAAATCTATGAAGTTTTCACAGCAACATGTCAATATTGACCCTGTGTATGTGCTTCCAGCCACAACTCTGTCAATCTTCGTACATATGTCATGCATTAAGAGGTGCATATGTGTTGTACAGCATAATTAGTGTCATCATATCTGATAACATGCCAGTGAGATATCAGACTGCTACACATGTTATGTACAGTAGGGGTTATATTTGATGACATAACCTGGACAATCTGTGGATGTGTGTACAGTACTGAGGTCTGCGTATGTATGGTGAATGTCAACAGTGTGTGTTTTGTTAATATATACTTTAGCCTGTGTACAGACTGTGGTAGATGTTAGTGTTCTAGGTCCCATCCTATCTGATGTTACATGCTGCTCCACTGTATGTTACCATAGTGGCTTTCATGTTTGCATGGCCATACACACAAATGTCCCATACCACAGACAGCCGTCTGACCAAACTGTGTAGGAGCCCAGTATATGTAGGGTTAGTCTGTGAGTGGCACATATGAGGATGGTGTAGAACAGATAGTCCATATACTGTAATATTATGCTAGCTTACCATATGTGGCAGTGGCTGAGGTCACATTGGTTGTGGTTATGCACTTTCACACAGGTGTATCTTACCCTGTGCTGTGACATGCCTGTAGAGCCTGCTATATATGCAGCTACATGTGCATTCCCCCATAGGAGATGTAGACCAGTGTTGAGCCAGTCTGCCTGTAGCCTGCACAGTGCATTGTTACATGCCTAGCACCTTAGTGTACTTACCCAGTGAGATGTCATGTGCAGATACTTGCCAGATGTAACTGCTGCCGGGGCTCCCTTAACAGTCATGTATGTCAGACAGAGCAGAGGGATGCTGTACAGATGTATGTCAATATCTAGTGGGTAGTATGTGGCTATGGCACCCCTGTACCAGCGATTATTATGTGTCAGACCAGGCAGGGGTGTGTGAATGCATAACCTATGGTGGCAAATGTATACTAGTCGTTCTGTATTATACCCATCTACATGGCTGTCAACATCCATATTATCAGGCATGGTACACATGTTTTGCACTAAGGGGTTTTGTGTATACCTCTGGACTGTA
The DNA here is from genome assembly GCF_019279795.1 of Protopterus annectens. Classification (NCBI taxonomy): domain Eukaryota; kingdom Metazoa; phylum Chordata; order Ceratodontiformes; family Protopteridae; genus Protopterus; species Protopterus annectens. The sequence continues at coordinate 1,115,043,890 of NC_056726.1, forward strand.
CAGAGTGGGTCAGAATGTCCACATATATTGGCCAATATCTCTGCTGCAGTCCACAGGGGAATTACGTGCTAGCAGTGGTACATTACTATGATGTTCTTAGGATGTCTATCAGTAGCCAATGATACACATGTGAAAAGCAGATGTGACCTCCCACATACACCATGTCTGTAAAGACAATACACATATGGGCCTGTGTTCCAGCCTCTGTACTCCACATACATACCAAGCTTTGCACATATGACATGCTGTCAGGGGTTGTTCTGTAGTGGGCTGTGAGTATATCGCACTGCCATTGCTGCCATCAGTCCACTGCTGTTGTATCTCCCACACATACGGTGAGGCTGGGGCCATATATGTGTGATCTTCACCTACACAATACATGTGTGCCCTTATGCACTCCAGAGGCCAGTGTATGTAACAGTGGTATATGGCCATGTATTATTGAGTCTAGGGGGGATGCCCCATAAATGACCTAGGCTGTTACAAAATGTGGGGGTATCAGGGGTGAGCTGCCTTAAGGTATCTGGATGTACAGCACCATATACTTCACCTATATTTACATTACTCACATAAATTGGGTTAATGCAGGCATACAGACTGTTCTGTTTGTCAGTGTACTTGTGATGGTGTCAGTTATGCCTTGTTATGTAACACTTATATCCCATTTTGTCAGCTGAAGTCTTTAACACCTAGTGATTTTGTACAGAGTGTAGATAGAGGCTGCTGAACTATACACCTGCATTACATACTGTTGATTGTTTGGTATCCTGTGGCCCAGTCTGTCTTTACTATTTTACAATTTGAGGGCCTTGGCCTGGAAAGCAACAGTTGTGAACCTTTCCAGACTACTGTATTAGTATAACTGTTTCACAGTTGCATTACTCTGTTTATATGGATGTCAGTGTCTGAACAGCTATATGACTTGGCATATAGAACTGTAATAGTACACAAATAAAGGTTTTCCATTTCTGCAAACCTAGGTGTGGTATTTTTTCTATGACCTCTCTGTGGGTATATGTTGCAGGAAACAATTGTAATTTGTATGGGTGGCCCATACAGTGTCCTGTTGTTCAGGTGTGAACTGTAGGCATAGTGGCTGTTCCATATTGTGTACACCTTCTACATATGTATCTTACTGCAAAACTGTGGCTCTCACTTCCCTCTCCTCCCACACTTAGACACCAAGGCAACTCACACATTCGCAGCTATAGCTCCAGATCAAGGAGATGCAACCAACCCAGGACTGGCAAGACCAGGCAAGAGGAGAAGGCAACAGCACACACCACAATACCAGTCTCACATAACTCCACCACACCCACTGAACCAAACACATAAACACACTCAAGACATACCGACAGAAAGGAAGCAAATTTACCTAAACAAGCAGTCACCACCCTTAACACCAAGCACAACAAAAACAATACACCACAACACAAAAACACAGGCCACACACAATCACTCACACTAAGACATGCCCTTAGCTCCAAATACAGACTGCAACATACTACTATCCAAACAGATCCACCAAGCACACTGACTTCCGCCCTCAGGCTGGAGTATGAGAAGAACACAGCAACTAATGTCTCAGCCAGACACCTCACATCAGGGACCTCAGACAAGTCAACAGCAGGTCAAAGACTCACTTAGTGATTGTCTGAGCTGGTGTCAACAGACTGAGACGCACTGGACCCAGAGTAAGAGCAACTGACTATGACTCTGATTACATATGATATCCAGCTACTCAGGTAAGACCCTGACCTTGACTAGTTCACCACCAATCTGAATGCAACCACATGGTGATAAGACTCCATAATTAATAATTGGCTTAAATTTGAGGTGGATGAATTAGGATCCATCGTCTGTCTGATGACATGCTGGACAAGCCACGCCTGCTTCCTTGGCTTCAATACAGTTGCACATTCTTCCCCTAGGCCGCAAAGAACCTTCCACCCTCATACACCCCATAGTGCCTTGCTCAAAGGATGACAAATTCTAAAAAAACCACCCTCTCGCACAGGCAGTAAATCGATTCAATTGCTGCTCAAATGGAGAGACAAAAATCTCAAGTAAGGTGACATGCTTTCCTTGAAGCCGCAGGCATCTTCCCCAAAGCTGTGACCCTTCACTGCCAAAAGTAAGAGAGCACCCCAGTTCCAGCGTCACCAACAATATCAAAGTGCTTGCTTCGCAGAAATGGGAGGTGTCTCAAGACGAGGAACACACGTGTCATCGCTGTAAAGAACACCCACAAAGGAGCTGGTGGGACACCCCAGCACGGGCAAGTTCCCATGGGCATAACCATAGTGGCAACTGCTCTGCAATTGCAACACCAGAAACAAGACAGGGGACAAACTCAGGAACCCTCCATGGCCCATGGCATACAGTCAAACTGGATAAACTAGGTGTGACTTCCATCATACTAGGTGATTTCTCTCTCACTATAGACTTATCCTGACTACTAACACTCAAATGCTATGGAACTGGTTTCCCAAGTTCCCAAAACTGGGAACGCCAAATGTCCATCAGTTCACATACCCAAAAGAGACAACAGCACTGATCACGAACCCCTGATCTCTGAGATTAACAACTCTGGCCACCGAAGGGTTAACCTCCATGGCCGCCCCCACACGACATAAACCCTCACAGCTTGGAGGTGGGATACCAAAATCCATCTGAAATAAAAAAGACCAAAAACCAAACTCAGCTCGAATAAACTTCACACTGAGAAAAACTCAAAAACTAACTTCTTTAAGCTGAGCCAGTACCAAACATTACTCAAAAAAGGGCCCACAGTGAAACAAATGCCAAAACTAGCACTTCTAAAACTAGCGTGTTGGACGGGCAATCCCAAACAAAACCAAGACCACAAGCTCAAAAACAAGCCTCAACAGGTGGGTAATTCCCCTACAAGCTCTAACAAAAGGCACAAAAAAACAAAAGCAATACAAGAAAGAGCAAAGCTCTTATAAGGTAAGACTAAATTAATCAAAGCTAAGAAAACTAAGAAAATCTCATAAATCAACTAAAGCAATCCTAAAAGACAAAAATCGTTTTGATGATTAAAATAAAAATAAGAACCTAGCTTTAGTCATATGGCAGATTTTTTGGAGGAATGTGAATATGCTTGAAAAAAACACAAAATGATGTGAAGTGCAAACGTTATTTACACACATTGCCAATATAACACATGGACAGGTCCAGTGCAAGATGTGAATATCAGAAACAGAGACAAATATCTCCCCCAGAGGATTGTAGCCCTCAAACAGAATCCCAAAGCCTAGGTGATCCCCCAGCTCTCCAAAGCAAAAACACAGCATCCATCTAATTGAACTCCGTCTCCAGGGACTCTCTCCACGAACTCAATTTTCAATTACCTCCGCAGTTAGGACAAAGAGTTAATGCAGCTGACTCAGGATAATTCTCTCAAGGAGGACAGACTCCACCCCTGGTCTGACTTCCACCACTGGCTTGACAAGCCCACGCTGAATTATCCGTCCCATTAGGGAGACAAGCCTTATCTGCAAATTATAAGAGAAACTTATAAACCTTAGACTAACAAAGACATAGGGAACTGCTTGGAACTAGATCCTTCCCAGTTTGAAACTGTCAGACTTTTTTTTCAACCCAGTTTTCACCATGATTATGAGATCATGTCTTTCCATACAGCCTACCTTGACCTGGCAACCATAAGGCCACACCTTGACCCCACTCAGGCCTTTAAAAAAACTCATCAGCTTGAATGTAAACCCCATACATCACAAGATGGATTGCAAACTGGCTACCAGACATCACCCAATGGGCTAAGCCACAGAACCCACAGGGTCAAAGTTGCTCACGCCAGCTGGTGACTCACCAGAGTTCACAAGTGTGTCAACTGTAAGCCTGTCCTTTATCCAAAGTACAAGGCAACACAGGTCTGGAAGTACAACACAGGAGGGTTATGGTTTGCAAAGGACTATACACACCGCAAACTGGGCATACAGATCGAAAGACAGATTTCAAGGGCCTCTCAGAAACGGATAACTGGTGCCAGAGCCATATTGAAAAGTTAAATGCCAAGAAAGCCATGGTGATAGAATAAATAAACAAGAAAAAATTAGTCAACATATAGTTGCCTCCACTGAGCACAGAAGAAGTCATCAGGAATCTATCAGAAGAAGTTGACAGGATCTGGAAGTCGCCTTTCGATCTAGCCCAAGTGGTTGACCATGTTGCGAAAGTGGTTAGGATCTGACCGGATTCACATCTAGATCAAGGGAGGGAGGAGGTCCATGATCACTCACACTCATATCCCCCTGTACTCATCACCATTAGCCCCATTCTTGAGTGGTCTGACCCGACACCTGCAGCAGCTGGAAAGGCCCCAAAGTGCCCTGCAGCAAAAAGGATAAAGGGTCTCAAAAATATGTCTTCTGCTGCCCGACTGAAAGAACCAGCTGGCTGATCCAGCTCTCACTAGTCTCATACCGCTTACCAGCCTGACATATATGCTGACATATAAGGCCATGATGGTATGTATGATTTTGATGAAAAAAACACTAGATCCCTCAGAACCACAAGAGACGGGAGACTTGGAGACTTAAACCCTTGACACGGTTATTAATGGAGACACAGGAGATTCACATCAGAGAGACCCCTTTTTGGACGGAACAAACCGCACACACGAGGCAGAGCACTCCGCTGGCCTTGTTCAAGAGGAATCTGACCAATGATGGGGGGGATCAGGATATACCCCAGGGATTACTTCAGTGTCACTGCTTGACAGAGGTGTACATATCTCTGCGTTTTTTTAATTTCTCCAAGTCTTTTGGGTTTTTAATACCATGACAGGAATGAACCCCATTCCTAAGTCAAAGTACAATTAAAGTTCACGAAATTAGTATTGTTTCACTCTTTGATGTTAATCAAAAGTGCTCTTCGCAGCACCCGAAATGTGCCCAATACTAACTGCTTTTGCAATCCGTATGGTGTTACTTGAATTGGTAACATATCTAAATACGATTGTAAATTCTTTTTTATAAGACCAGTTGCTCCTACTACTATTGGAACTGTCTGTGTATCTTTCTTCCACATGGCTCTCATTTCTGCCTGCAGATTGAGGTATTTTATGACTTTGTGTCTCTCTGTACCAAAGACACTGTAGTCACTGGGTGTGGTGATTTCAATGATCAATGCTACTTTTGTCTTCTTTTCTTGGACCACTATATCCGGTTTTCTAGCATCTATCTTTTGGACTGTTGGTATTGGGTGATCCCATGTGATGTAAACTTCATCATTTTCTATGATTCTCTGTGGCTCATGTTTCCAGTGATTTTCAGCCACTTCGACACCATAATGTTTGCACAAGCTCCAGTGTAACAATCTCGCCACATTATTATGCCTTTCAGTATACATTCCCTCTGCCATTAGAGAGTCGCAGCCAGCAATAAGGTGTGTGACTGTTTCCAATTCGGTTCCACAAAACCTACATATGTCTGTTTCTCCCACATGTTCAATGGACTTAGTAAACCAGCGTGTAAGTAGCCCACTATCTGGGGCTGCCAATATCAACCTTTCATTTCTTGATGTAAATTCACCTCTCCTTAACCATTCCTGCATTTGTTCTTGATCAACATGAGGCTCTTCCAGAAGTTTTCTATACTTGCAACTATATGTTTTTTCCACATTTCTTGCCTTCTCATCTGGTCCTTCACCTTATATTCTTTCTTATGCTTTTTAGCACATTCAGTTTCTGCCTGTTTTTTATCCACTTCTGGTTTGATTTCCATTCCTGCTTGATGTTGATATGCTTCTGCTAAATTAAGCAGAGATGTCATCTTAGATTTATTCTCCTCATGTTTCAAAACATTCACTACATTTGTATCTTGTGAGGTCAGTAGATATGTGTGGAGTCCCATGATTGCAGATCTATACATGTGATCAATTTCAAGGAGGCCCATCCCTCCTTCAAAACGGGGAATATATAATCTTGGTATACATTGATTTTTATAAATTATTTGGTGAGCATGAAGCAGCCTTCTTGTTTTAATACTGAATCTGTCCAACACTTTTTGAGCCAGTGAATCACTCCAAAACTATAAGTTAGGACAGGAAGAGCAAATTGATTTATAGCTTGGATCTTATTCCTAGGTGTCAATGCTGTTTTCAGGATTAATTTAAGTCTTCTAAAGTATTCCTTACTAAGCTTTATTCACATTTGTTCATGTTTTATTGCTGATCCTTCATCAGTTCCCAAGTATTTATACACCTCTTCCTGCTCAAGTTCTTTTATATCACATTCTTGACCCAAACTGATGTTTTCCTGGTGCTGCAATTTTCCTTTTTTAAAGGTTGCTTTTGCACATTTATCAAGACCAAATGACATTCCAATATCATCTGAAAAAGTTTTGACAAACTGCAGCTGTGCTTTAAGTTCCTCATCTGATGAGCTATACAATTTTAAATCATCGACAAAAAGAAGATGAGAAGTCATTAGACTTTGTTGTTTTATAGAAGCCAAATTATAGCCATGACCTAAGCTGTTAAGTAAACAGCTTAATGGATTATTGGCAAGGCAAAATAGCAATTGTGACAGGGAGTCACCCTGGAATATCCCCCTTTGGATTCTTACCCTGGGATAACAATCTGTCCTTTATCATGGCTTAATTGCAAAGTGGTCTGCCACTGTTTCATGGTTATTGTAACGTAATCAATCAGTGTAGGATGTACCTTATGCATTTTTAAGCACTCTTTTATCCATGAATGTGGGATACTATCAAATGCTTTTTTATAGTCAATCCATGCCATGCTTAGATTCTTTTCTTTCTTACAATTTTCCACTATAACTTTATTTAACAACAAATGATCATTTGTTCCATATGACTTTCTTTTATTGCCCTTTTGTTCTACTGCCATAATTGAGTTTTCTTCTAAACGACTATACACTCTGTCATTGTCAATCCCCGTATATAGTTTATATGTCACCGGAAGACAAGTTATTGGCCTATAATTTTTAGGGAAGCTTGCAGGTTCACTCTTAAGTAAAAGCATTGTTTTTCCTGTTGTTAACCAGTGTGGTGTCTGTTTCGGGTGTGCATATAAATAGTTCTTACTCAAGGCTAGATCCGCATGTAAAGAAAATACTTTATGCCAAAGTTAGGTACTACTTCTGGGCCTGGGGTTTTCCAGTTAGAGGCTTTTCTCAACTTTGTGTCACTCTTTCTGGCTGTTATTTCATCCAGTTTCATATCCTATACCTTTAAACTTCTTATTCTTTCTTTTACTTCTTCTATCCATTTAGCATCTATGTTATGTTCCACAGGATCTTCATAGATACTTCTCCAAAATGTATCAACTTCCTATTTTTTCAGCGGTCTATCAATTCCTTTTACCTTATTTCCCAATTCTCTATAAAACTTTTTTGGGTCATTAGTAAATTGCTTATTTTGTGCTTTTCCCTTATATTTATCTTTGTATCTTCTGAGTCTTTCCGCTTGTTTTGAAATTTTTAGCTTGTTATCTCCAATAGTGCATAATAGATCCTGGTCTGTTCTAATACTGTGCACTGCATTTATCACATCTATCTTTCTTAATATTTTTGTTGATCTATTCTCTCTTCTATAATCTTCTAACAATGACACTTCTTGTCTTAACGGCTTTATAGTTTTCTCTATTCTATATTTCCACGATGGTATTCGCTTTCGCCCTCCCCCCCTTGTCCCTCGATACCATATGTTCCTGTGGTAGAATTTGATCAGTTATTAATTTAGCAGCACAGTAATATATTCTGTTTACTTCTGTTATATCGCATGAATCTCTATGGACAGTCCTAATTACTGTGTTCATTTGCTTTATCAAGCTTCTGACTTTTGGGGTTTTATTAACCTTCTGCAGTCTATTTCTCTCATTGATCTTGATATATCTGTCTTTGTCTATTAAATCAAGCAACTCTTCTCTTAACTCCTTTTTTTCCATACTTAGGGCACATTACTTGTTTTCCATTTCCTGCGGGCATTCTATAGAAAGTTTTATAACATCTTCTTGTGGCACATTCTCTTCAGTTTCATCCTGTGTCATCTGTTGTTTTGTCATATGGAAACTCACTGGCCTATCACTCCTCAACATTGACTGCATCAAAGTTTCCACAGTTTGCTGTTCCTTTCCTTCCTGTCTAGCCTCAAGTGATATTTTATACTGGTTTCCTGTTGAAGGCTCTAAAATATCTTGATATGGCACCTGACCTGTTGCTTTCTGTTCAACTGGTTTCCCCTTAATTTGGATATCCATTGCTCTATCCTGTTGTGGTGCTTTCTGCATTTGATTTTCTACACTGAATCATTCTCTTTGCAGCTGTTCTATTACCTCAATTTCTTTTTCTTTGACTTCTGCATTACTAATCTCTTTTTCTACTTTTCCTCTTAGTTTTCTTAATTTTTGTATTGTAAAGTTTTCCATATCTGGATTCCTTTACCTATATTTTTCTTCAAATATCTTTGTTGCTGCTCTTTTTGTATTAGTTTTGCTTTCTCCTTTGCATAAATATTACACCATATTAAATCTCTTTTCATTTCCCCGTCCATATTTTTTCTTCGCATGGCTCCTGATCTTCTTGCTTTTCCTTATTCTGGGGACTCACTTCATCATGCTGTGATGTAGTCTGTTTTAGATCTTCTACATTAAATCCTTCACTTTGCAGGCATTCCATAACTTCAACTTCTATTTCTTTAACTTCTACTTTACTAATCGTCTTTTCTACATTAAATCTTTTGTGCTTTTAGTCATTTTATTGTGAAATTTTCCATATCTGGATGCCTTTGCCTGTATTTTTCTTTAAATATCTTTGAAACTGCCTTCTGTATATTAGTTAACTTGGCTTTCTCCTTTGCATTAATATTGCACCATATCAAATCTCTCTTTCTTTTCCATGTCCGTATTTCTTTTTTATATTTTTCAAATATCTCTAGGTTTTGTTGTTTATATTTTCTCACTTCCTTAGAGGCTTCTTCTTGCAAAGAGATCGAAGTTTCCTGATCTATATACTGTTTTTCAAAAATCTGTTGTATTAATGAAAGCAAATTTTAATTTGAAGATTGCGACAGTTTTTCCTGCGGAAGTATTTTTCTTTCCTCTAATTTCTCTCTTAATCATTTTGTTTATCTTGTGTCTGGAAATTATGTGCTTTTGACATAATAGTAATAATACATAATTTCTTTCTTATCCTCAACAGTCCACTCTGCCATCTTTATGGGTCTTTTTTGGCCAATCAATTTTTGTTGTTTTTGTGACTACTACTTCCTTCTACAACAGGGGGGGGCATCCTCCCCCTGAGCCTGGCCTGGCCCCATTGTAGGATTGTTTCTGTATTTTGAGGATTCTACACTGTCATTTTTTCCAGTCCTGGCACCAGTGTGCCTACCAGGATTGGGCACTTTTTTATCCTGGGTCTTGTGCACCCAGCTATCTTTTTTTATTTTTGATTTACTTCTGCCCATGATATATGCTATATAAATACAGTCTATATAGCAGTGTCAAATCTTGGTGAGATTTTGTGAAAAGCAGGGTCCACCTTGCAAATGTACTCACCAAGACTTGAGGATGAATTCAGTTTCAGCACTACTACTCTCCTTTGCTCGCTTACTTTTCATCTCTTCATCAGGACCCCTGCATGTGTATGTGTAGTCACATGTATCTCTCTCTCTTCTCTCTCTCTCTCTCTCTCTATATATATATATATATATATATATATATATATATATATATATATATATATATATATGTCTATACACACACACACACACACACATATATATATATATATATATATATATATATATATATATATATATATATATCTGTATCTGCATATATGTGTCTGTGTATATGTATCCAGGGTATGTTGATAGCTTCCACATTTTACATTTCCTATGGGAGCCAGACTGTACTGCATGATATGTTACCAATACCAGCCTGACATCATACAGGTGGGTTGTAGTACTGTTAACATCTTGTGCCCATGTCATGTCAGGTCCTGGTTATGGGATCTGTAACACTTGGTAGCGTGCTGCAGGGTGGGCATGTTTAGCTTTGGGGGGGATGTGCCTATTTGTACATGACATTTATTATTTGGGGTGTCTCAATTCCATTAATGGTACATGTGGACATATTTGTTTTTGTTAATCAACCATTGCTATCTACAGATGTGTAGCCATATATACCTATATATATATATATATATATTTATCTAGGATGTTTGATTGAAAAATCAAACGTCAGAATCCATAACCACCGAACGCACTTTAACAAAAGTGCTTTTGTCAAAATTGTTTTCTTTAAAGCGTGTTAAAAAAAAATACATTAATGTTTCTGCAGGGGGGTGCTTTGCCCCCCTGCACCCCCTACTTTAATATTCTCCCTCCGAGACCACACTACATTGAGGAAAGGGGAATTTTCCCTTATCCACACAGTAGTACAGCCTCGGCAGCAGGCATACTTACGTGAAAGTGCTTCTTCGGTGAAAAGCACTTTTGCGTAAGTATGTCCACCCTAAATGGATTTGGATGTTTGATCTTTCGATCAAACGTCCTAGATCCATATAGATATATATATCTGCATACATATATATAACTGTGTCTGTATATACCTACATAGATATATATCTGTGTACATATATGTAACTTGCTGTGTATATGTAGACATATAGCTGTAGACATATATGTCGATGTAGTTATTTGCATGTATATATGTTCATATACTGAATAACAGATTGGCTCCTGGCACTCCACTTTGTGGCTCTGTAATGCCTGTATAACCATCCTCCTGGAATAGTCGAAGGTTATTACAACCCCTCCCTCTTGGAACATGTGCTATGTTCCCCTCCTGCCCTATAAGCAGCCCAACTCTACATGTATAGGCTCGCACTCGTGGCACCATTTTTAAATACTATCTCCCTAAACAAGACGACTTCAGGTTGCCCACGTGGTGTGATATCTGTAAGTCCTGTCTATATTAACTATACTGTACTTTTTGCTGAACTGTTGTGTTCTCTTGCTTAATTTAACATCAGAGAAAGATCCCGTGCTGAATTTGCATTCTGCTATGTTGCAACTGTGATAATCTAACCCAGTTCATGCACACCAGCTAAAGTGTGACTTACACGCACTGATAGTGTAATGGCAGCAGTCTAGCCCTAATTTGAATGTTCAACAAGCTACAGTTACTGTATTTGACCTTAATCAATGTGATAACCACAACCGCAATTTGGCGGACTGTTTCTGTATTCTAATTCACTTTATCAGCTGCATGCTGTTATCCATTCTTTCCTACCTAGTACTCTGTAGAAGCTGCGATACTCATGCACGGCAACACGACCTTGCTGATATTTATTGAAATGTGTTCTTAAGACTATTTCCTAATGCTAGAAGTGAAAGTCTAGTTAAAGGCAGGATTACTGTTAGAAACGCCAACTGTAGAAGGCGGCTTTTTGCAGCATCGCTAAATTAATGGTAGTACATGTAAAAAGGTTTTACAGGGTCTTGCTACTGAGAAACGAAAAGGTGGTTAAGGATACTACCACTGTTTAGGAATGCTAGATAGCCACTACAACACTTACCTTAAACCAATTACAGATAGCAAAGTCTAACTCTATTGCATGATAGCCCTGGTAATAGTAGTAAACCAGCCCCCCCCCCACCATCTGAGTTTAAACATACAAAGATGAACTACTTGGGGAAAACCAGGACACATCCTCTCAGGCTTATAGTGTAGGATACAACCTACAGTGTCTCTGTATAGTGATATTGCTCAATGTAAGTTTTTAATCAGTTGTCATAGTGGATGGTATCAGGGCCAGCACACTTGCGGACCTACTCCGAGGTCATTCCCCACTACTACTATCTCATTTTTCTCTTAGTTTCCATTATGAATTACCCTAGTTGTTTTGGCATTTCCTCTCATTGGCCACTAGATGGCAGCAGAACACAGGGCTTAAAACTCTACCGGTGCACTCAGAGTCCAACTCTGGGCTCTGACTTACCTATTTTAAACAAAACCAGCCTTCCAGCATAAGCTATCAATACAATCCCTCTAGGCAGTCCTAGAATCCCTGTCTCTATCACAGATATTGGCATGACTGACCTTAGTAGTACATGTAACATAAATCTCCCACAAAAGGTGATACTCACCAAGGGAAACTCTGTTTAGTGCACAGTCTCACTGAATAACAGATTGGCTCCTGGCACTCCACTTTGTGGCTTAGCAAACTCCGTTCATCCTACGGGCTCACTGCGCTCCCCTACCCTGCCCCATATCCCACCCACCCCAGTACCTCTACATTTATAGGCACTACACCACACCCACTACCTGAGTACCCTATCCCCACATGCCATATACAATCACAGACATATAACCACACTTCCTACAATATAGCTCCACTCCCACCTATAGTTATCCTACCCTCTTCCTTTCCCCATTCAAGCTACAGCACTACACATAAAAATAATAAGAACATGAAACCCACCCTCATATGCCTCCTTCCTATCCTCACTATACTAGCATACATGACATCCATTCATCACACAATTCCATTATATAACACTAACTACCATGTTACACATACATACATTAACCCAAACATACACACACACTTCCCCATTACTGCTACACTATTTAAGGACAACACAATGCTACATATAAATAAAACTCTATTCACAACCACCCACACCACAAAACCATCATATAAACACCACATACAAACAACACACAATATTAAACACATATTACTCATCACAAAAAAACTTCTCATAGCAGGAGACATCCACCCAAATCCAGGACCTAACAAATACCCACTCCCACCCAAGCAAAGGTCAGACTTACTAATCATTAATTTGAATATCAGGAGCATAACTAACAAACTCCCTGATATACAAACATTTATAACCCACTACTCCCCCGACATAATTACCATCACTGAGACCTGGTTAAAACCTAACATCCAGAGTGAAGAAATTCTCCCACCAGGATATAACATATTAAGGCAAGACAGAAAACATAAGAAGGGTGGTGGAGTAGCCATACTCTTCAAAAACTCACTAGACATAAAACCCCTACAATTCCCAACTCCCACATTTCAGAATGCCGAAACCTTAGTCTCAACTCTTATTATAAATAAAACTAAAACAATCAACATTATCTGTTGTTACATACCCCCAGGCAACAACTCCCTGACCATTGAAGAAATTCTACCATGGATTTCAACCAAACTACCCAACAAATCCATTCTCCTAGGTGACCTAAATACAGACTGGTTAGCCTGTAGCTCCAACAATCCCACTAACCATATCAATCTCTATGGCTTTGCCCAACTCATTCAAGATCCCACTAGAGTGGACAAGAAATCCCACAAACAGTCAGTCTTAGACTGGACACTTGTAAACTACCCAAAACACAACTATCGCACAGGATGTCTACCAGACACCTTGAGTGACCATCACCCCACATTCCTTCTCTGTAAACACTCCAACCTTTCCAACCCTATCACCTATAGACAAATCAGAGATGACAGGAAACTAAATATACACTATCTTAACTATATCTTAAAACACTGGAACCCATTACTTACACTACAACTATACCAAGGCATTGATTACTTCAATAGCACCTTCACTAACATCCTCAACTCTATTGCACCCCTTAGAAGGATTAGAGTCAAGGCAAACTATGCCCCATTGCTAAGCAGGGATACAAGAACCCTACATAAAGCCAGAGATAGATAATGGAAAGCCTGGAAAAGAGATAACACAAACCTATCCAAACAAAACTACCAGAAACTAAGGAATCAGGCGAAAGGACAAACCAAACTTGATAAACAAAATTACTTCCTCAATAGTCAAACCAAACACACTAACAACCCACAAACGTTCTGGCATTCTATTTACTCCTTACTTAACCCAGGCAAATCATCACCACCATTTCCCACCACCAACGATGACACCACAAACAGTGCCTCCCAATTTAACAATTACTTCACAAAATCCATTCTACCACTTTCCTCTCAAATCTCCCAAACCCACCTCTCAAATACCCCTACCCAACCACTAAAGAACATCCCCTCTTTAACCCTCTCACCTATCCCTACCACCACAATTAAAAAACTCCTTCAAAAACTCAAACCTACAACCCTAGCTGCAGGCAACTTACCAACCAACTATCTAAAAATTGCACCCGATTCTCTATCATATCTAGTATCCATCCTTATAAACCGCTCCATACAAGAAACCTACTTCCCAAAGCTATGGAAAGTATCATTCATAATCCCTCTTCATAAAGGAGGAAACTCCTATGAATTCTCTAACTACCACCGCATAGCTATCCTACCCCCCTTATCCAAAATACTTGAGAGGTGTATTCACTCCCAAATTATGCAATTTCTAAACTCTAACCACCTCCTCTCTCCCAAACAACATGGGTTCAGACAGCACCATAGCACTACAACCGCCCTTAAGTCCTTCATAAATACAGTTAACCTACACAGAAACAATAACAAATTCATATTAGCAATTTTCCTAGACCTGTCCAAGGCATTCAACATGGTGTCACACTCCGTGCTACTAGAATCCATGTGCTCCCTATCCTTTGCCCCTTCAAATTTAGCATGGTTTAAATGCTACTTGTCAGACAGACAACAAACTGTCCAATGGAAAACACTCTATCTCCCCTACTCTAAACCACAGTAGGAGTGCCCCAGGGTTCAATATTAGGCCCCCTACTCTTCTCCATATTTACTAACAGCCTACATACCACCACCCAACATGCTTCACTCATTCAATATGCAGATGATTCAACTCTCATCTGTTCCGCACCATCCCTCCTTACCCTTCAAAAACTCACTCATGAATCCTTCACTTCAGTAGAAAACCGGATCACCCAGATCCAGCTCATTCTAAATCCCAACATGACCAAACTACTCATATACGCCCCCAACAAATCTAAATGTAACCATCATCCTTTCACAGTCACATCCAGGAATGGGAATAACATCTCCCCAACTGACCACACTAAACTCCTTGGTGTAGAAATTGACAACAGACTACTGTTTGATGTCTACATCTCACAAACAATAAAAAAGGTCCAGAAAAAAATGGGCACACTTTATAGACACAAAAAATTTCTAACTGATCAGGCACGAATGACTCTTGCCCAAACTCAGCTGCTATCCACCCTTATCTTTGCCGCACCTATCCTTACCCTGATAAAAAACCATGACCTTGAACTACTTCAGTCTTGCTACAATAAAATCACCAGATTTGCTAATAACCCCAGCTGTAAGACTCACCACTGTCAGGCACTACATCAACTGAAATGGCTAGAACTTCCACAACTATTGAACTACCACCAATTAACACTTGCCTACAAGATCTTGAAGTACCTTGACAAAACCCCATCTCTTAGACAACTACTAACCAAGTACATATCAAATCACCCCCTACGCTCTTCAGAAAAAAAACACTCCTTTGTATCTCTAAAGCCAATAACACCACAGGAAAGGTCCTGTTCTCCCAAAACATAGTCAGAAACTGGAACAACCTCCCCACTTCTTTAACCTCTGCTCCTTCGATCACCACATTCAAAAATTCTCTCAAAGAGCACCTAATGAATAAATGTTTATGCCCATGCATCACATAACAACCCACATTTTCATTTTATAAACAAATAGCTGGTTTCAATTCTAACTATCTGTTGCAGACATCAGGAATCTAATGCAAATCTATAACTATAATAAATTGTTTCCCTACGCCCTCTTTAAAGACTTGTTAGTATGTTATTTCAATATAATATCTCAGTCTCTTGCTCTGTAATGTGTAACGTATAACTGTAAGTATGTTGTTTCTCTATGCTCTCCCTTTGACCTGATGAATCAAGATAATACCTCAGTATGCTGCACTGTTTTGCTGCTCTCCTTTTAAATCTATGTATCCTTTTTGCAATGTGTAACTGTTTTATCATGTCAATTTTAGGATAACTTGATGGAGCTTTTCTCCCTGAGCCTCTGCTGTAAATGGACATGTACATTCTCTGTACCGTACCGTTGCATGACTGGGCTGGATGTTATGTTTCTGAAAACATCAGATGTATATATGTCTGGCATGGCTTAGTGGTAAATTACTTTGTCTATGGTGTGCAGGAGCCTGGGTTTGAGTCTTGCAGAGGCTATTTATTTTGTTGCTGGGCAAAACACGGGCCGTTGGAAACAGAGTGATTAAGGCACTTTAAAGCAGTTGTAAACGGGTTTGCGTGAGTTTGCACGAAAGTAAGCACTGCTAACTTCCAGTTACACTTTCTTATACTCTGTTAGCTTCTAAATTGCTTAACGTGTGTAGGCATTGCTTACCCCCATGCAAACAGGCATAAACCTGCTTACTGCTGCTTAAAAGTGCTTATTCCTGCTTACCCCTGTGCTAATTTCTTTAAAAGAAAAGAAAAAGGGGTTGATAGGAAAGTGGTGAAAAAAGGGGCACAAAGAGGTAAAGACAGTAGGGAAAATAGCCAGGGATGTGCAGGAAGGGTGTAGGGAAGGTCCATAGCTGCCCATTTCTTCTGCAGCAACAGCTGTGCATATACGCTGAATTTGGAGGTCAATTTGCACACTCAAACCCCTGGGTGGAGGTGAGGACAACAATAATAAGTTGTGATGCCAATTAGACCAGATTACATGTGTCCAGTAGACATGTGTGCGAAATGGACAGCTATGTATGGGGCGAGATTTTTTTTGAGAACAGATTGCACTTTTTCTTTTTTTTTTCAGGTGAGAGTGGGATGTTGGGGAGGGGTAGTAGGTATATTTGGGGAGGTAGGTTGGCTAGGTTGACAGACAAGACAAACAGGACACATACAGGGGTGGTATATGACACATGTAGGGGGTAAACACCATGGATTGGGATGGGTGTCTGTAAGTCACAAGCCCATGAGCCCCCAAATAGAAACAGTGCGACTGAGGTCCCCACCCATGGGAAGTCATCAGTGCACCTTCACAGCCCCAAAGGTGGCTGTGCTGGGGGCTAGGTAGGAAGGGCAGGCCCACCCTCTAATTGTGCAAAGTGGCCCTCAAGCTGGCCTAGCTTGTCTCAGATCTCCTTGTCGAGCTCGCTACGCACCAAGGCTCAGACCTGATGGCAGGTGACAGGTACCTCTCCATTCCCGCTCCCGGGGGGGCAAGCCCCATCCCCTTCAGCGGTTCCACCCGAAGGTGGTGCAGGGTAAACAGAGGAGGAGCTCCCAGGCTGGGCCCCAGATGTGCTGGTGCTCGGTGCCATGGCCAGCTGAGGTGGGACAGATGGGTCTGCCAGGACCGGCCTTCCCATACAAGCTATGGTGTTGCAGTTTTAATAAAGATATCAGTTAGTAATGGACAAAAGCATTCGGGATTAGTTATAACAGCATGCATAGGTATTCCCATTAACCCAAGACACCAGAATTGCAGCAGTTGCAGAGCAAGCAGAACACATGCATATATGGGACAACAGTGGCCATTACAACAGCATGCAGGTTTCATTGATGGCAACAGGCCACAAATATGGGAGTATTTTAACATGGCACATGCATAGAACCAAATGTGAATATTTATAAACCAGTAGGACATATGTCCCAACAAAAGTTTGGAGTGTACACATACCCATTGAGGTGTGTATTAGGTTATTGTAGCACATATGCTGGTGGTGAGAGAGAGAGAGAGGTCAATTAACAACTAATATAGCCCTGTAGTTTTCACAACTGTCTCTGTCACTACAGTGATCTGTCCCTTACATGTATTATTACACTACCCAATGTCCTTACTTTGTACAATGGTATTCAGTCACCATATAACGCTGTCGCAAGTGGCAATACCCAGCTAGCACAATCCAAGGAAGTAAAATGGTACTTCCTAATGTCGCAGACGCTGCTCCTTTGCAGGAGAATGTAATCAAAGGCAAAACGCCTCAGACGCTACTCCTTTGCAGGGAAATATGATCAAAGTCAAACCGCCAAGATAAGTTCCATAATACTGCTCCAAAACAGGAAATTGCAGTCAAAAAATCCAAGTTGGTAAAAACACAGCTTTATTCACGAAAAAAGTGAGCGCTTTCGCCGTTAGGCTTTTTCAAACTTTACAAATTACAACTAGTAACAGTCATTTAAATAGTCCATCCTACTCAATGATAGGTAGACTCCAATTCAAAACTTAAAGCGCCACTGGCAAATATAAAACGAACTTGTTAGTGTTCACAGCCATTACATTAAATGTACAGCTATGCAAGACATATATGTCCAATGTATAAACGCTTTTTTTAAAAATTGTATTTCATACATTAAAACCTACACAATAATACATACATTAAAAATCTGTGTTGAAATTTATTTGAAAATTAAATGTATGAAGATATATAAAAACTATATATATAAAAAATATATATAAAAAATATATAAAATATGTATGTACACTCAAATTTCATCTTGGTCTGGGGATGCTTCTGCCCTTCAAGACAGGTTTAATGTGAACTTTGTCATTAAGGCCAGGTGGGTCATCAGCTCTACATCTGATGATCCACCTGAGTTCACACTCAAGGGTCCTATTGATTAAGTCACCCCCTCTATAACCAGACACTAAATGTTGTATAATAGTAAAATTAAAACTATGATCAGGACCTAGTAATTTACAGTGCTTAGCTAATGCATTGAATTCTGACCCTTTCCTAATATGATAATTGTGTTCCCTAATGCGATCTTTAAATACCCTGTTGGTTTTCCCTATATAAAATGAGGGGCATGCTACGCACCTAGCTAGATATACCACGTTTTTGCTGTTACAATTTGTGTTGGTGTTAAAATAAAACGTGTATCCAGTAACTGGATGTACAAATGTTAGCTCCTCATTGATGAAACTACAATGGTTACACATGCCACATGGTATGGTGTTCTTATTCATTCCAACTATAGGTTGCTTATTCCCACCAAACTTTGGTTTGCACAATAATCTCTTTAAATTGGGTTTGTTCCTATAAGTGATTCTAGGTCTTGGTCCCACTATCTTAGCAATTTCACTGTCAGATAACAAAATGTCCCAACTCTTAATAAACATGTCTCTTACCTCCTTTATGTCTCTAGTATACGACATTATAGGCCTAACTTCCATCGCTTTAGGTTCTAAAATCTCTTCAACATGCCTTGAGTTATCAGAAAAATACGGTCTAGCCTTAGTTAACCGTAACTGATTGACTTCCATTATAACCTTTTCTATTAACACATGATCATACCCCCTTTCTACAAACCTTTTCCTTAATTCTTCTATTTCTTTATAATAATATTCATCTACAGGATTATACCTAGATGCTCTCATAAACTGACCTTTCAGTATATTATAAAAAATATGTGTAGGGTGCATACTACCTCTATGAAGTAGTGTATTATGATGGCATAGCTTGCGATGGACAGAGGTGTTAAGAAGTCCATTGTCAAGCTTGAATACATCTATGTCAAGGTCAGAAACCCTGTTCTCAGAATAATTCATAGTGAATTTTAAGAATTCAGTAGAAGAATTCATTAGGCTCACAAAGGCGTTCAGCATATCTATATCCCCAAACCAAAGAAAGAAGAGATCATCCACAAATCTGCGGTATAACCCCACAAATTCCTTAAACATGGTTGACTTATAGAGAAATCTATCCTCCCAAGCAGCCACAATGAGGTTGGCGTAGCTATTGGCACAAGATGTGCCCATAGCTACGCCATCCTTCTGCAAGTAAACATGTTGACCAAAAATAAACACATTATTGGATAGTACCATCTCAAGATATAAAGTAATTAATTCTATCTTGTCTGCAAGAAAGTCAGAATGCTGACGTAAATATTCTTGAATATAAACAATACCTAAATCATTAGGTATCACTGTGAATAAACTCACGATATCTAAAGTGACCAAGAAATATTGTTTCTCCTCTTCCAAACCACTGGTATACGTGTACAGATCTAATAAAAATTGTTTACTATCTCTTAGTATATATTCATTTTTGTCAACCAATGGTCTCAAAGTTGACTCTACATAGATGGATAATGGCTCAGTTACCCATCCTTGCCCGGCTACAATCGGTCTCATGGGGGGGTCAAAAACTTTGACTCAACTTTTAAGTGATGATAAGTTTTACGATAGAATTGATCAGGGGATAGTTGGACAAAAAGTTTTTGATGTGTATTACACACTGGACGATCTCCTTATGTCCTCAAGTATTAATGAGGAATTGTATCATTACTTCAAAGTTGAGAATCCAGTTGTTCCAGTTATACAGGGGCTACCCAAGATACATAAGTCTCGTACAGACCCCCCCATGAGCAGCGTCTGCGACATTAGGAAGTACCATTTTACTTCCTTGGATTGTGCTAGCTGGGTATCGCCACTTGCGACAGCGTTATATGGTGACTGAAACTTTTTATTTTTACTTTTGTACGCTGTCGACTGGTTCTCTTGTTGCTGTGGTTCTTGTGATTTTGTTGTACAATGGTATGTTTGTAGATTAGTATATACGTGGACTGTGTCTTACATATTGTCTACACCTCTTACCTCTTATAGCTGTTGAGAAAATCATTGTTAACACTTCCTGATGATTTCTACACATACTCCCAGATTCCATGCTTGTAGACAAGTATATATTTGAATTGTGTTGTACCTACAGTTTACACCTCTTACCTTGTATAGCTGTGGAGAAAACCTTTATTAACACTACCTGACAAATTCTACACATACTCCCAGATTCCATGTTGATGTTATACGCATACCTAACAATCTGTTATTGCACACACTCTGGTCACGGCTTGAAAGGATGCAGGTGTTATTGTGACATATTTTGAGAATAGCTGTCTTACACTTTGGGTGAGATGCTACGATGACAGGTTTGTTTTCATATACATTCTCTGACTATGTACAGGTCTGACTATCAGTTATATGTTGGCAAAAGCAGCCTACATTTCTTGGATCATCACACTGATTTGTCAGGGGAACAGGATACCGGGAAGCAGATTTGGACCATTTATCTGGACATGCTGGACAGATCAGAACAGTTGAGGGGTATGACTATGCATACAGCTTACTAACTGAACATTCTGCCACAGTCTGTACAGTTGATGGTTATGATTATGCTTACAGCTTACTATCTGAACATTCTAGAAAATTCTGTGCAGTTGTTGGGTCTAATTATGCATACATACAGCTTTCTATCTGAACATTCTCACAAACTCTGTACAGTTGTGGGGTATGATTATGCATACAACTTACTACCACTACCGGGATTCAAACCTTTGCTGTCTCTGGTAAAAATATTACAGTTGACATCACAGTACACTGTGCTATCATAAAATTGGTGTGAAGCATTCCAATGTTTTCTGTCTATGTCTCCCTCAGTTGTACAATATGACCGACCTCTTGGGACTTTCAACATTGTTATACTGAACTTCCCACACATTTAATCTGCATTCAGCAGTGTGGGTAACACTGCTTAATACAACTATTTATAGAATGCAACACTAGAACAACATATAACAGCAGAATGTACACATGCACTCCAGGGGTTATACTTTTATTCACAAGATATTACACCTTTATTTACACACTACCTGTATGACAGTCTTCCTGCCATACTGTCTAGTTTATTCAGTACATCCCACACACAATACATTTTTATACGGGTACAACACTTTCTAGAACTGTTGTATGTATTTCTTATGACACCACATGCAAGATTATTACTAACCTGCCTCTTGACACAGCCTTTGCAGCCTAGCAGCATGGGCTTGCTGGTTTGCAGCTCGCTCATCTTCAGCTGTCAGAGAAATATAGTGATATTTAGCCATTACCTATCCATAGTATACACAAGCTAGGCAATCATTATCTACATAGTAGAATGAGTACTTACTCAGTGTCGAGGCATTGGCCATCTGCCTCTATTCTTGGATTCTTGGATCCACTGCTCAAGAGATCCCCCCTCTGCCGCTTCAGGTCAGCATGGTGATGCCTGACCTGATCACCAGTTCGGGGGATACAAAGGCCTGGTACTAGCCCTGCAGTAGTCTCTGCTCATGGTGTTTTACCAGGAGCCATACCATGAATCTGGACTCCTGGGTGCCCCAGTGCTGTGCTCTAAATCGAGTGCCTTCCCCAACTCCAGCCATTCTGCCTACAGTAGGGAGCTGCAACCAGTTATGGGATGTATTTGCACCTGTGGGGTTTAAATACACCCAATTTCCTGCACTTTTCCGTGATTGGATGGTTTTGAAAAGGCTACGCTATGGGCACACTTGCTTACCTAATGTTGGCATTGCTTAAAGGGGGATACCACTGGGCAGACTGAGTTAGCCAGCCTACACATTGCTTACACTAAGTAAGCTGAGCTGTGCAATGCTTAGCATTGCTTAATATTTAATTTGCATTATAATGTCCATGTGGCATTGAGTTATTATTCATTACATGTTATATCTGTAAATACAAACAAATTTCGTGTCACAAAAGCATTCAAAATGAATTGAAGAGAAAACACCAGAAATTCATGTATTATTTAGCGCTTTTGTCTTCTTTATTATCAAGACTTCTTCAGAAAGACATGTTTCATTATTATAAGCAACCATTTTAGCATTGTTTAAATACAATATTTCGAGCAGTTTATTTAAATTACCAACACAGTTCTTAACCAATAGTACTGTGAGACCAGTGGTCCTGCAAGGTGCTGAGTGCATCTTCATTATCATTACAATAAAGAGGTGATTCAGTTACCATTAGTCCTGCAAGGTGCTGTGTGCAACTTCATTAGAAAATAATTTAATTCGATTATCGAGAGGGGAACCTGTAGTGCCGTGTGTATACAAGGGTTGTCTGCTTCCCATACCTGAAACAGACACTCCTATTAGGTGTCATGTGCTTATCAGTCAACCATGTGTACCACATATGCTTTGAGATACCCAACATAGCACCAGTGGTGTAAACAGTCGACCTGTGAAGTCTAGTGTTAATACCAAGAAATATTCGTCCCTAGCAGGATGACCCAAAAATTAAAAGTGATTCTTTTGGGTAACTCATGTCTCCAAAGGTAGACATGGCTGGGTTCCTATGTCCGTGGACTACAGCGAGTGGAAGACTGAAGATACTTGGGACAGACAACATACAAGATGGGTCCCAAGGAGTGGAGGGTGGGCAATGTGTGGTGGTGTGGTTGCTATGGCCCGGCAACAGGAGACGGGATGGTTGCTGCATGTGTGGGGCTGGGGGGGGAGGAACTATGGGTAAAGAAAATATAGGTCGAGGAGAGACTGGGTTGGATGGGCCAGTACTGGTCCCCCCGCCTAATGGGTGGGGGAGAGAGGAAAAAAAAAATCTCTAACGCACACTGTCAGATCACCTTTCAACAATAACAGATACTGTATGACTACCTTCTGATTAGGTCAAGTCCAGTTACATTTCAAAGCTTTCAATCTCTATACCATTTTAGGGCATATTTAATGTTTAGGCTTTCATTAAGACTCAGGTTAGCATCTGCTCTAGGTTCGATCTGTAATTTCAGCTCAATTCAACGTGTTTTGCCATGTAAAACAGACTGTGCTACAGTGGGACTTGAATGAGGAATGCCTGCTCATTAGGCAAATGCTCAGTCCACTACACTATTGCTGTGCTACTTAATTTGCATATCTCTTCCTTGTTATCCTCTTTAGCCTTTTAAGCTGCTTTAACCGTAGCTAAGCAATGGGCACACCCGCGCACCTATGGTTAGCTGTACTCTGATTTTTAAAAAAAAATAAAGGAGTTTCTTCATTTAATTTTTATGTACTGTTGCTGTTGTACATATAGAGAACTGTTGGTGGGGATATGCGGACACCTATGAGCAGTCTCGCTAATTTCTTATCACTTTCTGCTGTTCTACATTGCAGGGGCATGTTTATTCTGAAAGCTCTGCTCTCAGACATGCCCCCTGCACTCGTACATGCTCCATGTAAGCCTAGGAGCTCAGGCAGCGGGCCTTATTAATATGCATGGCGCACTGCCTCCCTGCTCTTAAATGGGCGCTTCTGTGCAGGACTAAGCTAGAACTGCATGGAAGTTTAGTAAATCTGGGGGATGACATTTCTAATCCTAGATAATGATTCACAAAAGTGAGATTCACACTATAAAGTCTCAAAATTCTAACAGCATCTCAATAAAATAACAGCACTCTCTGTGGTCTTTACCTAAAATTATATTTGACAACATGTATGAGCAGACTATTTTTAACTTAATTTCTTTTTTTTTTTGGTTGATTATACTATTTACTGCATTTTTATTTGTGTTCTGCTTATTTAATACTGTATTTTAATACTGTAAGCTAAGCTGCACTGTTTGAACTTCATTTGTCTGTCTTACTGTGCCTATTAAATCATATTTTGTTGCTGTTTTCACTGTTTGCAAAACTTTTTTTGCTATGTTCAGTGATTGCAAAGTAATTGTTCCTACTTTCACAGTTTGCTAAGCATCTGTTCTGTTTGTCCTGTTTTTCTGCCAAGCCATGCTTTAAATAACTGATGCTTGCTGTTTAAAGCATTCTTTAGTGTCTCCTTGCTGTTTTTCACCTGTTTAAAACATTTTTTAGTGTCTCACATTTTTTTCTGCTGTTTAAATCACTTTTTTAGAGTTCCCTGCCTAAATTAGTGTAGCTAGCAGCTATAGCATAGTCCAGATACAGGTTTGCTGCATCTGTGTCTGATTGTAGTGGCTGTTGTATTCTCAGCATATTTTCCAAGCCATCTTTGATTAGAAGGAGCCCTTCTGGGCCCTTGTGAGACAAGTGTGCTGATTAGAATCTGTTTGGTGAGGGGTTATTGGTCTAGGGCTTGGAGTAAGCACCCTCAGTGGCTCTTTTGAACTTTTTTAAAGTTTATTTTTTTAAGTTTTAGCCTCTGGTATTTAAGCCCCGCGTCTGAGTGGGTTTCTGCTTGCTTGCACCTTGTGCAGCACCACACACTGCCATGCAATTGTGCACCATAACTGGACAGATAATTTTGACAAGTTTTTCCTTAGATACAGCTGTAGTACATTAGTGCAGTCCTCATCTTTAGTACATCTCCAGTCTAAGAAGTATTGCTAGTGAGCTGTGATCTATAAAACCACCAGCCAAAAACCCCATCAGAAACACCAATCTACAGTGCAATTCTTATGTCAGTCCTGAAACACCCCCTTTGTGATAACAGTTCTTCAAACCTAGCATTATGGACAGTTGGACTACCCTTGTTTCTCCTGCCAGCCTTGTTGACGTGGGTCTGCTGAGGCAGTGTAGCAACTGCATCATGTACACTGACAACCCTCTACTAATAAAAAACTCTAGTACAGACTGTGAAAGATGTATCTACACCAACAATCTTGAATCCCTGCTCTCTGCTGCTCACTCACCCACCATTATCCATGCACATAGTACCACTACCTATGCACATAGTACAAATTCAACATATAAATCAACATATGCAGAGGTTCTCTGAAAAAACTTACAAAAACACCAGAGACCTCCAAAACATGACTGCTACAACTAACACAGTTCCCACAGCACTCAAGACATATAGCAACACCAGTGTCTCACCTACCAAGCCATTAAGGCATAACACTCATAAACCAAATTTTCTTGTCACTGGAGACTTCTTAGTGAGACACACAGATGTCCCACTCACCAGGTTAGATAAGGAGAAAGTCACAGTCAGCTGCCTGTCCGGTGCCAGGATTTGGAGACTCCTTAGTGAGACACACATGTCCCACTCACCAGGTTAGATAAGGAGAAAGTCACAGTCAGCTGCCTGTCCTGTGCCAGGATTCATCAGATCATGTGTGCACTCAGGTCTATAGGCAACAACTACTATTATGACTCTGCCATAGCTCATGTTGGAGTGAACAGCCTGAGATGTACTTCGCAGGACTATATGAAGAGAGTCATGACTAAGCTCTTTGAGTATGTGTCCTAGGCAATTATGTCTCTATCTTTAAGCTGCATATTACCATCACCTAGAATGATGCCATAGTATAAACAAAAAAAAAATGATCAATCTCAATAATTGGCTTATTTTTTGGTGTCATTCTGAGGGGATCCAGTTTCTGTCAGCCTGGGATGACATGGTCGATAAACCTCAATGCTTTGCCAGAGATAGTTTGCACCTGGCATCACTAGGCTTTCAGCTGCTGGCAAAGGCTCTTGCCTTCCCCATAGTTTTTTAGGTAAAGTCTCAAAATCAAAATTGCCAGTGTGAAAATTGCCAATCATAACAAAATAAGGGTTATGCTGCTAAACTCTAGGAGCTTAAACCAAAAACTGCACACCCTGGAAGTACTCCTATTACTGGAGGATGTAGACATCTGTGCGGTTACAGAAACCTGGTTCAAGACTACAGACAGTACACTAGCCTTGCAATGCTACAATGCCTTCTGCACCTTCAAACCACAAAATGAACATGTGAGAACCAAAGGAAGTGATGTTTCTATTTATATTAGAGATAAATTCACCTCCCAACTAGTTTTAGAGCAAGTTTTATGTGATATTACATGGGGTGATTTTAGAAATATGTTGGAACCAATAGAAGCCTTCTGGCAATTAAAAGTGGGAGTAGACAAAAGACCAGGGCTAAATGATGTTGCGAATATTAAATGTTTTTTTTTAAATATATAAAAAAACATATATTTTGAAATGATAGTTTAATATGTTTTATATGTATGTATTTATTTATATGTTTCTGGTTAGTATGTTTTCTGTCTTGTTTAATTAATTGATTGGTTAATTGATTGAATGTTTTTATTGGTTGGAATGAATATAAATATGTTGAGCCTTTAAGATATAGTAGTTCTGAAGAAGTCTAACAAAAATGTAAATAAAGGTTTGATATGCTATGTTCCAGTTTTTATTCCTTGTTGAGTTTCACTGAGTGGTCTTTTATTTGGTCTAAGGTGCTATTAAGCTGTTTACCGTTACAAGTCATGCATGCATCATAGACCGTTATATCATTTTAGTCTTGAATCTAGATACTTGTGGATATTGGGATAAAGAATAATTATCAGATGTATATTAGTACAGTTGTCCTCTGTATTGTCAAACCACCTAATTGGTGCTAACCCTAATCCTAAAACTGCCCCTTCCACCAAATCTAACCCTACATCGTATATTAATAAAAACCTTTCCATAACACTGCCACTACGCAAGGCACACTCAGACACACAAACACACTAATGACATTACATCTACCCCCTTACGTAACCCTGACCCTACCTCTAAAATACACTCACTCTCACAAAAACATACAATACCTATCCCCAACCCTAAGCCTGACTCTCTCTCTCTCTATCTCTCTCACACACTCACACACACACACACAGACACACACACACACACACACACACACACACACACACACACACACACACACACACACACACACACACACACACACACACACACACCACAAATGTTCTTACACCCTCTGATCCCACTCAACTTTCATGATGAAACTGTCCCTCATGGTTTTGAATAATCAACTATCCCTATGTTTGATATTAAGCTTCACCCCATCACTCATCAATCAAATAGATGATCGATCAAAGTGAGGCAAAGCATCAGTACATATCCTTACAGTATGCAAGCAGAAATCATCCCACTGTTTGTCTCTGCTGGGTTATCTCTTACTATATGTCATGTTCTTATGTAGGGGTATGTTGCATAAAGGAGGCATACAGCAAGGGGCAGGATATAACTGGATACTGCCAATGAAATGTTGTTCCCTAAGGCACTGATATTAATCAGACATGAGGAAGACTGATTTCAAATGCTTCTGTCTCACTGCCGATGCATGCAGAACATGCATCCTTTGCATCTCACCAATAAAAATGGATTTGTCCTTCTTTTGTCTCTCATTGATTGGCTGTCTAGATATCACTGACATATTTTGTGGTGATTGTACTGTGTTTCTCTCCATATGTTATTGTCAGTTCTGTTCTACTTGGAGTTTCAGCTTCTTTTTTTCTTCTTTAATGCACTGACATTCCTTTTAAATTTGATACAGTCACGCAGTTGTATTATGCTAGCAACCCATCCATTTTAATGAGCAACTGTTTCTTGGACTTTCTATTTACATTTCAGGCAGTCTATGGTTATTAAATATTTTATATGATTACAGGAAGTGCATACTCCAGAGATCGCATGTTTCTAAGTCATGCAATTCTTTCTACCTTCATTTGCAGTTCTGCTCTATACCTGGAGTTTTCTAGATACACAGAGGAGTATCAAACCATCACCTGGTGTCCAGTAAGTTTTGTGATTAGTGTTGGGCTTCCTGCAGTCAATCAATAAAGGTCAGTACGTATGGATATGCACTTTCTTATTATCTCTACAGCCAGTTTGATGGACATGGATGTCCTGCAGCAGTATAGCAATTACCTCATGTTTACTCACAACCACCTAATTCCTAAACAAACTGATACGATATGTGAGAGATGAACTTACACAATGTCACTGGAGGTAAGGGTCTCACATACAAACATTTATACAACCAAACAGGTTGTTACAAACACACACAATACACTCACCACTCATAGTATGGACCAGACAAATAGACCTATGTATGGTGAGGTTCTTAAATACAATTTTCCTAAACTCCAAGACCTGCCAGATCTTGCACCCAGAGCAAGTATCCTCAGTAACCTCAAAAGCACTCTACTAGAAAAACACCCACTACAGGTCATGCAGACATATCTCACTCCATCTGAGTCTCTAAGGTTATAAAGCAAAGAACCAAAAATAAAGGAAAAGGAAAATGAATCCAGGCCAACACAGGTTTATTAACGAACACACAGACAAAGTTTACCTAGGTTTCGTCCACGTAGGACTTCTTCAGAATACTGAAGTCACAATTAAAACCATGTATATATATGCAACCCCAATCACTCCAATTAAACAATTAAACAAAATTAATCAAATTTAAAGGTATACACATTGCCACTACAAATACATACTATAAAATGCCTACATTAAATACATAAAATGGAAACAACTTCTAAACATTCTGTTTAATACTGCCTACTGAACTAAATAAAAATATATAAATATATATATATATATATATATATATATATATATAAACAGAATATATAAATAAATACAACTATAACATTGATAAATATATTATAATATAAAATATTAGTGAAAAATGTACATAAAAATGTATATGTAGAGGTATATATATATATATATATATATATATATATATATATATATATATATAAATAAATAAAAAATATATGTGTAAATGTGAAAGAAATAAAAATTCAAAATACTAAATCCATAATAATGTTTACACTACCGCAATAAAATATGCCTCAATTTGAGATAGGGCTTAATGGAACTAAACTCATTAATACCAGGATAATTGTGTGCATTTAACCTCAGCTGCCACCTTAATTCACAAACATCCAAGTGAGCATCTGTAATCCTACCTTGGAGGTCAATCTTAACCTGCTGTAAAACACAGAACTTAAAAGAGTGACCAATATTGTCAATTAAATGTCTAGCTAGGGCATTAGTAGTTTTGAGATGTTTCATATCCAAAAGATGTTTCCTTACCCTATCCTTAAAACATCTACTAGTTTTTCCTACGTAAAATGCTTCACAGTCCTGACACTTGGCAAGATAAACCACATTATTAGTGTGACAGTCAAAGTGACCTGTAACTGAAACAAAACAATGATTGATGGTGAAACTCTTACCAGTTGTTAAAATACAAGAACAGACCTTACAGCTACCACATTTAAACGTGCCAGTAGGCCTATTACTGAAGAACCTACTAGGCATTGAACAACGTTCAAACATATCCTTAAACGAAAAATCCTTATGATAAATGAACGTAGGGTTATTATAAAAATGTGACTTAAATTCCTGGTCCATCTGTAAGAAACCCCAAACTTTATTAATTATTTTCTTAATCATGTCAGAATCCCCATTATATGTTGAAACAATCAATAACGGCTTAACGGTCAAAAACTGTGACCTTTTAGTTGATTCAGGTTTTAGATGAACAGGCCCCCCTGCACCTATTATGGGTTGACAAAAACCTACCTCCCTTTTACCTTTGATTTCCTTAACAAACACCCTTACATAAACTCTCAGGATATCCTCTGTTCAAAAATAGAGAGATCATAAAATTTAATTCTTCCTCAAATTCGCTGAAATCACTAACCATTCGGGCCGCTCTGACCATTTGTCCCTTAATAATAGCTCTTTTCTGATGTTTAGGATGCCAACTATCAAACTGAAGGTAGGAATTAGAAAAAGTTGGTTTCCGAAATATATTAGACTTAATTAGCCCACTGCTTCTATCAATAGTTAGTCTAACATCCAAATAGGTAATGGACTGTGTGTTAAACTCATGGGTGAATTTCAAAAACCAAACAGTATTATTTATATATTGTAAAATTGCTTCCAACACCACAGTATCACCTTCCCAAATGATAAATATATCATCCAAAAAGCGTGAATAAAATTTGACATATTTGTAAAACTCACTATAAAATAAATAATGCTCTTCCCAAAAGGCCATGATGTAATTTGCATAAATCGGGGAGCAGGCTGCCCCCATGGCTACCCCAGTTTGCTGTTTGAAGTAATATCCCTCAAAAAATAAAAAATTATTTTGAAGGACTACTTCCATCAACTTAACCATAACATTAATTTGTTCCTGTTCATACACACCAGTTGCATGTAATTGTTCTTCTAGCCAACCTAAACCCGTATCATGGGGTATAACCGAAAACAAGTTACATACATCAATGGTTAAGAAGCATGTATTGTCACTAATACCACATTCATTAATCCTTTCCAAAAAATGCCATGATTCCTTTGTGATGTAGGGAAACCTGGTAATACCCAATTTCATGTGATGGTCCAAATATTGACTAATAAAACATGCTTTACTTCATTTACCGTCAACTATGAGTCTAAAACGCACATTATCCAAACCTTTGTGAATTTTGGGAATCCCAAAAATGCCACTAACCACAGGGTGAGCGTTATTCATATACTCAAATTCAACTTCATTCAGCTCACCCTGAAATAACATGTCTTCCAATAATAGATCTATTTTCCTATATGCAATGTTAATTTCACTAATACTTGTTTCCACATAGTTGTCCTCCATCAACAATGACATCATAATGCAAATATAGTCACTATTATCAATAATCACAACTCCAATGCCCTTATCTGGCTTCATTATTCTTATGTTATCAGTACTGTAAATATCTTGCAATACATCCTGCTCATTTTTAGTCAAATTCAAATAAATATTCCTCGTAGACTGTTTGAAATGTTCCCTAATTTCAAATTCACACAGTCTATCAAACAATGCTATCATGGGATTCAGGGGTGGGTTAAATACACTAGGTTTAGAAATATCCCTACTTTTTTGAGTATTATCACAGTGGTTAGCTTTATCAAAAAATATCTGTAAGTTCATTTTCCTTGTGAATAGTTTTAAATCAATAAGAGTTTCAACTAAATTACCTTTCCTACATGGGACAAAATTAAAACCCTTAGAAAAAAGATTAACATGTTCTGTACTAAAGTTAGCACTTGAATAATTATATAGCTTAAAATCATGTGTATCATTTACCAAAATAATGGGATTACTCAAAAGCCCATCCGTTGGCTCATTAGAACCAAAATCAGCCAAATTAATATTATCAACATCACTAGCATTAAAATTTAAATAATTAGAAGTATTAACATTAACTTCTGTCATTTCACAACCAAATAAGTCATCCAAAGAACAATTGAGTGAAACATTAGAAGGAATAATTTGGTTATTCACATCTAACCCATTCAATATCATTAGTATAGAGTCAGTGAAGGAAGACAGCCCCATATAGGGGCCATATTGCTGATTAAACTCAATATTGTCATTAATAGTAACACAATTGTCATCAATGACAAAATCATAAGTACTTAAATTAAGTAAAGGGTCATTCAATTGAATTTTATCATCACCTAAACACTTAGAAAATGATGAAGATTCATCAATGTCTTGGATGTCCGTTATGTGATCCACACATGCATCGGACTCGAAGCTTTGATTATTAATGATGTCACAATTTGTCATAACACATTTCGGATGTGCAAAAATACACCTTGGACTGAACCCACAAGCATTCAGAGTACCTTCATGCCGCGCATGTCCAGCAGCCGCATCCCTAGTGGTTTCAACTGCTGAAATGGCTCCCCTACTCACCTCACAATTTCCACAGTCCGAAATTTCAGAATCACAGTCTGGGCGACCATAGTTATTAACAACTACGAATGGTGAATTTGGCGTTAAATGAAATGCACCATGAAAAACGCTGTTATCTCCGGCTAACACATGTAAATTACACTCATCCACGCCACCTAGTGATGTTCTACCCGGACAACAAAGGGAAAAGTTTACCTGTGCGGCTTCCAAGCCCCTTGCTGAGCGTTGAACCCCTGGCGCCCAACTTTGGGTCATGTCCCCAAACGACCCACGTCATTCTTGTCATTGGAGGACGGTTCCCTGTTCCAAATCCTCTTCGAATGCCTTACACCATCCTCTAAAGGGCGTTCGTCCTTGGAGTCACAGCTTTTACTAACTTCTGGATTAACCACTGACATCATGACGCCACAAGCTTCCTTCGGATGATTGGATGTTCCTCCTCGAGTAGAATGTCGACGTGAATCCTTCTTAGATTTGGGGTAAACACTACCAGCTTCATAAATCTTCATATCCCTCTTAATCTTTTGCGATTTCTTATTGAATATTGAAACACAACTATTGTCAATGTCCTTAATAATATTCATGTAATTAGTGTAGTAGCGATCGAACAATAAATCTTGAACTATACTTTCATTGATAGACTCTAAATCAGCAACAAATGCTTCAATCTTTATATTATTATGTTTAACCATTATATTCATAATGTCTAACCCAGTCTTATTAAAAAGATCATGTAATTCATCCAACATAGGTTTGTTGCCATCGACCCCATTCGGGTATCTCCACACTCTCAGTCCTTTCGGTACCATCCCCAGCTCAATATTCCTAGTTAAATAGCTGTTTTCAAGCTGGGTTCTCTTCAGTTTAAACAGTTTATGCTCAAACTCTTTCAGTAATTCAATCAAAGTTTTACCTATAATAACATTGTTATGATTAATTGGTTCGCAGTCAGAAGCAAAATTAAAACTATTAGATTTCCAATAGGCAGTGTTAAGACCAATTGGCTGCTTGTTGCCAATGTCAAACTGCACTTCCTTAACATTCCCATTAAACAATGGGGGAACATTACAATCAGTTGTAACCGGCACAGTACCTGTATGAGGAGTGGCTTGGGTGAGTGGCATGCCTAAACTCCCCAATGAAGGTGAAATAGATGTAGGCAAATGTCTCTCAGTAAGACTTTTAATTTGAATGGAATGTTCCTCGAGTTGAACATTAATTCGTTGTAATAAATCCATAATGCTAGTAAATAACGAAAAAAGTGCCAGCAGCCAAATCCATAATGCTGGTCAGGGAACATTCGTTCTCCATAACAAAATCCAAACCAAGAACCAAACCTCCACAACGAACCAAAAATAAAGGAAAAGGAAAATGAATCCAGGCCAACACAGGTTTATTAACGAACACACAGACAAAGTTTACCTAGGTTTCGTCCACGTAGGACTTCTTCAGAATACTGAAGTCACAATTAAAACCATGTATATATATGCAACCCCAATCAATCCAATTAAACAATTAAACAAAATTAATCAAATTTAAAGGTATACACATTGCCACTATAAATACATACTATAAAATGCCTACATTAAATACATAAAATGGAAACAACTTCTAAACATTCTGTTTAATACTGCCTACTGAACTAAATAAAAATATATATATATATATATATATATATATATATATATATATATATATATAAATATATATATATATATATATATATATATAAATAGAATACATAAATAAATATTGCTAAAAATCAATACAACAACTATAACATTGATAAATATATTATAGTATAAAATATTAGTGAAAAATGTACATAAAAATGTATATGTAGAGGTATATATATATATATATATATATATATATATATATATATATATGTATATATATAAATAAATAAAAAATATATGTGTAAATGTGAAAGAAATAAAAAAATTCAAAATACTAAATCCATAATAATGTTTACACTACCGCCATAAAATGTGCTTCAATTTGAGATAGGGCTTAATGGAACTAAACTCATTAATGCCAGGATAATTGTGTGCATTTAACCTCAGCTGCCACCTTAATTCACAAACATCCAAGTGAGCATCTGTAATCCTACCTTGGAGGTCAGTCTTAACCTGCTGTAAAACACAGAACTTAAAAGAGTGACCAATATTGTCAATTAAATGTCTAGCTAGGGCATTAGTAGTTTTGAGATGTTTCATATCCAGAAGATGTTCCCTTACCCTATCCTTAAAACATCTACTAGTTTTTCCTACGTAAAATGCTTCACAGTCCTGACACTTGGCAAGATAAACCACATTATTAGTGTGACAGTCAAAGTGACCTGTAACTGAAACAAAACAGTGATTGATGGTGAAACTCTTACCAATTGTTAAAATACAAGAACAGACCTTACATCTACCACATTTAAACGTGCCAATATTTTGGTCATATGGGACTCCATTATGAGGCACACAATATCCCTCTAACCAGGCTGAGTAAGGAAAACATCACAGTCAGCTGACTGCCAGGGACAGGATCCTCCACATCATGCACTCACTCAAATCATTGAACCATAAGCACCAGTATGACTCAGTTATAGTTAATGTGAGTATAAATGACCTGAGACATATATCTCTGGACTATATGAACTGAGACATGATGGAGTGTTTCCTTTATGTGTGCTAGGCCAGTATGAGCCTAGCACTGAGGAGTAAACTTCTCAATCATACTGAATTCCTCATTATTTACTGGTTTTGAGGACAAAACAATGAGGTGCCACGAATTCCGTGTGGCCCCTTAAATTCCCATTTTTTTTTTTTTTTTTACAAGTTGAAGTTGGGGCTGACATCACCTCTCATTGCAAACGTATCCTGCAACATCATCAATGTTCAGGGTCTGCAGGGGCATGAATGAGCACATCAGCTTTATAAGGCAGACTGCCAGCATGTTGGATTCTCAGACTGTGTTTGGCTGAGATTTGAAATAGCAGGCTGCAGCAGCAACATATCAGTGAGTGAGCAGAGTTGTTTTTCCAACTTAACTTTAACTTCCGTTAACTTCTGCAGTGCAGACTAGTAACTAGTTAATCCCGTGAATCCGGTCCACCCAACGCCAAAGTGATGTGTCCGCACTCCCTCCTAGGATGAGAAAATTTACTACTGTCTCTGGTGGCTCAACATCCAGCTCTAAGTATGGAAAAAAAACACATACCCTGGGATTTAATAAACTCTGTGTAGGCACCATGTAGAGCCTACAAGGAATTTATCAGTGTACACATTCATGGTTCCCCCCTCACAAGGGTGCCAAGCATATTAATGATGATGCACTGCCCAGGGAGATCATAGGAACAAAGATATTGAATCAGTGTAGGGAGATGTGTAGGGGTTACCCATGGTTGTGGATGCCTGGCCAGATGTTAAGTAGAGGTTGAGGCTCACATTAATGCACCCTGCCACTGTTGACATGCTGTGAAGTCTATTAAATGTGTAATATTTAATTTTTATTTAATTTTTTTTTATTATATTTCTGTTTGCACGTCTCAGTGCAGAGCACAGGGGAGCCAAGCACCGCTTATACATACATAGCTGACACTTGCCAGACATCTAAAAATAGAAACCAGATGTAATTAATTGTTTAATTATAGGCATGTTTACATGTGTTTACACATGTTTATGCATGTCTGTGTGGTGCAGTACGGTGCTCAGCAATGCTAATAGGTAGCTCAGTAGTATATATGATGGTATACTACTCTTCATAATATCCAAGTAGCTAAATGGGTAGAGTTGCAGCTTTATGTGTAGTATGTCCTGGGTTTGAGTCCATAGCACACAGAACATGTTTGTAATATAATGTACTATTTTTGTATAATTTAATAAAATTGTGAATTATGGCACTGCTGCACTCTGCTGAGCTTTGCTCGAACATGCTAAGTACTGCATAAACAAGATAATGGCTGCCAATGTTTGTGCAGTGCTAAGCTTTGCTAAAACCATGGTTGTTTGAGCTTTAGCACTGGTTAGATCTGCTTAGCTGGTTTCTGTGCTGCTAAGCAATGGGGCACTTTTTATAATGTTGCTCAATGACGTGTATGGGTGGGAAAACAGACTATATTAAGCTTAATAGGAGGGAATACTACAGCATTCATTAGAATTCAGTCTACTGTTGATATAGCAGGCAGTTCTGGTGAAGGTGCGGGCATTTGGGTGCAGACGTGGGGCATTCAGGAGTCCAGGATCTTGGTAGGGCTCCTTGTTTAAAAGCCATGCCAGGCTGATGCAGGGTGGTTTCCAGGGCTTGGAGTGTACCAGTTGGTCAGGGAATTTACCAGTGGTACTGGTATCCCCCACACAGATGAGCAGTGCCATCACCACCATGATGATCTGAAAAGGAGAAAGCTAGGAACCCTGGACACCTGGGTCCAAGAGGCGAGAGCAAGGAATGTCCCACAAGTATGTAAGTATGTTTTCCTCTGTCTTAACAAAATGCAAGCTGAATGTCTGCAAAACTAGTATGCTTAATGGTGTGCTTTTCTCCCAACATCTGCAGCTGAGAGGGCCCCAATCTTGAGTCCAATTCTGGGTGCCTGGCCAGGTTGCACCGTGAGTGTGGTGAGTACAGATATATAATGCTAACTGTAGTGCAATAGGCATGAAAGAGTAAAACGTTTGCTGCAATAAAGTATATATATAAGAACATCTGTAGTGCAATAAATGGAGTATTAGAGCTGTAGTGCAATAAATGAACAATAACAACTGTAGTTCAACAAAAACACTAAAGAACACCAATAACAGTAAGCAAAATGATGTACAGCAGGATTGTGTTGTTGTAACCATTGTAGTAGAGCTGTGTGCATTGATTCTGTAAGATAAGGTTGTGCAGTCAATTATAACACTATAATAGTTGTAGAATGCAAATCTAATGTCTTGCAAACTGTATTGCTTAACTCATAGTACTGGAACTCAAAAACAGGCAAAAACAAACTGGTAATTCCAAAAAATAGGGACTGAGACAAGCAAATGGCACACATTCAAAAAAGTGCAGATCCTTAGTTTTATTAAGCACTTTTCATTTGATTCAATGCACAAACTTCTTCAGACTAATAAAAGCACATACACGTGTACTATAAATACTACATCAATTAGTAACCCAATTATACAATAAGGTTCTAAAAGGAACAGATACACATTTAAAACCATTTTTCAAAACACCGCTAAATGTCCTGGTAGGTGGTAAGTATATTCACATTGTACAAACCATTGACATTAAAAATAGTAAAAAATAAAAATAATGACGTGAAAGATAACGTTCACACTGACATAAGTAAAGGCACAATAAATACTGGTACCTAAATTGAAATAATAGTACATAAAGACTGTCATCTAGTAAGACTCTTTAACTTAAGTATACTGTTGATTGAACAGCCCTCATTCAAGCCAGGCACATTATAAGCATTTAGTCTAATTTGCCAGACCAATTCAAGTTCTTCTAACTTTAGGGCAGTCGGACCGCCACGGGACTCTGAAAAACTTGATCAATCACCATAAATTTAAAATAATGATCAGGATGGGAAAGAATATGCTTAGCCAAAGCATTGTCAAGTTTATTTTTTCTTATGGCGTAAATATGCTCATATAAACGATCTCGAAGACATCTCTCCGTTTTTCCAATATAAAAGGCTAAACAGGCCTGGCACTGAGCTAGGTAAACTGCCATTCTCGAATTGCAATTCACTCTAAACTTTAAGGTGTATTGGTGGTCATGAATCTTGAATCTATTAGACTTGATGATATATTGACAATAATTACAGGACTAGCATTTATGCATACCCATAATTTTACTACGTACAAGAGGACGTTGTTCAAAAAGGGCCTTTAGGTTTTTAGCTCTCTTATAAACAACAATAGGGTGGTCACCTACCCTCTGAAACACACTGTTGTCACTCTTCAAAATTGCCCAGTTCTTACATAAAATCTGGAAACAGTCTCTACTGTTGAGATTGTATGTTGTGATAAAAGTGGCACCTTGTGTTTTAAGCTCAGGAGCGGGAAAGCAATCATTCACCAATTCAGAAAGTGAAACCTCTTCATCTTCATGCAGAATGTGCTCACTATCCAAAATTGGTTTATAAAACCATCTCAAACATTTATTCAAGACTTCCTCAATCAAGTCATCCACCATATCGCCTGTGTAACCACGGTGAAGGAACATATTCCTCAGGTGTGCACATTCAGCATGAAAATCCTTATCAAGAGTAGTAATGCAGGCTGCCCTGACCAGCTGAACCTTTACTACTGCCCGCTTCTGATGGGATGGATGACAAGTGGAGAAATGTAAAAAAGAGTTGGAATATGTACTTTTTTTATGAATGCTGGCAATAAACTTGTGGATAGAGTAGTCTTTAGTCAAAGAGATATCGAGATATACTATGGTCTCTGTGTTGAATGCAGATGTAAACTTTAAAAACTGTGTCGAGTTGTTAAAGTAGTCAACCAATAGGTCACTAACAGTATTGACACCATCCAAAAGGATAAAGATGTCGTCAAGGTACTGGGTATAAAAATTTATTCGCTGTTTAAACTTACAGTTATTGAAAACAAAAAGCTGCTCCCAGTGGGCCATAACATTGTTAGCAATACTGGCAACACAAGGGGAGCCCATTGCAACCCCGACTTTTTGTAAATAAAATTTATCCTCAAACATGAAAAAAATATTGTCTAATACTAAATCCAAAAGCTCATGGACAAGGTACAACTCATTCACAGTGCTACCATGTAGTCTTAGCATTTGGTCAACCCATTCTAAAGCTATATCGTGTGGGATGCTGGTGTACAGATCTTTGACGTCAATTGTGAGAAAGTTATGACCAGAATTAAATTCTAACTTGTTGATTTTGTCAAAGAACATCCAAGAATCCTTACAAATTTGGTTAATGCTAACCAAATATTTCTGTAAAATAAAGTCAACAACTTTCGACAGGGATATAGAAGAATCCCTCCCACAACGAGGGACGCATGGAGGGATTAATTAAATCTTTTTGTATTTTTGGTATCTCAAACATACAAGGAAACCTAGGGTACATTGTTGACATATAGTTAAATGGATTCTGATTGATTCTTCCCTCTATATACATTTCCTCGATGCTGTTCCTGATGGTAGTGTAGGCCCTGCTGACTTCAGATCACGAACTGGGAATATAGGAAGGGCTATCCAAAACAAGTGACACCCTTTCACTATAATCAGGACCATCAAAAATCACAAGCCCCCCACCCTTGTCTGGTTTACAAATACATGCATCATATAGTTTGACGAAGTCCATACATTCCTTCTCAGCTTTTAAATTAGTGTCAATAGTGTAAACATGCTTCACTTCCAGAAACCTCTGACAAATATCCAACTCACACATAAGCTTGAATATTTGCAATAATGGGTGCAGGGAGGATTGTAAACACTAGGAATTCTAAAATCATTATTATTAACAGTGATATTACTACCCATCATCAACTTAAAATTAAGTTTCCTAGTGAATAATTTTACATCAATGATTGTCTTGACCAAATCTAACTTCTGCACAGGGACGTAAGTGTATCCCTTAGAAAATAGCTCGACCTGTTCTGGTGTAATATCCACTGAAAAAAAATTATAAACTTTAAAATCACCGTCAGCATTAGTAAGTGTTCAAGGTATATTTGTAGTCTGGTTATTAAATACCTCAATTGATTCTTCTACAAACAGTAGTATCTTGTGAATCAGTAACACTTAAAAGTGACCCTGACTCAGACGGAGGGACATTAGAATCCACATTGGATAAAAAAACATTATCAGCATATAATATACTAGAAAAACACCTATTCAAGTCCTGTGTTGCCTGAAACTCTGCTTTACTTTCGGATTGTGTTGACGAGTCTGTTGTTTTGGTCTTGCCCCTAAAAAACTAGAGTCATTAGATCTTAAATTATAATGAAACAACCTATTGCTGTTCTACAGTCTTTCACTCCTTCTGGGTTCTGTTTGTGGTAGATTGTCAGTGCACACAGGACCAACACCAGAAGGAGTGTCATTAATAAATTGGTTGTTACCAGTGTTAGGCGGAGAAACTCTACTTCCAAGTGGAGGTAGAACTGGTCTAGCTGGCCCTAGCCAAACTTGAGCTGAAGACGGTATGGGGTAAGCACACCCCCACCCCCCACATTGTAGGCTTTAATATCCCTTTCCAGTTTCTTGATTTTATTATTTTTAAACGTATTAAGGTATTGGTCAATGCTTGAAAAAATTCTACTGTAATTGTATTTGTAATGAAAAAATTCATTGTCAAGCCTAATCAGTTTGTTCAGTTCAGACACTTGTTTACTCAAAGAGTCCACCAACACAGAGTAATGTTTTATCATCAAGTCTAATAGCTCAAAACCTTGTTGATCAAACGAAGCAAGAAGTTCCTTATGAAATAAGGAATTAGCAACAAGGCCAGTAGGATATTCATAGTGCCTCAGCCCTTTTGGAACTATTTTAAGCTTTAAGCACTCTTGAAAATACAAAATTTCAAGCTGGGTTTTCTTTAATTTAAGTAACAAACTGTCCAAGGTTTTTAAGTTGCCAGCAATATCAGCCTGTTCACTATCATTGGCAAAGTTCTGCTGGACTGTCCCGTTAGTAGCTGTTGAAAAAGTAAAATTGTCAGCCAGCCAGTTATTAATGTCAGGAAAAGAAAAAGAGTTATTTACCATATCAAGTACAGGAACTGCAACTGTCGTTGATCCAGTAACAACAGACCAAGTGGCTTAGTGTTCAAGTTAGTAAAAATGACTGAAGCTTCATTAATACCTTGCAAACTGGCCCCACGTTCATGTCCAACTGACGATGGTGGTGTCTCCTGAGAGTTAAATGTACTACCGGCCGGAATACTCCTCTGCCCGCAGTCTAAACTCTGCATACTTGGTACATCAGGAACCATAGAGCCGGCTTCACGATTGCCGGAAGTAGAGGTAGATGGAAGAGAATTGCATGTACGAACTGCTGGAATACTACTCTGCCCACTATCCAAACTCTGCATACTTGGTGCATCAGGAATCATAGTGCCAGTTTCTCGATTACTGGAAATAAAAGTAGAGTCTCTCAATAGAGGAGGACCTGATGGTAGCGGTGTTTCACGAGTGCTGTATTGGCGCTCTAATCTAACTAGTCTCTCCAAAATTGAATCCATTTGCTCCAAAAGAGCGTGCAGACCATTATTTTTCGAAAGTTCAGGATCCTTGTCGGATGAATTATCACAAACGCCAGCCGAGTTTCTAAAGATTTCTGGAGTATAGTTAATACTAGTCACTGTCCCAGACGCCATAAATACAAACTGGAACTCAAAAACAGGCAAAAACAAACTAGTAATTCCAAACAATAGGGACTGAGACAAGCAAATGGCACACACACAAAAAAGTGCAGATCCTTAGTTTTATTAAGCGCTTTTCATTTGATTCAATGTACAAACTTCTTCAGACTAATAAAACCACATACACGTGTACTGTAAATACTACATCAATTAGTGACCCAATTATACAATAAGGTTCTAAAAGGAACAGATACACATTTAAAACCATTTTTCAAAACACCGCTAAAGGTCCTCGTAGGTGGTAAGTATATCCACATTGTACAAACCATTGACATTAAAAATAGTAAAAAATAAAAATAATGACCTGTAAAGATAACGTTCACACTGACCTAAGTAAAGGCACAATAAATACTGGTACCTAAATTGAAATAATAGTATGTAAAGACTGTCATCTAGTAAGACTCTTTAACTTAAGTATACTGCTGACTGAACAGCCCTCATTCAAGCCAGGCACATTATAAGCATTTAGTCTGATTTGCCAGACCAATTCAAGTTCTTCTAACTTTAGGGCAGTCAGACCGCCACTGGGACTCTGAAAAACTTGATCAAGCACCATAAATTTAAAACTATGATCAGGATGGGAAAGAATATGCTTAGCCAAAGCATTGTCAAGTTTATTTTTTCTTATGGCATAAATATGTTCATACAAACGATCTCAAAGACGTCTGTCCATTTTTCCAATATAAAAGGCTAAACAGGCCTGGCACTGAGCTAGGTAAACTACCATTCTCGAATTGCAATTCACTCAAAAATTTAAGGTGTATTGGTGGTCATGAATCTTGAATCTATTAGACTCGATGATATATTGACAATAATTACAGGATTGGCATTTATACATGCCCATAATTTTACTACGTACAAGAGGACATTGTTCAAAAAGGGCCTTTAGGTTTTTAGCTCTCTTATAAACAACAATAAGGTGGTCACCTACCCTCTGAAACACACTGTTGTCACTCTTAAAAATTACCCAGTTCTTACATAAAATCTGGAAACAGTCTCTACTGTTTAGATTGTATGTTGTGATAAAAGTGACACCTTGTGTTTTAAGCTCAGGAGCGGGAATGCAATCATTCACCAATTCAGAATGTGTAACCTCTTCATCTTCATACTGAATGTGCTCACTATCCAAAATTGGTTTATAAAACCATCTCAAACATTTATTCGAGACTTCCTCAATCAAGTCATCCACCATATCACCTGGGTAACCACGGTGAAGGAACATATTCCTCAGGTGTGCACATTCAGCATGAAAATCCTTATTAAGAGTAGTAATGCGGGCTGCTCTGACCAGCTGACCCTTTACTACTGCCCACTTCTGATGGGATGGATGACAGCTGGAGAAATGTAAAAAAGAGTTGGAATATGTACTTTTTCTATGAATGCTGGCAATAAACTTGTGGATAGAGTGGTCTTTAGTCAAAGATATATAGAGATATGCTATGGTCTCTGTGTTGAATGTAGATGTAAACTTTAAAAACTGTGTTGAGTTGTTAAAGTCGTCGACCAATAGGTCACTAACAGTATTGTCACCATCCAAAAGGATAAAGATGTCATCAAGGTACCGGGTATAAAAAATTATTCGCTGTTTAAACTTACAGTTATTGAAAACAAAAAGCTGCTCCCAGTGGGCCATAACATTGTTAGCAATACTGGCAACACAAGGGGAGCCCATTGCAACCCCGACTTTTTGTAAATAAAATTTATCCTCAAACATGAAAAAAATATTGTCTAATACTAAATCCAAAAGCTCATGGACAAGGTACAACTCATTCACA
Source organism: Protopterus annectens (assembly GCF_019279795.1). Taxonomy (NCBI): domain Eukaryota; kingdom Metazoa; phylum Chordata; order Ceratodontiformes; family Protopteridae; genus Protopterus; species Protopterus annectens. Next base: position 1,115,087,303 of record NC_056726.1, read on the forward strand.
GTGCTACCATGTAGTCTTAGCATTTGGTCAACCCATTCTAAAGCTATATCGTGTGGGATGCTGGTGTACAGATCTTTGACGTCAATTGTGAGAAAGTTATGACCAGAATTAAATTCTAACTTGTTGATTTTGTCAAAGAACATCCAAGAATCCTTACAAATTTGGTTAATGCTAACCAAATATTTCTGTAAAATAAAGTCAACAACTTTCGCACAGGGATATGTAGAAGAATCCCTCCCGTCAACGAGGGGACGCATGGAGGGATTAATTAAATCTTTTTGTATTTTTGGTATCCCAAACATACAAGGAAACCTAGGGTACATTGTTGACATATAGTTAAATGGATTCTGATTGATTCTTCCCTCTATATACATTTCCTCGATGCTGTTCCTGATGGTAGTGTAGGCCCTGCTGACTTCAGATCACGAACTGGGAATATAGGAAGGGCTATCCAAAACAAGTGACACCCTTTCACTATAATCAGGACCATCAAAAATCACAAGCCCCCCACCCTTGTCTGGTTTACAAATACATACATCATATAGTTTGACGAAGTCCATACATTCCTTCTCAGCTTTTAAATTAGTGTCAATAGTGTAAACATGCTTCACTTCCAGAAACCTCTGACAAATATCCAACTCACACATAAGCTTGAATATTTGCAATAATGGGTGCAGGGGAGGATTGTAAACACTAGGAATTCTAAAATCATTATTATTAACAGTGATATTACTACCCATCATCAACTTAAAATTAAGTTTCCTAGTGAATAATTTTACATCAATGATTGTCTTGACCAAATCTAACTTCTGCACAGGGACGTAAGTGTATCCCTTAGAAAATAGCTCGACCTGTTCTGGTGTAATATCCACTGAAAAAAAATTATAAACTTTAAAATCACCGTCAGCATTAGTAAGTGTTCAAGGTATATTTGTAGTCTGGTTATTAAATACCTCAATTGATTCTTCTACAAACAGTAGTATCTTGTGAATCAGTAACACTTAAAAGTGACCCTGACTCAGACGGAGGGACATTAGAATCCACATTGGATAAAAAAACATTATCAGCATATAATATACTAGAAAAACACCTATTCAAGTCCTGTGTTGCCTGAAACTCTGCTTTACTTTCGGATTGTGTTGACGAGTCTGTTGTTTTGGTCTTGCCCCTAAAAAACTAGAGTCATTAGATCTTAAATTATAATGAAACAACCTATTGTTGTTCTACAGTCTTTCACTCCTTCTGGGTTCTGTTTGTGGTAGATTGTCAGTGCACACAGGACCAACACCAGAAGGAGTGTCATTAATAAATTGGTAGTTACCAGTGTTAGGCGGAGAAACTCTACTTCCAAGTGGAGGTAGAACTGGTCTAGCTGGCCCTAGCCAAACTTGAGCTGAAGACGGTATGGGGTAAGCACCCCCCCCCCCCATTGTAGGCTTTAATATCCCTTTCCAGTTTCTTGGTTTTATTATTTTTAAACGTATTAAGGTATTGGTCAATGCTTGAAAAAATTCTACTGTAATTGTATTTGTAATGAAAAAATTCAATGTAAAGCCTAATCAGTTTGTTCAGTTCAGACACTTGTTTACTCAAAGAGTCCACCAACACAGAGTAATGTTTTATCATCAAGTCTAATAGCTCAAAACCTTGTTGATCAAACGAAGCAAGAAGTTCCTTATGAAATAAGGAATTAGCAACAAGGCCAGTAGGATATTCATAGTGCCTCAGCCCTTTTGGAACTATTTTAAGCTTTAAGCACTCTTGAAAATACGAAATTTCAAGCTGGGTTTTCTTTAATTTAAGTAACAAACTGTCCAAGGTTTTTAAGTTGACAGCAATATCAGCCTGTTCACTATCATTGGCAAAGTTCTGCTGGACTGTCCCATTAGTAGCTGTTGAAAAAGTAAAATTGTCAGCCAGCCAGTTATTAATGTCAGGAAAAGAAAAAGAGTTATTTACCATATCAAGTACAGGAACTGCAACTGTCATTGATCCAGTAATAACAGACCAAGTGGCTTAGTGTTCAAGTTAGTTAAAATGACTGAAGCTTCATTAATACCTTGCAAACTGGCCCCACGTTCATGTCCAACTGACGATGGTGGTGTCTCCTGAGAGTTAAATGTACTACCGGCCGGAATACTCCTCTGCCCGCAGTCTAAATTCTGCATACTTGGTACATCAGGAACCATAGAGCCGGCTTCACGATTGCCGGAAGTAGAGGTAGATAGAAGAGAATTGGATGTATGAACGGCTGGAATACTCGTCAGCCCGCAATCCAAACACTGCATACTTGGTGCATCAGGAATCATAGTGCCGGTTTCTCGATTACCGGAAATAAAAGTAGAGTCTCTCAATAGAGGAGGACCTGATGGTAGCGGTGTTTCACGAGTGCTGTATTGGCGCTCTAATCTAACTAGTCTCTCCAAAATTGAATCCATTTGCTCCAAAAGAGCGTGCAGACCATTATTTTTCGAAAGTTCAGGATCCTTGTCGGATGAATTATCACAAACGCCAGCCGAGTTTCTAAAGATTTCTGGAGTATAGTTAATACTAGTCACTGTCCCAGACGCCATAAATACAAACTGGAACTCAAAAACAGGCAAAAACAAACTAGTAATTCCAAACAATAGGGACTGAGACAAGCAAATGGCACACACACAAAAAAGTGCAGATCCTTAGTTTTATTAAGCGCTTTTCATTTGATTCAATGTACAAACTTCTTCAGACTAATAAAACCACATACACGTGTACTGTAAATACTACATCAATTAGTGACCCAATTATACAATAAGGTTCTAAAAGGAACAGATACACATTTAAAACCATTTTTCAAAACACCGCTAAAGGTCCTCGTAGGTGGTAAGTATATCCACATTGTACAAACCATTGACATTAAAAATAGTAAAAAATAAAAATAATGACCTGTAAAGATAACGTTCACACTGACCTAAGTAAAGGCACAATAAATACTGGTACCTAAATTGAAATAATAGTATGTAAAGACTGTCATCTAGTAAGACTCTTTAACTTAAGTATACTGCTGACTGAACAGCCCTCATTCAAGCCAGGCACATTATAAGCATTTAGTCTGATTTGCCAGACCAATTCAAGTTCTTCTAACTTTAGGGCAGTCAGACCGCCACTGGGACTCTGAAAAACTTGATCAAGCACCATAAACTTAAAACTATGATCAGGATGGGAAAGAATATGCTTAGCCAAAGCATTGTCAAGTTTATTTTTTCTTATGGCATAAATATGTTCATACAAACGATCTCAAAGACGTCTGTCCATTTTTCCAATATAAAAGGCTAAACAGGCCTGGCACTGAGCTAGGTAAACTACCATTCTCGAATTGCAATTCACTCAAAAATTTAAGGTGTATTGGTGGTCATGAATCTTGAATCTATTAGACTCGATGATATATTGACAATAATTACAGGATTGGCATTTATACATGCCCATAATTTTACTACGTACAAGAGGACATTGTTCAAAAAGGGCCTTTAGGTTTTTAGCTCTCTTATAAACAACAATAAGGTGGTCACCTACCCTCTGAAACACACTGTTGTCACTCTTAAAAATTACCCAGTTCTTACATAAAATCTGGAAACAGTCTCTACTGTTTAGATTGTATGTTGTGATAAAAGTGGCACCTTGTGTTTTAAGCTCAGGAGCGGGAATGCAATCATTCACCAATTCAGAATGTGTAACCTCTTCATCTTCATACTGAATGTGCTCACTATCCAAAATTGGTTTATAAAACCATCTCAAACATTTATTCGAGACTTCCTCAATCAAGTCATCCACCATATTACCTGGGTAACCACGGTGAAGGAACATATTCCTCAGGTGTGCACATTCAGCATGAAAATCCTTATTAAGAGTAGTAATGCGGGCTGCTCTGACCAGCTGACCCTTTACTACTGCCCACTTCTGATGGGATGGATGACAGCTGGAGAAATGTAAAAAAGAGTTGGAATATGTACTTTTTCTATGAATGCTGGCAATAAACTTGTGGATAGAGTGGTCTTTAGTCAAAGATATATAGAGATATGCTATGGTCTCTGTGTTGAATGTAGATGTAAACTTTAAAAACTGTGTTGAGTTGTTAAAGTCGTCGACCAATAGGTCACTAACAGTATTGTCACCATCCAAAAGGATAAAGATGTCATCAAGGTACCAGGTATAAAAAATTATTCGCTGTTTAAACTTACAGTTATTGAAAACAAAAAGCTGCTCCCAGTGGGCCATAACATTGTTAGCAATACTGGCACCGCAAGGGGAGCCCATTGAAACCCCGACTTTTTGTAAACAAAATTTATCCTCAAACATGAAAAAAATATTGTCTAATACTAAATCCAAAAGCTCATGGACAAGGTCCAACTCATTCCCAGTGCTACCATGTAGTCGTAGCATTTGTCAACCCATTCTAAAGCTATATCGTGTGGGATGCTGGTGTACAGATCCTTGACGTCAATTGTGAGAAAGTTATGACCAGAATTAAATTCTAACTTGTTGATTTTGTCAAGGAACATCCAAGAATCCTTACAAATTTGGTTATCGTTAACCAAATATTTCTGTAAAATAGAGTCAACAACTTTCGCACAGGGATATGTAGGAGAACCCCTCCCGTCAATGAGGGGACGCATGGGGGGATTAATTAAATCTTTATGTATTTTTGGTATCCCAAACATACAAGGAAACCTAGGGTACATTGTTGACATATAGTTAAATGGATTCTGATTGAGTCTTCCCTCTATATTCATTTCCTCGATGCTGTTCCTGATGGTAGTGTAGGCCCTGTTGACTTCAGATCTCGAACTGGGAATATAGGAAGGCCTATCAAAAACAAGTGACATCCTTTCACTATAATCAGGACCATCAAAAATCACAAGACCCCACCCTTTTCTGGTTTACAAATACATACATCATATAGTTTGAAGAAGTCAATACATTCCTTCTCAGCTTTTAAATTAGTGTCAATAGTGTAAACATGCTTCACTTCCTGAAACCTCTGACGAATATCCAACTCACACATAAGCTTGAATATTTGCAATAATGGGTGCAGGGGAGGATTGTAAACACTAGGAATTCTAAAATCATTACTATTAACAGTGATATTACTACCCATCATCTACTTAAAATTAAGTTTCCTAGTGAATAATTTTACATCAATGATTGTCTTGACCAAATCTAACTTCTGCACAGGGACGAAAGCGTATCCCTTAGAAAATAACTCTACCTGTTCTGGTGTAATATCCCTTGAAGAAAAATTATAAACTTTAAAATCACCGTCAGCATTAGTAAGTGTTACAGGCATATTTGTAGTCTGGTTATTAAATACCTCAATTGATTCTTCACAAACAGTAGTATCTTGTGAATCAGTAACACTTAAAAGTGACCCTGACTCAGACGGAGGGACATTAGAATCCACATTGGATAAAAAAACATTATCAGCATATAATATACTAGAAAAACACCTATTCAAGTCCTGTGTTGCCTGAAACTCTGCTTTACTTTCTGATTGTGTTGACGAGTCTGTTGTTTTGGTCTTGCCCCTAAAAAACTAGAGTCATTAGATCTTAAATTATAATGAAACAACCTATTGTTGTTCTACAGTCTTTCACTCCTTCTGGGTTCTGTTTGTGGTAGATTGTCAGTGCACACAGGACCAATACCAGAAGGAGTGTCATTAATAAGTTGGTTGTTACCAGTGTTAGGCGATGAAACTCTACTTCCAAGTGGAGGTAGAACTGGTCTAGCTGGCCCTAGCCAAACTTGAGCTGAAGACAGGATGGGGTAAGCACCCCCCCCCATTGTATGCTTTAATATCTCTTTCCAGTTTCTTGGTTTTATTATTTTTAAACGTATTAAGATATTGGTCAATGCTTGAAAAAATTCTACTTTGATTGTATTTGTAATGAAAAAATTCATTGTCAAGCTTAATCAGTTTGTTCATTTCAGACACTTGTTTACTCAAAGAATCCACCAACACAAAGTAATGTTTTGTCATCAAGTCTAATAGCTCAAAACCTTGTTGATCAAACGAAGCAAGAAGTTCCTTATGAAATAAGGAATTAGCAACAAGGCCAGTAGGATTTTGATAGTGCCTCAGCCCTTTTGGAACTATTTTAAGCTTTAAGCACTCTTGAAAATACAAAATTTCAAGCTGGGTTTTCTTTAATTTAAGTAACAAACTGTCCAAGGTTTTTAAGTTGACAGCAATATCAGTCTGTTCACTATCATTGGCAAAGTTCTGCTGGACTGTCCCGTTAGTAGATGTTGAAAAACTTAAATTGTCATCCAGCCAGTTATTAATGTCAGGAAAAAAAAAGAGTTATTTACCATATCAAGTACAGGAACTGCAACTGTCGTTGATCCAGTAATAACAGACCAAGTGGCTTAGTGTTCAAGTTAGTTAAAATGACTGAAGCTTCATTAATACCTTGCAAACTGCCCCACGTTCATGTCCAACTGACGATGGTGGTGTCTCCTGAGAGTTAAATGTACTACCGGCCGGAATACTCCTCTGCCCGCAGTCTAAACTCTGCATAATTGGTACATCAGGAACCATAGAGCCGGCTTCACGATTGCCAGAAGTAGAGGTAGATGGAAGGAACTGGATGTACGAACGGCTGGAATACTCCTCTGCCCGCAATCCAAACTCTGCATACTTGGTGCATCAGGAATCATAGTGCCGGTTTCTCGATTACCGGAAATAAAAGTAGAGTCTCTCAATAGAGGAAGACCTGATAGTAGCGGTGTTTCACGAGTGCTGTATTGGCGCTCTAATCTAACTAGTCTCTCCAAAATTGAATCCATTTGCTCCAAAAGAGCGTGCAGACCATTATTGTTCGAAAGTTCAGGATCCTTGTCGGATGAATTATCACATACGCCAGCCGAGTTTCTAAATATTTCTGGAGTATTGTTAAATGAAGTGCCGTTAATACTAGTCACTGTCCCAGACGCCATAAATACAAACTGGAACTCAAAAACAGGCAAAAACAAATTGGTAATTCCAAAAAATAGGGACTGAGATAAGCAAACGGCACACACACAAAAAAGTGCAGATCCTTAGTTTTATTAAGCGCTTTTCATTTGATTCAATATACAAACTTCTTCAGACTAATAAAACCACATACACGTGTACTATAAATACTACATCAGTTAATGACCCAATTATACAATAAGGTTCAAAAAGGGACAGATACACATTTAAAACCATTTTTCAAAACACCGCTAAATGTCCTCATAGGTGGTAAGTATATGCACATTGTACAAACCATTGACATTAAAAATAGTAAAAAATAAAAATAATGACCTGTAAAGATAACATTCACACTGACCTAAGTAAAGGCACAATAAATACTGGTACCTAAATTGAAATAATAGTATGTAAAGACTGTCATCTAGTAAGACTCTTTAACTTAAGTATACTGCTGACTGAACAGCCCTCATTCAAGCCAGGCACATTATAAGCATTTTGTCTGATTTGCCAGACCAATTCAAGTTCTTCTAACTTTAGGGCAGTCGGACCGCCACGGGGACTCAGAAAAGCTTGATCAATCACCATAAATTTAAAACTATGATCAGGATGTGAAAGAATATGCTTAGCCAAAGCATTGTCAAGTTTATTTTTTCTTATGGCATAAATATGTTCATACAAACGATCTCGAAGGTGTCTCTCCATTTTTCCAATATAAAAGGCTAAACAGGCCTGGCACTGACCTAGGTAAACTACCATTCTCGAATTGCAATTCACTCTAAAATTTAAGGTGTATTGGTGGTCATGAATCTTGAATCTATTAGACTTGATGATATATTGACAATAATTACAGGACTGGCATTTATGCATACCCATAATTTTACTAGGTACAAGAGGACGTTGTTCAAAAAGGGCCTTTAGGTTTTTAGCTCTCTTATAAACAACAATAGCGTGGTCACCTACCCTCTGAAACACACTGTTGTCACTCTTCAAAATTGCCCAGTTCTTACATAAAATCTGGAAACAGTCTCTACTGTTGAGATTGTATGTTGTGATAAAAGTGGCACCTTGTGTTTTAAGCTCAGGAGCGGGAAAGCAATCATTCACCAATTCAGAAAGTGTAACCACTTCATCTTCATGCAGAATCTACTCACTATCTAAAATTGGTTTATAAAACCATCTCAAACCTTTATTCGAGACTTCCTCAATCAAGTCATCCACCATATCGCCTGTGTAACCACGGTGAAGGAACATATTCCTCAGGTGTGCACATTCAGCATGAAAATCATTATCAAGAGTAGTAATGCGGGCTGCCCTGACCAGCTGACCCTTTACTACTGCCCGCTTCTGATGGGATGGATGACAAGTGGAGAAATGTAAAAAAGAGTTGGAATATGTACTTTTTTTATGAATGCTGGCAATAAACTTGTGGATAGAGTAGTCTTTAGTGAAAGAGATATCGAGATATGCTATGGTCTCTGTGTTGAATGCAGATATAAATTTTAAAAACTATATCGAGTTGTTAAAGTAGTCGACCAATAGGTCACTAACAGTATTGACACCATCCAAAAGGATAAAGATGTCGTCAAGGTACCGGGTATAAAAAATTATTCGCTGTTTAAACTTACAGTTATTGAAAACAAAAAGCTGCTCCCAGTGGGCCATAACATTGTTAGCAATACTGGCACCACAAGGGGAGCCCATCGCAACCCCGACTTTTTGTAAATAAAATTTATCCTCAAACATGAAAAAAATATTGTCTAATACTAAATCCAAAAGCTCATGGACAAGCTACAACTCATTCACAGTGCTACCATGTAGTCTTAGCATTTGGTCAACCCATTCTAAAGCTATATCGTGTGGGATGCTGGTGTACAGATCTTTGACGTCAATTGTGAGAACGTTATGACCAGAATTAAATTCTAACTTGTTGATTTTGTCAAGGAACATCCAAGAATCCTTACAAATTTGGTCAATGTTTACCAAATATGTCTGTAAAATAGAGTCAACAACTTTCGCACAGGGATATGTAGGAGAACCCCTCCCGTCAACGAGGGGACGCATGGGGGGATTAATTAAATCTTTGTGTATTTTTGGTATCCCAAACATACAAGGAAACCTAGGGTACATTGTTGACATATAGTTAAATGGATTCTGATTGATTCTTCCCTCTATATACATTTCCTCGATGCTGTTCCTGATGGTAGTGTAGGCCCTGTTCACTTCAGATCTCGAACTGGGAATATAGGAAGGGCTATCCAAAACAAGTGACATCCTTTCACTATAATCAGGACCATCAAAAATCACAAGCCCCCCACCCTTGTCTGGTTTACAAATACATACATCATATAGTTTGACGAAGTCCATACATTCCTTCTCAGCTTTTAAATTACTGTCAATAGTGTAAACATGCTTCACTTCCTGAAACCTCTGACAAATATCCAACTCACACATAAGCTTGAATATTTGCAATAATGGGTGCAGGGGAGGATTGTAAACACTAGGAATTCTAAAATCATTATTATTAACAGTGATATTACTACCCATCATCAACTTAAAATTAAGTTTCCTAGTGAATAATTTTACATCAATGATTGTCTTGACCAAATCTAACTTCTGCACAGGGACGTAAGTGTATCCCTTAGAAAATAACTCGACCTGTTCTGGTGTAATATCCACTGAAGAAAAATTATAAACTTTAAAATCACCGTCAGCATTAGTAAGTGTTAAAGGTATATTTGTAGTCTGGTTATTAAATACCTCAATTGATTCTTCTACAAACAGTAGTATCTTGTGAATCAGTAACACTTAAAAGTGACCCTGACTCAGACGGAGGGACATTAGAATCCACATTGGATAAAAAAACATTATCAGCATATAATATACTAGAAAAACACCAATTCAAGTCCTGTGTTGCCTGAAACTATGCTTTACTTTCTGATTGTGTTTACGAGTCTGTTGTTTTGGTCTTGCCCCTAAAAAACTAGAGTCATTAGATCTTAAATTATAATGAAATAACCTATTGTTGTTCTACAGTCTTTCACTCCTTCTGGGTTCTGTTTGTGGTAGATTGTCAGTGCACACAGGACCAACACCAGAAGGAGTGTCATTAATAAATTGGTTGTTACCAGTGTTAGGTGGTGAAACTCTACTTCCAAGTGTAGGTAGAACTGGTCTAGCTGGCCCTAGCCAAACTTGAGCTGAAGACGGTATGGGGTAAGCACCCCCCCACACACACACATTGTAGGCTTTAATATCCCTTTCCAGTTTCTTGGTTTTATTATTTTTAAACGTATTAAGATATTGGTCAATGCTTGAAAAAATTCAACTGTAATTGTATTTGTAATGAAAAAATTCATTGTCAAGCCTAATCAGTTTGTTCAGTTCAGACACTTGTTTACTCAAAGAGTCCACCAACACAGAGTAATGTTTTATCATCAAGTCTAATAGCTCAAAACCTTGTCGATCAAATGAAGCAAGAAGTTCCTTATGAAATAAGGAATTAGCAACAAGTCCAGTAGGATATTCATAGTGCCTCAGCCCTTTTGGAACTATTTTAAGCTTTAAGCACTCTTGAAAATACAAAATTTCAAGCTGGGTTTTCTTTAATTTAAGTAACAAACTGTCCAAGGTTTTTAAGTTGCCAGCAATATCAGCCTGTTCACTACCATTGGCAAAGTTCTGCTGGACTGTCCCGTTAGTAGCTGTTGAAAAAGTAAAATTGTCAGCCAGCCAGTTATTAATGTCAGGAAAAGAAAAAGAGTTATTTACCATATCAAGTACAGGAACTGCAACTGTCGTTTATCCAGTAATAACAGACCAAGTGGCTTAGTGTTCAAGTTAGTTAAAATGACTGAAGCTTCATTAATACCTTGCAAACTGGCCCCACGTTCATGTCCAACTGACGATGGTGGTGTCTCCTGAGAGTTAAATGTACTACTGGCCGGAATACTCCTCTGCCCGCAGTCTAAACTCTGCATACTTGGTACATCAGCAACCATAGAGCCAGCTTCACGATTGCCGGAAGTAGAGGTAGATGGAAGAGAATTGCATGTACGAACTGCTGGAATACTACTCTGCCCACTATCCAAACTCTGCATACTTGGTGCATCAGGAATCATAGTGCCAGTTTCTCGATTACTGGAAATAAAAGTAGAGTCTCTCAATAGAGGAGGACCTGATGGTAGCGGTGTTTCACGAGTGCTGTATTGGCGCTCTAATCTAACTAGTCTCTCCAAAATTGAATCCATTTGCTCCAAAAGAGCGTGCAGACCATTATTTTTCGAAAGTTCAGGATCCTTGTCGGATGAATCATCACAAACGCCAGCCGAGTTTCTAAAGATTTCTGGAGTATAGTTAATACTAGTCACTGTCCCAGATGCCATAAATACAAACTGGAACTCAAAAACAGGCAAAAACAACCTAGTAATTCCAAAAAATAGGGACTGAGACAAGCAAATGGCACACACCCAAAAAAGTGCAGATCCTTAGTTTTATTAAGCGCTTTTCATTTGATTCAATGTACAAACTTCTTCAGACTATTAAAACCACATACACGTGTACTGTAAAGACTACATCAATTAGTGACCCAATTATACAATAAGGTTCTAAAAGGAACAGATACAAATTGAAAACCATTTTTCAAAACACCACTAAAGGTCCTCGTAGGTGGTAAGTATATCCACATTGTACAAACCATTGACATTAAAAATAGTAAAAAATAAAAATAATGACCTGTAAAGATAACGTTCACACTGACCTAAGTAAAGGCACAATAAATACTGGTACCTAAATTGAAATAATAGTATGTAAAGACTGTCATCTAGTAAGACTCTTTAACTTAAGTATACTGCTGACTGAACAGCCCTCATTCAAGCCAGGCACATTATAAGCATTTAGTCTGATTTGCCAGACCAATTCAAGTTCTTCTAAGTTTAGGGCAGTCGGACTGCCATGGGGACTCTGAAAAACTTGATCAATCACCATAAATTTAAAACTATGATCAGGATGGAAAAGAATATGCTTAGCCAAAGCATTGTCAAGTTTATTTTTTCTTATGGCATAAATATGTTCATACAAACGATCTCGAAGATGTCTCTCCATTGTTCCAATATAAAAGGCTAAACAGGCCTGGCACTGAGCTAGGTAAACTACCATTCTCGAATTGCAATTCACTCTAAAATTTAAGGTGTATTGGTGATCATGAATCTTGAATCTATTAGACTCGATGATATATTGACAATAATTACAGGATTGGCATTTATACATACCGATAATTTTACTACGTACAAGAGGACGTTGTTCAAAAAGGGCCTTTAGGTTTTTAGCTCTCTTATAATCAACAATAGGGTGGTCACCTACCCTCTGAAACACATTGTTGTCACTCTTAAAAATTGCCCAGTTCTTACATAAAATCTGGAAACAGTCTCTACTGTTGAGATTGTATGTTGTGATAAAAGTGGCACCTTGTGTTTTAAGCTCAGGAGCGGGAATGCAATCATTCACCAATTCAGAAAGTGTAAACTCTTCATCTTCATGCTGAATGTGCTCACTATCCAAATTTGGTTTATAAAACCATCTCAAATATTTATTCGAGACTTCCTCAATCAAGTCATCCACCATATCACCTGGGTAACCACGGTGAAGGAACATATTCCTCAGGTGTGCACATTCAGCATGAAAATCCTTATCAAGAGTAGTAAGGCGGGCTGCTCTGACCAGCTGACCCTTTACTACTGCCTGCTTCTGATGGGATGGATGACAGCTGGAGAAATGTGAAAAAGAGTTGGAATATGTACTTTTTCTATGAATGCTGGCAATAAACTTGTGGATAGAGTGGTCTTTAGTCAATGAGATATCGAGATATGCTATGGTCTCTGTGTTGAATGTAGATGTTAACTTTAAAAACTGTGTCGAGTTGTTAAAGTCGTCGACCAATAGGTCACTAACGGTATTGTCACCATCCAAAAGGATAAAGATGTCGTCAAGGTACCGGGTATAAAATATTATTCGCTGTTTAAACTTACAGTTATTGAAAACAAAAAGCTGCTCCCAGTGGGCCATAACATTGTTAGCAATACTGGCACCGCAAGTGGAGCCCATCGCAACCCCGACTTTTTGTAAATAAAATGTATCCTCAAACATGAAAAAAATATTGTCTAGTACTGAATCCAAAAGCTCATGGACAAGGTCCAACTCATTCCCAGAGCTACCATATAGTCTTAGCATTTGGTTAACCCATTCTAAAGCTATATCGTGTGGGACGCTGGTGTACAGATCCTTGACGTCAATTGTGAGAAAGTTATGACCAGAATTAAATTCTAACTTGTTGATTTTGTCAAGGAACATCCAAGAATCCTTACAAATTTGGTTAACGTTAACCAAATATTTCTGTAAAATAGAGTCAACAACTTTCACACAGGGATATGTAGGAGAACCCCTCCCGTCAACGAGGGGACACATGGGGGGATTAATTAAATCTTTATGTATTTTTGGTATCCCAAACATACAAGGAAACCTAGGGTACATTGTTGACATATAGTTAAATGGATTCTGATTGATTCTTCCCTCTATATACATTTCCGTGATGCTGTTCCTGATGGTAGTGTAGGCCCTGTTGACTTCAGATCTCGAACTGGGAATATAGGAAGGCCTATCCAAAACAAGTGACATCCTTTCACTATAATCAGGACCATCAAAAGTCACAAGACCCCACCCTTGTCTGGTTTACAAATACATACATCATATAGTTTGAAGAAGTCAATACATTCCTTCTCAGCTTCACAGTGTCAATAGTGTAAACATGCTTCACTTCCTGAAACCTCTGACGAATATCCAACTCACACATAAGCTTGAATATTTGCAATAATGGGTGGAGGGGTGGATTGTAAACACTACGAATTCTAAAATCATTACTATTAACAGTGATATTAATACCCATCATCTACTTAAAATTAAGTTTCCTAGTGAATAATTTTACATCAATGATTGTCTTGACAAAATCTAACTTCTGCACAGGGACGTAAGTGTATCCCTTAGAAAATAACTCGACCTGTTCTGGTGTAATATCCACTGAAGAAAAATTATAAACTTTAAAATCACCGTCAGCATTAGTAAGTGTTACAGGTATATTTGTAGTCTGGTTATTAAATACCTCAATTGATTCTTCACAAACAGTAGTATCTTGTGAATCAGTAATCCCTTAAAAGTGACCCTGACTCAGACGGAGGGACATTAGAATCCACATTGGATAAAAAAACATTATCAGCATATAATATACTAGAAAAACACCTATTCAAGTCCTGTGTTGCCTGAAACTCTGCTTTACTTTCTGATTGTGTTGACGAGTCTGTTGTTTTGGTCTTGCCCCTAAAAAACTAGAGTCATTAGATCTTAAATTATAATGAAATAACCTATTGTTGTTCTACAGTCTATTCACTCCTTCTGGATTCTGTTTGTGGTAGATTGTCAGTGCACACAGGACCAACACCAGAAGGAGTGTCATTAATAAGTTGGTTGTTACCAGTGTTAGGCAGTGAAACTCTACTTCCAAGTGGAGGTAGAACTGGTCTAGCTGGCCCTAGCTAAACTTGAGCTGAAGACGGTATGGGGTAAGCAACCCCCCCATTTTAGGCTTTAATATCCCTTTCCAGTTTCTTGGTTTTATTATTTTTAAGCGTATTAAGATATTGGTCAATGCTTGAAAAAATTCTACTGTAAGCGTATTTGTAATTAAAAAATTCATTGTCAAGCCTAATCAGTTTGTTCAGTTCAGACACTTGTTTACTCAAAGAGTCCACCAACACAGAGTAATGTTTTATCATCAAGTCTAATAGCTCAAAACCTTGTCGATCAAACGAAGCAAGAAGTTCCTTATGAAATAAGGAATTAGCAACAAGGCCAGTAGGATATTGATAGTGCCTCAGCCCTTTTGGAACTATTTTAAGCTTTAAGCACTCTTGAAAATACGAAATTTCAAGCTGGGTTTTCTTTAATTTAAGTAACAAACTGTCCAAGGTTTTTAAGTTGACAGCAATATCAGCCTGTTCACTATCATTGGCAAAGTTCTGCTGGACTGTCCCGTTAGTAGCTGTTGAAAAGGTAAAATTGTCAGCCAGCCAGTTATTAATGTCAGGAAAAGAAAAAGAGTTATTTACCATATCAAGTACAGGAACTGCAACTGTCGTTGATCCAGTAATAACAGACCAAGTGGCTTAGTGTTCAAGTTAGTTAAAATGACTGAAGATTCATTAATACCTTGCAAACAGGCCCCATGATCATGTCCAACTGACAATGGTGGTGTCTCTTGAGAGTTAAATGTACTACCGGCCGGAATACTCCTCTGCCCGCAGTCTAAACTCTGCATACTTGGTACATCAGGAACCATAGAGCCGTCTTCACGATTGCCGGAAGTAAAGGTAGATGGAAGAGAACTGGGTGTACGAACGGCTGGAATACTCCTCTGCCCTCAATCCAAACTCTGCATACTTGGTGCATCAGGAATCATAGTGCCGGTTTCTGGATTACCGGAAATAAAAGTAGAGTCTCTCAATAGAGGAGGACCTGATGGTAGCGGTGTTTCACGAGTGCTGTATTGGCGCTCTAATCTAACTAGTCTCTCCAAAATTGAATCCATTTGCTCCAAAAGAGTGTGCAGACCATTATTGTTCGAAAGGTCAGGATCCTTGTCGGATGAATTATCACAAACGCCAGCCGAGTTTCTAAAGATTTCTGGAGTATTGTTAAATGAAGTGTCGTTAATACTAGTCACTGTCCCAGACGCCATAAATACAAACTGGAGCTCAAAAACAGGCAAAAACAAACTAGTAATTCCAAAAAATAGGGACTGAGACAAGCAAATGGCACACACACAAAAAAGTGCAGATCCTTAGTTTTATTAAGCGCTTTTCATTTGATTCAATGTACGAACTTCTTCAGACTAATAAAACCACATACACGTGTACTGTAAATACTACATCAATTAGTGACCCAATTATACAATAAGTTTCTAAAAGGAACAGATACACATTTAAAACCATTTTTCAAAACACCGCTAAAGGTCCTCGTAGGTGGTAAGTATATCCACATTGTACAAACCATTGACATTAAAAATAGTAAAAAATAAAAATAATGACCTGTAAAGATAACATTCACACTGACCTAAGTAAAGGCACAATAAATACTGGTACCTAAATTGAAATAATAGTATGTAAAGACTGTCATCTAGTAAGGCTCTTTAACTTAAGTATACTGCTGACGGAACAGCCCTCATTCAAGCCAGGCACATTATAAGCATTTAGTCTGATTTGCCAGACCGATTCAAGTTCTTCTAACTTTAGGGCAGTCAGACCGCCACGGGGACTCTGAAAAACTTGATCAAGCACCATAAATTTAAAACTATGATCAGGATGGGAAAGAATATGCTTAGCCAAAGCATTGTCAAGTTTATTTTTTCTTATGGCATAAATATGTTCATACAAACGATCTCAAAGACGTCTGTCCATATTTCCAATATAAAAGGCTAAACAGGCCTGGCACTGAGCTAGGTAAACTACAATTCTCGAATTGCAATTCACTCAAAATTTAAGGTGTATTGGTGGTCATGAATCTTGAATCTATTAGACAATAATTACAGGATTGGCATTTATACATGCCCATAATTTTACTACGTACAAGAGGACATTGTTCAAAAAGGGCCTTTAGGTTTTTAGCTCTCTTATAAACAACAATAGGGTGGTCGCCTACCCTCTGAAACACACTGTTTTCACTCTTAAAAATTGCCCAGTTCTTACATAAAATCTGGAAACAGTCTCTACTGTTGAGAT
Organism: Protopterus annectens; assembly: GCF_019279795.1. Lineage (NCBI taxonomy): Eukaryota > Metazoa > Chordata > Ceratodontiformes > Protopteridae > Protopterus > Protopterus annectens. The sequence continues at coordinate 1,115,104,112 of NC_056726.1, forward strand.
TGTATGTTGTGATAAAAGTGGCACCTTCTGTTTTAAGCTCAGGGGATGGAATGCAATCATTCACCAATTCAGAAAGTGTAACCTCTTCATCTTCATGCAGAATGTGCTCACTATCCAAAATTGGTTTATAAAACCGTCTCAAACATTTATTCGAGACTTCCTCAATCAAGTCATCCACCATATCACCTGGGTAACCACGGTGAAGGAACATATTCCTCAGGTGTGCACATTCAGCATGAAAATCCTTATTAAGAGTAGTAATGCGGGCTGCTCTGACCAGCTGACCCTTTACTACTGCCCGCTTCTGATGGGATGGATGACAGCTGGAGAAATGTAAAAAATAGTTGGAATATGTACTTTTTCTATGAATGCTGGCAATAAACTTGTGGATAGAGTGGTCTTTAGTCAAAGATATATCGAGATATGCTATGGTCTCTGTGTTGAATGTAGATATAAACTTTAAAAACTGTGTTGAGTTGTTAAAGTCGTCGACCAATAGGTCACTAACAGTATTGTCACCATCCAAAAGGATAAAGATGACATCAAGGTACCGGGTATAAAAAATTATTCGCTGTTTAAACTTACAGTTATTGAAAACAAAAAGCTGCTCCCAGTGGGCCATAACATTGTTAGCAATACTGGCACCGCAAGGGGAGCCCATCGCAACCCCGACTTTTTGTAAATAAAATTTATCCTCAAACATGAAAAAAATATTGTCTAATACTAAATCCAAAAGCTCATGGACAAGGTCCAACTCATTCCCAGTGCTACCATGTAGTCGTAGCATTTGTCAACCCATTCTAAAGCTATATCGTGTGGGATGCTGGTGTACAGATCCTTGACGTCAATTGTGAGAAAGTTATGACCAGAATTAAATTCTAACTTGTTGATTTTGTCAAGGAACATCCAAGAATCCTTACAAATTTGGTTAACGTTAACCAAATATTTCTGTAAAATAGAGTCAACAACTTTCGCACAGGGATATGTAGGAGAACCCCTCCCGTCAACGAGGGGACGCATGGGGGGATTAATTAAATCTTTGTGTATTTTTGGTATCCCAAACATACAAGGAAACCTAGGGTACATTGTTGACATATAGTTAAATGGATTCTGATTGATTCTTCCCTCTATATACATTTCCTCGATGCTGTTCCTGATGGTAGTGTAGGCCCTGTTGACTTCAGATCTCGAACTGGGAATATAGGAAGGGCTATCCAAAACAAGTGACATCCTTTCACTATAATCAGGACCATCAAAAATCACAAGCCCCCCACCCTTGTCTGGTTTAAAAATACGTACATCATATAGTTTGACGAAGTCAATACATTCCTTCTCAGCTGTTAAATTAGTGTCAATAGTGTAAACATGCTTCACTTCCTGAAACCTCTGACGAATATCCAACTCACACATAAGCTTGAATATTTGCAATAATGGGTGCAGGGGAGGATTGTAAACACTAGGAATTCTAAAATCATTACTATTAACAGTGATATTACTACCCATCATCAACTTAAAATTAAGTTTCCGAGTGAATAATTTTACATCAATGATTGTCTTGACCAAATCTAACTTCTGCACAGGGACGTAAGTGTATCCCTTAGAAAATAACTCGACCTGTTCTGGTGTAATATCCACTGAAGAAAAATTATAAACTTTAAAATCACCGTCAGCATTAGTAAGTGTTACAGGTATATTAGTAGTCTGGTTATTAAATACCTCAATTGATTCTTCACAAACAGTAGTATCTTGTGAATCAGTAACACTTAAAAGTGACCCTGACTCAGACGGAGGGACATTAGAATCCACATTGGAAAAAAAAAACATTATCAGCATATAATATACTAGAAAAACACCTATTCAAATCCTGTGTTGCCTGAAACTCTGCTTTACTTTCTGAATGTGTTGATGAGTCAGGTGTTTTGGTCTTGCCCCTAAAAAACTACAGTCATTAGATCTTAAATTATAATGAAACAACCTATTGTTGTTCTACAGTTTTTCACTCCATCTGGGTTCTGTTTGTGGTAAATTGTCAGTGCACACATGACCAACACCAGAAGTAGTGTCATTAATAAGTTGGTTGTTACCAGTGTTAGGCGGTGAAACTCTACTTCCAAGTGGTGGTAGAACTGTTCTAGCTGGCCCTAGCTAAACTTGAGCTGAAGACGGTATGGGGTAAGCAACCCCCCCCATTGTAGGCTTTAATATCCCTTTCCAGTTTCTTGGTTTTATTATTTTTAAGCGTGTTAAGATATTGGTCAATGCTTGAAAAAATTCTACTGTAATCGTATTTGTAATTAAAAAATTCATTGTCATGCCTAATCAGTTTGTTAAGTTCAGACACTTGTTTACTCAGAGTCCACCAAACACAGAGTAATGTTTTATCATCAAATCTAATAGCTCAAAACCTTGTCGATCAAATGAAGCAAGAAGTTCCTTATGAAATAAGGAATTCGCAACAAGGCCAGTAGAATATTGATAGTGCCTTCCCCCTTTTGGAACTATTTTAAGATTTAAGCACTCTTGAAAATACGAAATTTCAAGCTGGGTTGTCTTTAATTCAAGTAACAAACTGTCCATGGTTTTTAAGTTGACAGCAATATCAGCCTGTTCACTATCATTGGCAAAGTTCTGCTGGACTGTCCCGTTAGTAGCTGTTGAAAAAGTAAAATTGTCAGCCAGACAGTTATTAATGTCAGGAAAAGAAAAAGAGTTATTTACCATATCAAGTACAGGAACTGCAACTGCCGTAGATCCGGTAATAACTGCTGTATTTCCCACAGTGTCTGTTACCCTTACTGTTAGCCTATATGCTAGTCACAATCTAAGGTTGTTTCACCTAAGTGAGTACTGTGTATTTTAATGAGGTTCTACTGTATCTCTAAGAATTACATGCCCGCTACGTCTGTGCAGTACTTGCGATAGCTATTATAACAGTGTGCCTGCCCTGGCGCTTCCTTGCTTTATCTCATCGGCTGCAGCTTTTACATCGTTCTTGTGCATAAAGGGTTTAATATCTTACCAGATAGACACTATAGCAGGCTAGCAAGCCAGCGCTGCCAGTTTCATCATTGCGACTCACTTTAGAAGGGAACGCTGTACTGTCCTTGCTATTTGGATGTTGCTGAGTACTCTGTTACCCTATATATCTCTATTGTAAACTGGCTCACCTATTTGTCTTATCTGCTTCAGCTAACCAAGGTCGCTTTGTCATTTAAGGGTTTAATATCATACCCGATAGACACTATAGTGGGCTAGCAAGCCAGCGCTGCCCGAATAATCATTGCGACACACTTTAGAAGGGAACGCTAATGTCCTCTCTCTCTGGATGAAGCTGAATACACTGTTGCCCTAATAACCTCTGTTTTTACCGCAACTGCTTATTGCTGATTAGCGATTGCCTCCACATTGCTAGTGACTACCGTCCTGGCAATTGAGCTGCTACTGAGCGGTCTCTTCTATCCCACCCTGCCAGAAGAACTTTTAATTAGTAACTACCTAGTGCACCTTAGTTAAGCCCCGGTGGGCGACTCAAGTGGTTTCAGGTAGCTGTTACCCTCACATTCTCAGGAGAACTGGCCGTGTACTAGGACTCAGAGTATTTCTTTTCTGTCCCATTTGAATATATTATCAGGTTAAGCTCTTTCAGAATACTGGATTACCATATATGCAACCACATGTAATTGCTAATAGTCCTTAGGATGTGTACAATAAGGCTTTATTCTACAATGTAACACACTCATAAACTGTAAGTAAGCAAATCCCACCAGTACATTTGCCTGCATATTTCTGCTTTGCCTATTTAATGTTTATTTGTTGAGCTGAATGTGACAAAGCTAGACGGAAACTACATCATTTTGAATTTGTTTCATCCTGAATGCGACAAAATGAAAGACTGAAACTACATCAATTTCTATTTATGTATATTTACTGTCATAACTGCATTTTCCCATGATTATATTATCTGTATAATTTGACTTTACTGCTCCCATATTACCTAACTCATGCTTGTGTTATTTTTCAATCTTTTCTAGCTTTGTACCACCTCCTTCTGCCTGCTCTAAGGGTCCTGTGTGGTCTTTAAGGACCCCTGAGTTTTTCTTTGCCTTCCAACTGTTGGGTCAAAGATACCTGCTACCCCAGAACATTTCTTCCAGTACCCAAAGGAATTTGAAAGTATGTTCCACCTTAGTTCTGACCATCAAGCTTAATTGTTGTCTTGTACTTAGCAAGTATAGAACACTTTTGAGTTACTGGGTTAGGAAGCCAGCAGCCATACTTTTCTTTCCCCGGAATCTACTTCTAACTCTCCCCTTGAACTGCTTTATCTCAACCTCCTTTACCAGTCCATGTTAATTTGGATATCTTTCGGTATCCTACTCCCTGTCCACTAGGGGGCCCTATTGCAGCCTTAGGCTCCAACTCTTACACCCATTTACTCACATCCGTCTCAGACTTCACCCCATTTCATCCCTTGGCTAATCCTCCTGCTGTGTTACAATCCCTTTACTCTCCTCTCCTGACTATAGAGCTTCTTTTCTTATCCTTTATCACTCCACTTTCCTAGCCTTACTACAGCATTCCGCCTTTGTACTTACCTGGTTACTTTAGCATGCCTCTGACATCTTCTGCTCTCTGATTGTCTCCATAGAATCTTTCTTTACCTGCTGAGCCCCCCTCCTCCCTACCCTACCCCCAAATCCCACCCACCCCAGTGCATCCACATATATACCTAACTAACCACACCCCTCCTCCAATTACTATCCAACCACAACTTACCATTCAGCTCTCTTCTTCCCCTATACTTCATTCCTTAACCACACCCATTCACTTATACCACTTAACTTATCTAACAATACCACACCCACATCACTTGTGCTACTAACTAAAGCTAATATCCACCTTTATAATGTATAAACCCCCTACCCTAGTACTCAAACATACCATATTTGTGTTCTCTTTCTTTCACTCTAATATTAGCACACCTTACTACCTCCTACGAACAACCACTACACTCACACCTTAACAAACCAGATAAACAAACTTTCTCCATAACCCTTACCTACCTCAACCATCACATCAACATAACTTCCAATCCTAGCTATCTTTTACCTAGATATCATAGAATTACCCACATTAAACATGTCTACCCTAATCCCAGAAGGATACTCCTTCCACATAGTAAATATACAAACACTGCCTACCTAATCCTACTCCTCTCTCTTAGAAATGGAGATATTCATCCAAACCCAGGCCCAATTGACACCTCAAATCAATCCATTAACCTAAACCCCACTAATAACCCACTACTTAGAAAACCAAACAACTCACTCTCAATAGCTAACCTTATCATACGTAGTATTAATAATAAAACAACTCAACTACATGCTCTCCTAGAACTGTACTCCTTTGATATTATTTGTCTAACAGAAACCTGGTTAAAACACTCAACAAAAGACAGCGAAATCATTCCTCCTGGCTATAATATCCACGCCTCGACAGAGAATCTAAAAAAGGTGGTGGCATAGCTATCTTATTTAAATCTAGCCTTCAAATAACCACATTCCACCAAAAGCCTCCCCAGGATTCCAATGCTGAAATTCTCATTACCAAACTTGAAATAAACACAGTCAAATCAATCTTTATTATCGGCATTTACATTCCCCAGGAAATAACATTTCCACCATAGAAAAGATCCTTTGTTGGCTATCACTAAACTTACCCCAAGAAACAATAATCTTAGGTGACGTTAATATCGATTGGCAATCTTGTAACAACAAACAACCTACTAGCCATATTAACCTTTATGGATTCTCTCAGACCATCTCCTCCCCACTAGAATAAATAAAATTAACAAAAGGAAAGTACCATAGACTGGATACTCACCAACAATCAACCCCATACCTATGAAACAGGAACTCTCCTGATGATATAAGTGATCACTTATTAACCTACATCATCAGGCTCAAAACCAACCCTCCTACCCAAAACATAACCAGAACAATCAGATCCAAAAAAAAAATTTAACTTAGAACTATTTCAAAATGAACTGATAGCATGTAATTGGACACCTCTAAAACACCTTTCTCTTGATGAAGCTGTAGATTTCTTTAATGCTAAGTTTCTGACCATACTCAATTACCATGCCCCCACATGCACCATTAGAATCAGAACTAAATCTGCCCCCTGGCTCTCAACTGAAACCAAACAAAACATCACTCTCAGAAATAAAGCCTGGAACAAATCTTGCTTAACTAAAAACACAGCAGACTACCAAATCTTTAAGCAACTGAGAAATGAAACCAAAAAAGCAATAATGAACGATAAGAAAAGCTACTACCTGAAATCTCAACATACTCACCAAAATAACCCACAGAAGTTCTGGGCAAACATAAATCAATTACTACAGCCAAGTAAACCTGTCACACCTAACCCACAAGGCTCTGACATAAGTAACCCCAACCAAACAGCAAATTCCTTTAATTCCTTCTTACCGAAACTATTCAAACCTTAGCAAGTCAACTTCCCATCAAAAACACAAACATGTCTAACAGCAACCCTAACCCACCCCCTCCATTTCACTTTCAACCTGTCCCTACAACTTATATCCTCTCCCTTCTCAAAAAACTCAAACCATGTACTCCTTCTGCTGACCTACTACCCGCTGAATACTTGCAATTAGCAGCAAAATCAATAGCCTTCCCAGTTTCAATTACTGATAAACAGAACCATCACTGAAGGATATGTACCTAAACTTTGGAAAATCTCCCATATTATCCCACTTCATAAGGGTGGAAATTCTACTGAAATCTCTAATTACCGCCCTATAGCCCTTCTTTCACCCTTATCTAAAGTTATGGAAAGGTGTATCCACAAGCAACTGCTTCACCACCTTCTCCAAAATAACCTACTCTCTAACACCCAACATGGTTTCAGACCATCCCACAGTACCACCACTGCCCTCCTCTCCTTTACAGACACAATCAACAAATATCGTAACAACAACACCCTTTCCTCTACACTTTTCTTAGATCTATCCAAAGCTTTTGACATGGTCAACCACCAAATACTCATAAGCACTCTTCAATCCTTATCAATTGATACCCAATCTATTAACTGGTTTAATTCCTACTTAAGTAACAGACATCAAGCAGTACTCTGGAACTCCACTCTATCCTCCCAACTACCTGTCAACATTGGTGTCCCACAAGGGTCTATACTAGGTCCCTCCTATTTTCTTTATTTATTAATGACCTACACCAAGTTGCTCCCTGCTACATGTATACAATGCAGACGATTCAACGCTAATCTGCTCAGCCACATCTGTATCAGACCTTCACTCCTCACACAACACATATTTAACTCTGTAGAAGAATGGTTTTCCCAGCACTGTCTACTACTTAACCCTAAAAACTAAACTGCTCCTCTTTACACCTTCCAGCAAATCTCCCCATATTGATTTTACTATAACATCAAAAGATGGCACACCTATATCACAAGACTCCACTACCAAACTACTAGGCATTACCATTGACAACAACCTGAACTTTGATACCCATATTGACAACACACTTAAAACCATTAACAAGAAAATAGGCTCTCTTTACAGAATCAAACCTTTCCTCACTCCAGAATCTAGAACAACTATCGCCCTCTCCCACCTGATCTCACCCTTCTCTATGCCTCTCCCATATTTACCAACTTATCAAAAAAGAATCTATCAAAACTAGAAATCTCGTACCACAACATAGCCAGATTTGCCACAGGAATTCCCTACAGAACCCACCACTGTACCAATTTAAAACAACTAGGCTGGCTGGAATATCAACAGCAACTAAAAATTAACCAGCTTAGCTTAGCCCATCAAATTCTTTATCATCCTGACAAAACACCTATACTTTCCAGTCTAATTCAACCATACCACAACCTAAAGTCCCTGAGATCTGCACACAAACTTCTGATAAACACTGTCAAGTCAAACAACAAGGCCGAGACTGTCTTTTCTCAAACACTGTTGGAAAATATTGGAACCTACTTCCTCTGAACTCTCATCTATTCCCTCAAAGTCTCCCTTTAAAAAGAAACTCAAGCTTTACCTCAAAACACAATGGCTGTGCCCTGTACTAATCCTGACTAACTTTACTTCTTGTCAGCTGACTTACTTCACCCCTAAGTTTCACTTTCTTTTCATCTATTTTTCCTCTATCCCTCTCTCTGTACATGTTTATTGTATACTTCATGTTTGTCATGTTCTACAATACTTTGTTCACTCCATCACTTTTGTACCACTTGTTTATTTTTTTCAAAAATGCTATTTAGCCTATTATTATGTTATTATATTTGCATGTAGTTCTTAATAGTTTTTACTTAGTATCATTAAAATTATATAAGCGGAGCTTATCTCCCCGGGCCTCTACTGAAAATGGACATATATCCAGCTAGACTAGCCCGGTCAACAAATGTAAAATAAAATAAATAAATAAATAAATAAATAAATAACAGACCAAGTGGCTTAGTGTTCAAGTTAATTAAAATGACTGAAGCTTCATTAATACCTTGCAAACTGGCCCCACGTTCATGTCCAACTGACGATGGTGGTGTCTCCTGAGAGTTAAATGTACTACCGGCCGGAATACTCCTCTGCCCGCAGTCTAAATTCTGCATACTTGGTACATCAGGAACCATAGAGCCGGCTTCACGATTGCCAGAAGTAGAGGTAGATGGAAGAGAATTGGATGTACGAACGGCTGGAATACTCCTCTGCCCGCAATCCAAACACTGCATACTTGGTGCATCAGGAATCATAGTGCCGGTTTCTTGATTTCCGGAAATAAAAGTAAAGTCTCTCAATAGAGGAGGACCTGATGGTAGCGGTGTTTCACGAGTGCTGTATTGGCTCTCTAATCTAACTAGTCTCTCCAAAATTGAATCCATTTGCTCCAAAAGAGCATGCAGACCATTATTGTTCGAAAGTTCAGGATCCTTGTCGGATGAATTATCACAAACGCCAGCCGAGTTTTTAAAGATTTCTGGAGTATTGTTAAATTAAGTGCCGTTAATACTAGTCACTGTCCCAGATGCCATAAATACAAACTGGAACTCAAAAACAGGCAAAAACAAACTGGTAATTCCAAAAAATAGGGACTGAGAAAAGCAAACGGCACACACCCAAAAAAGTGCAGATCCTTAGTTTTATTAAGCGCTTTTCATTTGATTCAATGTACAAACTTCTTCAGACTAATAAAACCACATACACGTGTACTATAAATACTACATCAGTTAGTGACCCAATTATACAATAAGGTTCTAAAAGGAACAGATATACATTTAAAACCATTTTTCAAAACACCGAAAAAGGTTCTCGTAGGTGGTAAGTATATCCACATTGTACAAACCATTGACATTAAAAATAGTAAAAAATAAAAATAATGACCTGTAAAGATAACGTTCACACTGACCTAAGTAAAGGCACAATAAATACTGGTACCTAAATTGAAAAAATAGTATGTAAAGACTGTCATCTAGTAAGACTCTTTAACTTAAGTATACTGCTGACTGAACAGCCCTCATTCAAGCCAGGCACATTATAAGCATTTAGTCTCATTTGCCAGACCAATTCAAGTTCTTCTAACTTTAGGGCAGTCGGACCGCCACGGGGACTCTGAAAAACTTGATCAATCACCATAAATTTAAAACTATCATCAGGATGGGAAAGAATATGCTTAGCCAAAGCATTGTCTAGTTTATTTTTTCTTATGGCATAAATATGTTCATACAAACGATCTCGAAGACGTCTCTCCATTTTTCCAATATAAAAAGCTAAACAGGCCTGGCACTGAGCTAGGTAAACTACCATTCTCGAATTGCAATTCTCTCTAAAATTTAAGGGGTATTGGTGTTCATGAATCTTGAATCTATTAGACTCTATGATATATTGACAATAATTACAGGATTGGCATTTATACATACCCATAATTTTACTACGTACAAGAGGACGTTGTTCAAAAAGGGCCTTTAGGTTTTTAGCTCTCTTATAAACAACAATAGGGTGGTCACCTACCCTCTGAAACACACTGTTGTCACTCTTAAAAACTGCCCAGTTCTTACATAAAATCTGGAAACAGTCTCTATTGTTAAGATTGTATGTTGTGATAAAAGTGGCACCTTGTGTTTTAAGCTCAGGAGCGGGAATGCAATCATTCACCAATTCAGAAAGTGTAACCTCTTCATCTTCATGCTGAATGTGCTCACTATCCAAAATTGGTTTATAAAACCGTCTCAAACATTTATTCGAGACTTCCTCAATCAAGTCATCCACCATATCACCTGGGTAACCACGGTGAAGGAACATATTCCTCAGGTGTGCGCATTCAGCATGAAAATCCTTATCAAGAGTAGTAATGTGGGCTGCTCTGACCAGCTGACCCTTTACTACTGCCTGCTTCTGATGGGATGGATGACAGCTGGAGAAATGTAAAAAAGAGTTGGAATATGTACTTCTTCTATGAATGCTGGCAATAAACTTGTGGATAGAGTAGTCTTTAGTCAAAGAGATATCGAGATATACTATGGTCTCTGTGTTGAATGCAGATGTAAACTTTAAAAACTGTGTCGAGTTGTTAAAGTAGTCGACCAATAGGTCAATAACAGTATTGTCACCATCCAAAAGGATAAAGATGTTGTCAAGGTACCGGGTATGAAAAATTATTCGCTGTTTAAACTTACAGTTATTGAAAATAAAAAGCTGCTCCCAGTGGGCCATAACATTGTTAGCAATACTGGCACCGCAAGGGAAGCCCATCGCAACCCCGACTTTTTGTAAATAAAATTTATCCTCAAACATGAAAAAAATATTTTCTGATACTAAATCCAAAAGCTCATGGACAAGGTACAACTCATTCCCAGTGCTACCATGTAGTCTTAGCATTTGGTCAACCCATTCTAAAGCTATATCGTGTGGGATGCTGGTGTACAGATTTTTGACGTCAATTGTGAGAAAGTTATGACCAGAATTAAATTCTAACTTGTTGATTTTGTCAAGGAACATCCAAGAATCCTTACAAATTTGGTTAACGTTAACCAAATATTTCTGTAAAATAGAGTCAACAGCTTTCGCACAGGGATATGTAGGAGAACCCCTCCCGTCAACGAGGGGACGCATGGGGGGATTAAATAAATCTTTGTGTATTTTTGGTATCCCAAACATACAAGGAAACCTAGGGTACATTGTTGACATATAGTTAAATGGATTATGATTGATTCTTCCCTCTATATACATTTCCTCAATGCTGTTCCTGATGGTAGTGTAGGCCCTGTTGACTTCAGATCTCGAACTGGGAATATAGGAAGGGCTATCCAAAACAAGTGACATCCTTTCACTATAATCATGACCATCAAAAATCACAAGCCCCCCACCCTTGTCTGGTTTACAAATACATACATCATATAGTTTGACAAAGTCAATACATTTCTTCTCAGCTTTCAAATTAGTGTCAATAGTGTAAACATGCTTCACTTCCTGAAACCTCTGGCGAATATCCAACTCACACATAAGCTTGAATATTTGCAATAATGGGTGCAGGGGAGGATTGTAAACACTAGGAATTCTAAAATCATTACTATTAACAGTGATATTACTACCCATCATCAACTTAAAATTAAGTTTCCTAGTGAATAATTTTACATCAGTGATTGTCTTGACCAAAGCTAACTTCTGCACAGGGACGTAAGTGTATCCCTTAGAAAATAACTCGACCTGTTCTGGTCTAATATCCACTGAAGAAAAATTATAAACTTTAAAATCACCATCAGCATTAGTAAGTGTTACAGGTATATTAGTAGTCTGGTTATTAAATACCTCAATTGATTCTTCACAAACAGTAGTATCTTGTGAATCAGTAACACTTAAAAGTGACCCTGACTCAGACGGAGGGACATTAGAATCCACATTGGATAACAAAAATATTATCAGCATATAATATACTAGAAAAACACCTATTCAAGTCCTGTGTTGCCTGAAACTCTGCTTTACTTTCTGATTGTGTTGACGAGTCGGTTGTTTTGGTCTTGCCCCTAAAAAACTAGAGTCATTAGATCTTAAATTATAATGATACGACCTATTGTTGTTCTGCAGTCTTTCACTCCTTCTGGGTTCTGTTTGTGGTAGATCATCAGTGCACACAGGACCAACACCAGAAGGAGTGTCATTAATAAGTTGGTTGTTACCAGTGTTAGGTGGTGAAAGTCTACTTCCATGTGGAGGTAGAACTGGTCTAGCTGGCCCTAGCCAAACTTGAGTTGAAGACGGTATGGGGTAAGCAACCCTCCCCCCATTGTAGGCTTTAATATCCCTTTCCAGTTTCTTGGTTTTATCATTTTTAAGCTTATTAAGATATTGGTTAATGCTTGAAAAAATTCCACTGTAATCTTATTTGTAATGAAAAAATTAAATTCAAGCCTAATCAGTTCATTCAATTCAGGCATTTGTTTACTCAAAGAGTCCACCAACACAGAGTAATGTTTTATCATCAAGTCTAATAGCTCAAAACCTTGTCGATCAAACACAGCAAGAAGTTCCTTATGAAATAAGAAATTAGCAACAAGGCCAGTAGAATATTGATAGTGCCTCAGCCCTTTTGGAACTATTTTAAGCTTTAAGCACTCTTGAAAATACGAAATTTCATGCTGGGTTTTCTTTAATTTAAGTAACAAACTGTCCAAGGTTTTTAAGTTGACAGCAATATCAGCCTGTTCACTATCATTGGCAAAGTTCTGCTGGACTGTCCTGTTAGTAGCTGTTTAAAAAGTAAAATTGTCAGCCAGCCAGTTATTAATGTCAGGAAAAGAAAAAGAGTTATTTACCATATCAAGTACAGGAACTGCAACTGTTGTTGATCCAGTAATAACAGGACCAAGTGGCTTAGTGTTCGAGTTAGTTAAAACGACCGAAGCTTCATTAATACCTTGCAAACTGGCCCCACGTTCATGTCCAACTGACGGTGGTGGTGTCTCCTGAGAGTTAAATGTACTACCAGCCGGAATACTCCTCTGCCCACAGTCTAAACTCTGCATATTGGTACATCAGGAACCATAGAGCCGGCTTCACGATTGCCGGAAGTAGAGGTAGATGGAAGAGAATTGGATGTATGAATGGCCGGAATACTCCTCTGCCCGCAATCCAAACTCTGCATACTTGGTGCATCAGAAATCATAGTGCCGGTTTCTCAATTACCGGAAATAAAAGTAGAGTCTCTCAATAGTGGAGGACCTGATTGTAGCAGTGTTTCACGAACGCTGTATTGGTGCTCTAATCTAACTAGTCTCTCCAAAAGTGAATCCATTCACTCCAAAAGAGCGTGCAGACCATTATTGTTCAAAAGGTCAGGATCCTTGTCGGATGAATTATCACAAACGCCAGCCGTGTTTCTAAAGATTTATGGAGTATTGTTAAATGAAGTGCCGTTAATACTAGTCACTGTCCCAGATGCCATAAATACAAACTGGAACTCAAAAACAGGCAAAAACAAACTGGTAATTCCATAAAATAGGGACTGAGCCAAGCAAATGGCACACACCCCAAAAAGTGCAGATCCTTTGTTTTATTAAGCACTTTTCGTTTGATTCAATGTACAAACTTCTTCAGACTAATAAAACCACATACACATGTACTATAAATACTACATCAATTAGTTTCCCAATTATGCAATAAGGTTCTAAAAGGAACAGATACACATTTAAAACCATTTTTCAAAACACCGCTAAAGGTCCTCGTAGGTGGTAAGTATAAGGTTTTAAATGTGTATCTGTTCCTTTCAGAACCTTATTGTATAATTGGGTCACTAACTTGATGTAGTATTTATAGTACACGTGTATGTGTTTTTTTTAGTCTGAAGAAGTTTGTACATTGAATCAAATGAAAAGCGCTTAAAACTAAGGATCTGCACTTTTTTGGGTGTGTGCCGTTTGCTTGTCTCAGTCCCTTTTTTTAACTCATAGTACTGTCCAAGGCTGTCTCTAGGTCAATATCAGTCACATAATACTCTCTCTTCCTCAGACTTCAGGTAATAAAAGTATATGGGTAAGGTAGTCCACTCCATGGGCATATATTGTATATAGACTTGACAGATATTTCAAATCAATAACAATAAAATGTGTTCACCAGCATTGTTTATTAAAGCTGTATATGCAGTATGGTTGTATTCCATTCATGTGTGTTTTACTGTCATTGCAATCTAGTATAACACTAACAGTACTAGAATGCTAGAGGAATATCCTGTGACTTGTATTGCTCAGTTCATAGTATGGTTCCATGTGATTTCCAGGTAAGTATCAGTCACCGAGTCATCAGCAGTGACTCAGTAACTGTTTGTTAAATGCTTTGTACCTAGTACATTCTGCCACACAGTCCTGGGTTCAAATCCAGTCGTATGTAGCATAACATTTTCAGTATTAGTCAAATTTTCTCTCTCCTAAGGAATGCAAAAAAATATATGGGTGAGGTATCCCATTTTATGTGCTGATACTGTGTTTTGATCTCACAGAATGTTAACATCAATACCAAGAATGTGTTCATCAGCATTGTTGATTCATAAATAAATCTGTGTAATCCCAGTATGGCTGTATCCCTTGCATGTGTGTAGTATGTTGCTGCAATCAATCATTACATTATTTGCAGATGTCCCCTGCAGTCACAGCTATTGGGTTCTACTCCCATGCCTGCCAACTAAGGCATGACGGCTGTCTAGTTTACTTACTGTACACAAACATTCCTCTCAAGTGTCAAGATTTCTCATAATGCAATTAAAACTGCCTAATCTGGCTGTCACATGATTATCAGATAAATTATTACCTGCAATGCAATGTATTACCAAATCTCTTTACAGAACACCTTGGTAGTTATATAAGTCCACGTTATGTGAAACTGCTGTGTGCAGTTGTGTACCTACTTTTGTTAGTGCTTGGCCCTTACTGTCCCATGCTATCAGCTTGAGAGTTATGTACATGCTACAACAGATATAGGAGAATTGTAGTTGACACTACACACCTGTAGAAGTATGCATTACCAGTGTTTTCAGGGATATCATCTGCAATGTCATTAATGGAATATTTTTTTCTCTCTCACTCCACCTCTTACTTTAATTTATTCATTACTGTTATTTATTTATTTTTATTTATTTATTTGCAGTTTGTTAACCGGGAAAGTCCATTGGGACAAAATGAACCTGTTTTCAATGGAAGGCCTGGGAGAAAAGCTCCATATACAATTATTACAAAGTTATTATCAACAAAGTTAACAAGTACAATACAATTTTCAAAAACTACTCAAACACAGTAATACAGAAGACAGAATAATAACATTTGAGCAACACAGCAATATAGATGACAGAATAACAACATTTGAGCAAGGTGTTGTAACAAAGCATTGAATGAAATTAAAACATAAGTATTTTGGAGTACATAAGTATACTTTGGAGTGCAAGCATTTATGCACTCAAAATTTCATGAGGTGAGAGGTAGGAAGAATTAGGGGAGGAGAGTAGAGCAGTGAAAGGTGAATAGGTTGAGTTATGAGAAAGGAAAAAATGGAAGGATGAGTAGAAATGATATAGAGGGGATCAGGTGGGGAGAGAGCATGAGCATTCCCAGTGAGAAGAGAGATAGGAATGAAGCATGGTCTTGAAGGCAGAGTGATTTTGAGTGATTCAAATTTGGAAGTGATTTCCATAGATGAGCAGAGAGAAAGACAGGAGAAATTGCCCAGGTACACCTAAGGGTTTGTACACTTTGAGGAGGGTCTGGTTACTGGACCTGAGTAGTCTATCAGGATGATGCAAGGTGAGTAAGGAGGAGAGGGAAGGGCAGTTAGTGGGTTTGAAAATGAGTTTGTGAGCAGTTAACAGTTGAATGTAAGAGGGATAGTAGGGGATTTCCAGCCAGTTCAAGGAGTGGAGTGCATCACAATGGTGGGAGGAGGATTTGGTCCCGGTAGCAAACTTAGAGATTTTATTGTAGCAGGATGACAGTTTTGACTTTAGGGAGGATTGAAGGTTGGTGAGGAGAGGGGCTACATACAAGAGGGAGGGGGATGAGGTAGGAAATAGAGAGTACATGTTTGTATGAGGGAGTGAGATAACGGCTGTGATGATACTGAATTTCGAGCTTTTGGTGTTTTCTTAATACCAGTTTGTATATGGATGTCAAACTTTAAATGTTCATCAATAATAACACCTAGAAGTTTTGTATGGGAGACTATTTCAATGGGTATTTTATTCTGACTGACTATGGAGAAGGATTTTTTATCGGTAGAGGTGTTTTTAGATGGGGTAAATATCATGATTTTGGTTTTGGATGCATTGAGAGCAAGGTGATAATTCAGCATCCAAGACTCGGTACAAGAGAAAGCATCTTGTGTTAGTTGCATGAGTTTGGGGAGAGATTGAGCATAACAAATTATGGTGGAATCATCCACGTATTGGACAAGTTTAGTATTAGGAATGCACTGATGAAAATTATTAATGAAGATGTTAAAATGTAAGGGACCCTGTATTGAGCCCTGTGGAACTCCTGTTGTAGTGTGAAGGAAGGAAGAGGTACTATTATTCCACTTGGCAGCTTGTTATCTGTTAGAAAGGTAGCTGGAAAACCAGTTAATAGAGGAGGGGGAGAGCCTGAGAACAGAGAGAGTTTGGACAAGAAAAGGCTGTGGGAAACAGTATCGAAGGCCTTTGATAAGTCTAGGAGAAGGGTAGATACAATGTTGCCAGAGTCTTGGGCATGGTTGATGATGTCAAGGAAGGTGAGAAGGGCAGTGATAGTACTATGTCCACGTCTAAATCCATGTTGAGATGGAGAAAGAAGTTGATTGTCTAGGAGGTAGGTAAGGAGTTGCAAGTAAATGCATTTTTCAAGGACTTTTGAGATAGGGGACAGGATGGCTATATGACGAAAGTTGGAGACTTCAGAATTGTTGCCTCCTTTCTGGAGGAGAATGATGAAAACTTTCTTCAGAGGAGGGGTACATGGGATTCTTGGACTGAACAGTTGATAAATAAGGTGATGGGAAGGGCTATGCCATTGCAGCTAGCTTGAGAATGTTAGATAGAAGGTTGTCTGGAGCATGAGAGCATGGTTTTAGTTTTAGTATAAGTTTTTTTATGGTGTGTAGACAGATGGGTTGTATGGTAAAGGGGGAAGATAAGCAGTGCTGATGTCAGTGGGACTAGAGTTGAGGGTGTGGGATGAGGGTGGACTAGAAGTGTTAATGGAGAATGATATGGTAAACTTGGCTATTGAATCAGTGAAGAAAGAGTTGAGTTGGGTAGCTAAGATATGATCTGGAGAGTTAGAGTCAGGGCAAGGACTGTCTTTATTGCAGGAGAGAGGAGAGCAGATATACTGTTCCAAAATTTGGGGGTTGGATCTATGATTGTTTTGAAGCTTGTAGTAGTAGGACTTATGGTCTAAAGCAATTTGTTTTTTCACTTTAAGTATTATTATGTATTATTATCATTTAATATTAACATAATTTGTTAAACTAACCATATTTTGGAAAATGTGGTTGAATATTATTTTTTATGATTCAATATTAACATATTTTGTTAAACTAACTGTTTCATTGGCCTTATACTGGCATGCTGTTACCATACTGTTCTGTTACTTGATGATGTGTTGCACATAATCTACATTAATATGTATTTGGATTAATAAATACAATGTTCCATTCTGTTAATACTAACAATAGTTTGCTTATTACTAACCATAACTTATTGCTGCACCTCATTTACCACAGCATGTCAAGGTAGGCTCATTCCAGCTGATCACCCTACCTTGCCTCAAATGGCCATGGCACTGGGTCCCAGCACATTTGGGACCCAGATCAGTGGTGACCCCTCTGCTCCCTTTGTACTACCTGAGGTGTTGGGTAGTACTAGCCCATAGGACGGGGCCCGGATCCCCTGTGGGAGTGGTGGTAAAAGGGGTGTTGTCACCTGAGATGAGCTTCAGGTTTTGATGCGCAGGATAGTCCACTGTGACTATGACTGCCACCTGTGCTGAATTGAGGACATGCTGGCTAATCAGGTGGGGCAGCCTCGTCCTAGTGCTCAGCCTCCAGAATAGCCACCTTTGGGGCAGTGATGGAACAGTGCTGAAACCGTGCTGACAGTCCTATGGGTGGAGATGTGAGTCATGCTGCTGCTGTTTGGAAGCACATGAGGCCTGAATTCCACAACACCCTCCCTATCCAAGGTGTTTACCCTGTCATGTGTCACACACCGCCCCTGTCTGCTGTCTTGTCTGTTTGCAAATGCATCCTCACCTACCCAACTTACCTACCCCAAATGTACCTATGTCCTTTCCCCAACATTCCACTCTCACTTTAAAAAAAAAAATGGGCATGTGTCCCAAAAAATATTGTTCTATACATAGCTCTCCACTAAACACGTGTCCACTGGGCACATTTAATTTCATCCAGTTGGCTTGACAATGCACTTATGTTGTCATCACCCCTCTCTCTGGGGGTGACAGTCCAAATGCAGATAAAAATCGTTTAAAGCACACATCTGTTGCCATTGAAGAAATGGATAGCTATGGTTCTTACCAACACCCTTCCTGCACATTTCTACCTGCCTTTCACTATGTTTTTCCCCCTGCTTGCTCCCATTTCACCACTTTCCTATCTCCCCTTTTTTCTTTTCTTTATAGTTTTTTAGCATGGCTCTGCAAGACATGCAGTTGTGCAGCTTTGTTTAGCTCAGCTAAATAGAGCTATAATGACTGTATGTGTTTACTACATTGTAAGACACCCGTATAAATTAAAAACCTCTGCCATGTATCAAACCCATCACACCTACAGCACACTGCATTAACCTGCCACACCATGCAATGCTTTCTTAAAACAGGTGATTTAAATAAAACATAAGTAATTGCCAGTTACAGTCATTAGACATGTTTCAGTGGAGCTGCACGCCGCACCGCACCACACAAACTGGATTAAAAAGTAATGAAAAAAATGGGTGTGTACCTTGGGCTCTGGTGCAATGCTGCAACACTAGACAACCAAAAACATGATTATGGATGTAAACGAGGCCTGTGATGGCAGGTACATGTGCCTTTTTATCAGCAGCATGTAGAAAATCACTGCCAAGGCATCAATGGCAAAGTACATATACAACTGGGACCCTGTTGCAGAACTACAGCCATATAAAACCATGCACAAACTAATGGATGTAGAAAATGTTTGTCACAGTCTGTATGTGTGCACATATATCTTGCAACAACACCTGCTTTAGCAGGGGCTCAGTAGCTCAGGCTGTTAAATGCCTTGCATCAAGTACATTTTGCCACACACAGTTCTGGGTTCAAATCCAGTGTTGTGTTGCATTTCAGTTACATTATTGTGAAGACAGAAATTAATGGATTACTCATGCAGTCTTTATCTGCAGAAAGCATTTCAAATGTAATAACTGCATTTCAGTGCTGGAAGTCACAGGCCTGCAAATAGGGACACACCACATATCTGTATAGCATAACTATATGTTGCCTAGTACTCTGTTAGTGACACAGTTGCCTAACATATAAACCATAAACACATGGCTTAATTGGAGTGTAAAGGGTACCCTCATCCTGGTTCTGCCTCTACAACAAGACTGACACAGCTGACACAGGCACACCTACAGCTTGTTGTCCTCCAAAGTGTTCACACCCTCTGCCTGTGTCTATTATCTGCAGCAGTGACTACAGCCTGTGGTACACATGGCTCTCTGTAAAGGTTTCTGCTACAGACCTACCCTCTCAGATGATGTAGTCTTCTCACGCCAGTAATGTCCATCTCAACAGCTAAGAAAGGGGCACTGGTCTACATGAAGGCCTTATATATTGTGCATGTCATTGGCTAATGATAGTGCAATTCAGCTATTTGGGCTTCAATTAGCATATCAGAGCCACAGCTTAGTTTAGAGGTAATTACCTGATAATGAGAAGCATGTTAAGTATGCAAGAAGCTGGTTATGGGGAAACATTGTGTATGAGACTTTCTCACACAGAGCAAGCCTTTGTGAAACATTATCAGATGCACATTTCAACAGAGGACTACTGCACTCTAGCAGGTATGTAAAGTACAGTTGTGTACACTTACCATAAATGTAGATGTTTAAGTGTATTCACTGTTGCAGTCATCACATTTGGGTTATCTGCTTGCAGTAGCCCTCAGTTGGCCTGATTATCAAAGTCTTGGGTCCTGCATCGGTTGCTTTCTCATCTTCCATGACGTCAGGTAGTCAGGGGTATAAAGCATGCAGCCGACACCATTACATCAGTTTTTCTTGCCCCAAATATCAGGTGCCCCCCTAATGGGAAGCAAATATATATATATATATATATATATATATATATATATATACAAGGTTACACCTCCAACAAAAAAGCAAATACACCAAAACGCTTTTAAGCATAGTAAAGGAGAGTAAAGGTATAGCCAAAAGAAGTCAGGGGGCTGGAGGGAGGGTAACCAGGACTGCAACAGTGAATACACTCTAACATCTACATTTATGGTAAGTGTACACAACTGTACTATGTTATTTGTGTTTCACTGTTGCAGTCATCACATTTGGGTATATTCCCAAAGCTAAGGATGGGAGGAGGCATTTAGATGGAATTAGGACCAGCTATAAGGCCCTGCAAGACTGCAGTGGCAAAGCCAACTCTGGATTTAGAGAAAATTGGTAAATGGTAATGCTTGGTGAAACTATGTACAGAACTCCAGGTAGCAGCTTCTAGGATGTCCCTGGTAGGTACACCTCTGAAAAAGTTAGATGCAGCCCTGGTTGAATGGGGTCTAATCCCCTGTGGGATAGGTTTCCCATGGTGCTTATAGCAGAAATCAATGCAATTGCCTTTCCATTTAGAAATGGTTTGCTTTGAAATAGCATTCCCCTCTGCCCCTGCAGCAAATGCCACCAGCAGTTGTTCAGATTTCCTTTGAGGTTTAGTCCTGTCCAAGTAAAACCTAAGTTATCTATGCACATCCAATGAGTGCAGTATCTGTTCCCCTTTATTCTGTGGAGTAGAAAAGAAGGTAGGCAAATGAATGGATTGATTAAGAGCCACACTGGATACCACCCTGGGCATGAAGGAGGGATTGGTCCTGAGGGAAACCCTGTCCACATGAAAGATGATGAAAGGCTCCACTGCCATAAGGGCCTGTAAATCAGATACCCTTCTTGCTGAAGTGATTGCTAAAAGGAAGGCTGTTTTCCAAGAAAGGAATTTTAAATCTGCATTTGCAGCTGGCT
Organism: Protopterus annectens; assembly: GCF_019279795.1. NCBI lineage: Eukaryota > Metazoa > Chordata > Ceratodontiformes > Protopteridae > Protopterus > Protopterus annectens. Next base: position 1,115,125,399 of record NC_056726.1, read on the forward strand.
CAAAAGGAGGAAGAGTGTGTTTTTCCAATACAAAGTTGAAGTCCCTGACTGGAGTTGGGGCTCTCCTGGGTGGTCTTAAGTTTTTGGCCCCTCTGAGGAACTGCTTGAGCAGTGGGAAAGAGAAGAGGGGTGGTTCTGTGTTATAATGAGCTGAAATGGCTGAGGCGTGAATTTTAATGGAGGAAAAAGAAAGGCCCTTGTGAAGCATCTCAGTTAAGTATTGAAGAATCTGAGGTAAATTGGGTGCTGCTGTGCCCATCCCTTGAATCTGGTTCCAGGCGCAGAATCTTTTCCATTTTTCAGCATAAGATTTTCTAGTACTAGGCCTTCTTGCCTCCATAATGACATCCAACACTTGTTTACTGAGGGATGGTAGCAGAGAGATTAGTTAATTAGCCAGGCTACCAGGTTCAGGGTTTGAAGCTGAGGGTGCAGAATCTGGTTCTCCTATTGTGACAACAGGGTAGGGGTCTGAGACAGGTGTCATTGAGCCAGCAGTGACACACTGCGCAAGAGGGGGTACCAGTGTTGGCGTGGCCAGTCTGGTGCAATCAGTATCATCCTTGGTTTGTCCTGTTTGATTTTTAGTAGTACCTTGGGTAGGAGAGGCAGAGGAAGAAAGACATAAACTGATAGGTTTTTCCAGCTGAAGGACAGAGCATCCACTTTCCAAGCTTGTTTGTGGGGAGTCCTTGTGCAGAATTTGTCCAATTGGTAGTTCTGGGGGGAGGCAAACAGGTCTATATCTGGGCTCTCCCATTTGTTTGTCAACATGTTGAAAGTCTTTGGTTCCAATTTCCAGTCACGTGGGTCCATGAGATTTCTGCTTAGTTCATCTGGCAGTGTATTTAGTTTTCCTGGCAGGAATTGAGCCTGTAGATGCACTTGGTAGCTCAACCTGTGTTCCACAGAGCCATGGCTAGTCTTTAGAGGGGGTAAGAATTGGGTGTTCCCCCTGCTTGTTTATGTACCACATAACTGTGGTGTTGTCCATCTTTACCATTAATTGTCCTGGAAGAATGTGGTCATTGAAGGCTGTCAGAGCATTCTGTACAGCTAACATTTCTTTTTGATTGATATGCAGGTGCATTTGACTTGGGTTCCATTTGCCCTGAATAATCTTCCCTGCCAGATGAGCCCCCCCATGCATAGTCTGATGCGTCTGTTGTTAGGGTTTGGGCAGCAGGGGGTAGAGTGAATGATAGTCCCTTGTTTTGGTGGCAGGCCACTACCCACCAAAGAAACTCTAACCGCAGGTGAAGTATGGTAGGAATCATTCTTTCTAATTCCTGAGAATGTTGACACCATAGGCTTTTTAGACACCATTGTAGTTTGCTCATATGCAGTCTTGCATATGGAATTAGTAGAATGCAGGAGGCCATGAACCCCAAGGCTTGCAGTATTTGCCTTGCAGATAGCAGGGTTTTTCTGGTCATTAGTTTGAAGTTGTCAAATTAATTTGTTTCTCTGGTGTGAGGAAAGCCATCTGGGAAGTTGTATTCAAGCTTGCTCCCAGGAATATAATTTGTTGACAGGGTACCAGGTGTGATTTATTTTAGTTTATGGTGTATCCCAGACAAGTTAGCACCTTTTGTACAAATGCCAGATGATTCAAAAGTATGTCCTGGCTTTCTGCCTGAATTAGACAATCGTCCAGGTATGGGTATATTTGAATATTTCTTTGTCTGCAAAATGCAATGACTGGAGCCAGGCACTTTGTGAATACCCTGGGTGCAGTAGATAAGCCAAAGGGCAGTGCAGAGAACTGATAGTGCAAGTAGCCTGCTTTGAAGCATAGGCATCTTCTGCAAGGTTCCCTGATTGGGATATGCAGGTAGGCTTCCTTTAAATCGAGTGTTGCCAACCAGGCATCTTTGCCTAGCATAGGAAACAACTGGTGAAGAGTTAGCATCTTGAATTTTGGAATCAACAAAAAGGTGTTTAAGGTAGATAGGTCCAGGATATAACGCCATGACTTGTCTTTTCGGGGTACCAGAAAGAGTCTTGAGTAAAAACCTTGTCCCTTTTCCTCTTTTGGTACAGTTTGAATAGCCTTTATGCTTAAGAAAGACAGTACTTGCTTTTCAGTCTCTGCCCACTGATTTGGGGGTAGATCTGGCCAACCGTTTGGGGTTGGTAACATATGGAATTGAAATCTGTATCTTTGGGAAACTATATTTAAAACCCATTTGTCCTGTGTAATGAGTTCCCAGTTTTTTGCCTGCAAAGCAATCTTTCCCCCCTAAAGGAGCAGTCAGTTGAGAAGTGCTTGGAAGTTTTAAAGTTAAGTCATTGAGACAGTTTACCATGGGGGGAGTCTTACTACTGCTTAGTCCTATGCGCACCCTGGGACTGAAGCCCGGGTGTTCTGCTGGATCTGGGTTTGAACTGAGAAGGCTTGGAAGAGGCAGGAAAGGAGCAGTTCTTAGAGGGCTAATGCCTACTAAATCTTGGAGGGTGTACTTGCAGGAAATCTTTAACAGTTTGCATAGATTTAGCTTTTTCTTCCATTTTTTAAGAACTTCTTCTGCTTTGTTGCCAAACAGGTGGTACTGATTTAAGGGAGCATCCAGTAATTTAGCTTTAACATGATCTGGCAAGGATTGCTCCTTAAGCCAAGCATGCCTTCTAAGTACAGACTCAGTGACAGCAGCCCTGCAAGATGCCACTAGTGAATCAAAACCACATTGCAAAGTATGTTTTCCAACCTGTTTAGCAGAATGCATTAAATCCTGTACATCCTTATTTTCAACACAATCAGGAATCAACATCATTTTCTGTTTAAGCAGTCCAATAATATGCTGCTGATACTTTAACATATGAAACTGGCAGTTTAAGGCCCTAATGGCCAAGGTTGCAGAGGTGTATACCTTCTTACCCCATTTATCCAGTGCCCTGGAGTCTCTATCAGAGGGGGAAAGATTTTTGGCAGTAGTAGACTTAATGCCCTTGGGTCCCTGTGAAATGGTCTCAGGATCCGCAGTGGGATTTTTAAAAAGGAACTTGTGAGAGTCAGGAACTCTGTAATATCCAGGTTTTCTGGGAGCAGGAGGTAAAGAGTCAGGGGCCAAGCTAGATTCCAAAAAGGCATCATCCACAATGTCCAGTACAGGAGGGATAGCTAAAGGCTTGTGCTGGGGCAGGAGTAAGAAATCCCTAAGCCTCTTTTTAGAATCAGAGTAATCCTGGCTTTCCCAACGAAAATGCTCAAGACTATGCAAGGTTTCACCAAAAGAGAAATTCTCTGGGGGGGATGCAGTGGGAATAGAGTCCTCTGCATCAGAATCCTCATAGGTAGATAAAGGTAAATCCTGGTCATCAGAGGAAACAGAAATGTCAGAATCCTGGTCAGAAGTATCATAAGCAAATTCAGTCCTAGGTGTCTTATAGGGGGAAGGTTGGCTTCCCCTGATTAAAGTAATAAGGTCTTCAGCCATTCTTATCATTTGTTTTTTAGGCATAGAGGCCTGACCATGTGGTCTGGGCATCGGTTTTCTAGTCATGGTTCGAGATTTAGGCCTTGAAGAAGAAGATAGCATCGTTTAATATGCAAGTCAGTAGGCTTGAATACACCCTCAGAAGCCAGTGCCTGCACAGCACCTCCGGACCCATCCAAGGTAGAGACATCCGCAGGTTTCACGTTGAAGCATCTCACAGCATACCGGACTCCAAATAGGTCTCAGTAGGGGCCTGGGAATCTGAAGTAGTGGGTATCAGGGGCTGCAAAAGTGCCTCAGTGAGTACTGGCAAACTGGCAACTGGCTTAGGAGAAGCATCGTCAGCAGATTTGGACCTAGATGGCCTGTCTCTGTCTTTATCTTTGGATTTTTTCAGAATGTCGGTAGTCGGATGGCTTACAGAAGACATATCTGGATAATTAAACTGAGCACCAAAATATTTAGAAGCGTAAATATACCGACAATGAATAGTCTGTTGCTTAAATAAGGCACAAAACTGACAGCGGGGTACGTCGTGGTCAGGGCCTAGGCAAGGAATACAGTACGAATGGAAATCTTTATGAGGTATTTGCTGTCCACAAGAAATACAATTATTGACTTTTACTGACATTGGTTTAGAGCAAGAAAAAGTTTCCCCAACGAGGTACTTAGCTTTAGTTGAAGACTTCAGTTCTGAAACTTAAAAATGAAAATTTCAGGAGTCGGCCGACCAGCACTTGTGAACTGCTTCTGCTTCGGGCACCGCACAGCAAGAAAGACTGATATAATGGCATCGACTGCATGCTTTATACCCCTGACTACCCGACGTCACAGAAGATGAGTCAGCAACTGATGCAGGACCCAAGACTTTGATAATCAGGCCAACTGAGGGCTACTGCAAGCAGATAACACAAATGTGATGACTGCAACAGTGAAACACGAAGAACATCTGTTTTTTGTGTATAACAAGATGAGGGGGGAGGATATACCCCTGGGATTCCACCTGTGTGCCTGCTGGACAGCAAAACAGGTGCTGACTTTGTGGGAACATTGATGACATTCTTGGCTAGGCTTATAAGGGCCTCCGGGCCAATAGCCTAGTATGAACCTATGATAGAGGTATGGGGAGTATGGATTACAGCAGCAATCCTGTCTTAGACCTGTGGTATTGACATGTCATTGATACCTTGCTGTCTTACACTTACAGAGGACATACACTACATCAGGGTTGCATTGTCTTTTGTCATTGGGGAACACTGGTGTTGTTGGACTGTCCCTATATAGTGGCTGTAATAGCACACTGCTATTTGTCTGGCACTGGTCTTATGACATATTATTAGCTGGTTGGCCTTAGGCGACACACCACAGTGGATCAGAGTGTTGGGTGCATGATCATACAGCAGAATCTCTCATGACACACATGGAAATACCTCAGTAATGATACTATATTTGTTGTATCCACATACATAGTATGTTGTCATACTGTGGGGTATGACATGTGTGAGCAACCAGTGGATACTGCCGTCCATTTTGTTCTTGCTGTATCTGTACATAGTGGATGTCCACGTATATGATCCTGTAATGTTTCCCTTTTGTTGTCTTTCAGGAGTAATGTACTGTAGATGACTTGCTCCTTCTCAGATGAGAAGAATGAACTGATATTTGAAGGACTAAGGCAGCATCACCACATTCTTCTATCCAGGGGGAGGCATAACAGGGAACAGCGGGCTGTATCGTGGGTAGACCTTGTCCAGGAGGTAAATGCAGTGCTACAGACAAGGTGAATGCTGCATGACAAAGGGCAGCTGATGTAGTCAGGGATTGTGCCATCACCAGTGGAGGGCTTGCAGTGGAACAACCATTCACATCCACTGATGAATTCCTGGTGAACATAAGGGCACATGACAGCTCCCAGGCATCCATCACACCATACATCGTGGAGGTGGGTGCCACAGTGTCTACAGCAGAGGAGCATGCAAGTAAGCTTACTGTGATCACCATTGTACTACTGTAACAGTCATTCTGTCAGGCTATACATACCTTTACCTGGGTGTCAGGTCTATGTGCTGTGGGGAGGGTTAAGCTCAGTAGTACACTCATACTCATCAAGTAACACAGCAACTACTGTGCACGTGAGATATATGCAGGTATTACCTTGTTGTGTTGCAACATGTGGTTGTACTGAAATTACCTCACCCTCACCTTTTTACAGGTCTGTCAGGCTGTGATCCTTCTCTTGGTAAGCTTGATGCTATTTTGTTATGGAACATATATATATATGCTATTAAAGTCAAGGGCCAGAATAATGCCCTATGTACAATTAATGTTGAGTGTAACCAGAGTAGAATGTATGTATGTTCCAGTCTGGAACATTTACCTAAGGTTCCTAGAGCGGGTAATCACAGGACTGCAGTTGAATGAACAGAAACACTTTTGCAGTTAAAGTTAAGAGTGAATAAGCCTCCTGGATTACACAAGGCAATTAATCCAACATGCCTTTTAAAAACCCAAGGGTTAATGGTACATACCCTAGGCACTGAAATGTGTATTGTACATATTTGCTAAGATAGGTGTACTGGGTTTTATGTGTTGTTTTATCAAGTATAGTGTCATATTGCATAACCAGAAGGTAAACTGTACTGGTCAAGTGTCACATGATTTACCTGACGTGCTTGTTATAAAGGCCTTGAGTGGAATGTGTATTTTGTTGTGAGGAAGTCTGTTGTACATGAAAACATAGATGAGAAAATGTGAGACTGGTAAAGCAGTTATGGATCCCCATTATTATGAGTCTTTGTGGATTTTCCATACAAAATAGTTCAGGTAGTAATGTACTGCTGTCCACAGGTGACCGAGGGGGTTGGGATCTCTCCCCCACACAACCTGATGTCAATGTCTCTTCAGATTCGATGATGATGGTGGCCACAGTGAGGCACAGGTGGGGTTGTTGGAGGCTGAGTCTGTACCAGAGATTGACATCCCTCTTCTGCCCCTATTCTCACTGCACACAGTCAGTATGTCCACACATACCCAGTCCCCAGCGGTCACAGATATTGGACAGTCAGAGGGTGGAGACACTGAACAGGAAAGTGTGGCAGCTATGGCTTCAAATAGTGTAGACACTGGCTATAGACAGAGTTGGCGAGGTCCCACACAAGCGGATTGACAGGGGTTCTTGTAAAACGACTGCTGTCCCTCCACCATCTGTTGCATGTGTCACATCACGGGTCACTCAGTGCATGTTTTGGGCCATCACGGAGGCATATGTCATTCTGAATGGAACACCAGATGTATGCTTAGAGTTATAGATGCAGCTCAGTCTGAAATCTGTGACTGCCTCCACCACATTGGGGACACCCTGGATGAGTTCACTAATGCAGTGGACAGATGGTGGAATGAGACAGTGTCTGACTTGGACGGCACATCTTCTGTACTGGAACGTGTGGTTGGAGTAGGGCATTGGATCCGTGGATGTAGGTCAGCAACACCATCTGCTGAAAGTTCACATGGCTGTGCACAGTTATGCTCTCATAGTGTCAGTACATCCAGCGCTACACAGGGGAGTGTGCTGTCCACACCATGATGTGACAGGCCATGGGCTCATGGTCCTGCATAGTCCCATGAGGAACATGGTCCCAGCAGACAGCAGTCACTGTCAGATACTAGTGCACTGTCTGACCCTGGGCATGCTGGTGCCAGTGCAACTCTTGGCAGATCCAGTTCTCATGTTCGGGGCTGGAGACAGTGAACTGTCATCTCTACCATGTATGGTCCAAAGCTGTCCAACATACACACATATAGGGCTAGCACTGAGCTTGACTGTGTACATGCACATACTCACACATCACTGTCACATACAGGTCACCTACAGACATACACAGGCACCTCTCCATGGTCTCTCTAACCTGCTCCCCTTCCTGACTCACACACATGCTGTCAACTGTTTGGGCCAGCCTAGGCCTCCACCACCCCCACACAACACGCTGTGCAAGTGATGATACCTGTGCCATATCTCTGTCATTCTTCCCATTGATGCTGGGAAATGAAGCTCTGTGTCTGATGCACAGGGTGACTATATTACTTGACATGTACTTGTGTAATGCAGTATTGTTTTGCCATGGCACTTGTAGTGTTCAGCAACATACACTGTACGCTGGCATGTGTCATGAGTATGCAACATACTTTTGTGTACCTTATGTTGTATGATGTTGTACTGATGGTATTGTTACACAATGACAGGTATGTCATGGGCGTGTGTATATTTCTTTTCCAGGAGTCTGAGGGGATAACCTATGGACACACATGGCAGCACATCAGAAATATGACTTCAGCAAGGTACAGTCGTATATGTGCATGGCTTCATAGGTTCATATGTGTGTGACAGACTAGCAAGGACAATGACAGTAGTCAGCATACTCATGCATTCATAATTTGTGATAAGGTCTGCTACCCTTGATACGTGTCAGCTATGTTTTCAGAACTTACACATCTACAAGCTGTGGTGATGGAGTGTACCCATCTACAAATATCCTGTGTTCATTTCTGACCATTGGCCAACATCAGTTATGATTGTCATGTTCTGCATCCCATTGTATAACTTGTACATGATGTGTGTACATGCATGAGGGGCCTGCTTCATGTGGCATGTACTGTCTGTTATTAAGCAGTTTTCTCAGTATGTACTATGTATACCACATTGATGTTGTAGGTGTGTAGCACACGTGAAAAATGTGTTACCCCTGTCATGGCAACACGAGAGGTACATGGTGGAATTTGACACCTCCCTGTATGGGGATATATACATCCCCTTCAAGCATTTAGGGGACAGACTACATATGTACAGTTGTGACATAGACTCCATAGGACATGTTATCTACACTGTGTATTGGTGTACCATGGCACTTGTGTGGCTGATATAGTTGTACAATATACCTATGTGGTGACATGGCAAGGGTGCCATTGCACACAATAATCGGTGTGCTGGCTGCCACATTCAGTATAGCAGTGACAGTCTAACATGTACATCCAAAACCTGTCAGTATAGGTGGTACAACAGTGAACGGATCCCCACATCCTAATGAACAGTGACTGTCAAAGGGTACAGTACAGTGTGGCCCCACCTTCATGTGTAATGGCTCAAGTGTGTGCATTGTGCAGACACTAGAGTATTGTAGTGGGGTGGATGATATCCCACAGGGTAGTATCATGCAGTGGTTGGCATGTTGTCTGTGTCAGTGGCTCAGACAACAAATGACTGTGTCATAGGCCATCCTGGATAACTGTTGAATCTGTGTGGGTGTCAGTCATGGCTCCCAAAATGCAACCACCTGCTAATGTACCAGTCAGAGGTCACTGACAGTAGCTGTGACTGCAGGGAAGGAATATCTAGAAGGGGCATGCAGTTAATGGTGGATGGTGAATCCCACTGGTGAATGGTGTCAGTGCAGTGTAGGTCGCCTAATACTATGTTCCCAGGGTATGACTCTCAGACACATGCCTATACACCAGCTGACATACCACTCTGAACATGATGTACACAGTTTCCAGCATGGCCTGCTGCCCTAATATACACATAAAACATATCAGGCCAAGGATTTTGGGGTGAGACTGCTGTCCAACATACATTTCATAGTGTAAAAGTCATAGGTTTCTACTGGTCACAGTCGGTAGACAAGATCTAGCATTGGGCAATATTAACAGTGTTTGGCCCAGTGTCAGTAAGTGTATGACAGTGTCAGTGTTGGTATCCATGCTAACCCCTATCATGGTATTTCAGGTGATATGGCTTAGAGATCCTGGGATACTGCTTGGCACTACCTGCTAGTTGTCCTCTGTGCAAGTAAGTATTGCAGTTACTTCCATCACGTTGCAAGAACAGAGTCATGCAATATGTATGTATGTACAGACCACAGACAAACATGTTAGGGAAGTGTAATATGTACACACTGTGTTTTATTTATTTATTTATTTATTGTATTTTACATTTGTTAACCGGGAAAGTCTGTCTGGATACATGTCCATTTTCAGCAGATGTCAGGGGAGAAAAGCTCCACATTGCAAATAAGTGACACTTAAGGATGTGGTTACATAGAAATCTAAACATTTAACAAATCACTAACAATTTTTAGTCAAGGTTCCATCTAAATGAAGCAAACATTGTGGGTTTATAGTATTCATATACAGAGATAACATTATACATCTTTGAAGTGTGTAAAAAAGAAAGAAAAGTATTTCAAGGCTGAATGTAAGGATGATAGTTAAGATAAAAGCTGGTTAGCTAAGAAGGAAAGTTATTGTGAATAGAATGTAGAGGGGAAGAAGAGCACAGGCTCAGAATGGGTAGTAAACAAGTGAGCTTCCTGATAATAGAATTCTAAAGTTTGTAGAGAGGTGAATGTTGTCTAGGTGGGGAATGGTTATTAATGGGTATTTCACCTCTGTAAGCTATGTTTATCTTACTTTTGTCTTTTTATTTTTTGTGTTAGTCTGAGTCTAGACATAGACATAGCCAATCACTGTTTAGATACATCTTTAGGGATATTTTGAATTGGGGAAAGGAGGATATAGTGGTTATTCAGCAGGAAGTGGGTTCCATTTTTTCCAGCAGAGTTGGAGAATAATGATTCTCCAGGTGAGTTGATGGCTTTGGTAGATTGTACTAGCATTCTGTTGGATGAGCGAAGGGATGCTAGTTTGCTGTAGGGGGGTAATAATATTAGTCAGAATGGGAGTACTGGTAGGTAGGTAGAGGGTTTTATGAATAACTATGAGTTGGTTATAATGGAGCTGATTGGGTAGGTCTAGCCAGCCTAATCTGTGAAGATTTTGACAATGGTGGGTTCTATAGGCTGAGCCTGTGGCAAACCTGGATATATTGTTATAGCAGCTAGTGATTTTGTTAAGCTTTGATTTACTTAGATTTGTAAGGATGGGTGAGGCGTAGAGAAGGATTGACAGCAGATGTGTCTCAGCTATGGCAGTTCTGGCAGATGGGGTTAAGAATTGTTTAATCCTATACAAGGAGCCTATCTTTTGTTAACTGTTTTTATGGTTTTGTCTATATGGGCATCATACTTCAGATTATTATCAATGATTATTCCAAGAAGTTTAGTGCAAGGTTCAGGGGTGATTACGGTGCCATTGTTAGATGAGATTGTAATTATTGGTAATGTTAACTTACGGGTAGGGGAGAAAAGTAGAAGTTTGGTTTTGTTTGGGTTAAGTAGGAGATGACGGTTATTCAGCCAGTTCTCTACTTTGTTGAAGGTGATTTGGGATAGGGATTGTAGTTCTGTGGGAGTGGAGGCAGAGCAAATAAGTATGGAGTCATCTGCATACTGTATACAAGTCGCATCTTGGATAACTTTGGGTAGGTCATTAATGAAAATAGAGAAAGGAAGGGGCCCAATATAGAATCTTGGGGTACTCCAAGGTTGTCAGGTAGAAGGAGGGATTGTCTCGCCATAGGACAGCTTGTTGTCTGCCATGCAGGTAAGAGTGGAACCAGTTGATTACTGGGTTGTCTAAGGAAAGAGATTTTAGAGAGTCTAGGAGTAGGTGGTGATTCACCATGTTGAATGCTTTTGATAGATCGAGAAAGAGGTCAGAGGAGAGCTTATTCTGATTTATTCTGTGAGAAAAGGAGAGAAGGGCAGTAGTTGTACTATGTGTGGGTCTAAATCCATGCTGGGTTGGTGCTAGGAGAGTATTCTGAGTAAGATGAGTTAGAATTTGCTTATGTATGCATTTCTCCATTATTTTGGCTAAGGGAGATAGTATGGCTACAGGTCTGTAGTTAGAGAGTTCTGTGGAGTTTTCCCCTTTATGAAGTGGAATAATGTGAGAGATTTTCCAGATGGAGGGAATGTAGGATTCGTGAATAGTACGATTGATTAGGATGGAGATAGGGTATGCTATTTCATTAGCGGCCTTTTGCAGAAACTCTGAAGGAAGTAGGACTGCTGCCAGGGTGGTGGGTTTTAATTTCTTAAGCAGGGATTTAATATAGTCAATGGAGATAGGATAAAATTTGAAGGGAGGGATATTTACCTGAGTGGGTGTGGTTGTAGTAGAAGAGGTGGGAGATAGATTATTAGTTAGGAACTGGACTTTTTCTGTGATGAAAGTATTAAAGGTCTTTGCAACACACTTAGGAGGTAGCTGTAGGGTAGCTGAGGGGGTGGGGGTTGCGGATTTGCCTGGGTGGAGCAGTTTATTCAGACATGACCAGCATTTTTGGGGCTGATTTTGGTGTTTTTGCTGTAAATTGAAATAGTAGTTTTGTTTGTCTAACACAATAGTCCTTTGTGTCTCATTTCTCATTTGTTTGTATCTAATGTGGGCTTGTGGGGATTTGGTTGCTCTCCTGGAGGTCCATGCTGTGTTTCTAGCAACAAGTTTTTGTCTAATACTATTGGTTAGCCATGGAGCAATTTTGTTTTTGGTTCTGATTGTTTGTGTGGGAGCATGCCTGTCTAAGATGGCAAGGAATCTAGCATTGAAGTCTGAGACTGCTTTGTCAAGGGGAAGTACTTTAAGATTGGCTCATTTGCATGAGTTAAGTTCGGCTTGGAAACAAGTTAGGTTAAAGCTCTTTGTATACCTAAGGGTTTTAAAGGTGGTTTGGTGAGACATGTCATCCTTTTTTCTGATTATATAGGTTACGAGGTGGTCGCTCATGTCCTCGGGTAGGGTGCCTGATTTGTATAACTGAGGGTTGTTATTTATTAAGATCCAATCTAGGATACTTTCCTTATTGTTGGGCTTATTGATTCTAGTGGGGGAAGTAATAATCTGGGAGAAACCATGTAAGTTGATATGGATGGTGAGGAAGTTTGCTGAATATGTTAGCCAGTCGATATTGAAGTCCCAGAGAATAATTTTGGGGGTGGTTAGTGGATAGCCATTGGGGGGGGGGGCACATTCTAAAGTGTCTATGTTGTTGCCTGGGGGAATATAGCTACATACTATGTTTATAGATTTGTGTTTGTTAAGTTGGACTTTTGAGATGATTGTTTCGGACTTGGTAGTTGTTAGGTTTTGTGGGGTGCTAATTGTGGATACCTCAAGAGTGGATTTATATAGGATAGCTACTCCGCCTCCTTTTCTACCTTTCCGGTCAAGTCTTATTATATTGTAGTTGGGGGGTATCATTTCATTATCAGGGATAGTGGGTTTGAGCCAGGTTTCTGTAAGGCAGAGTAGATCAGGGGAGTGCATGTCCAGGAGGGCATGCAGATAGTGTATTTTCTTATTTATACTTCTGATAGTTAGATGACAGACTAGAAATTACTTAGGGACATCATATGAGCTTCTTAGGTTAGAAGGAGTACTATTTGTGGGGTTAGTGGTAGCACGTGAGTTTGGGCCTGGGTTAGGGTGGATGTCACCATCTGCTATGAGGGTAGGTAATGTACTCCTTATGAGTTTGATGATCTTTAGTAGGAGTTGGTAATAGTTTTTAGTCCTAGGGTTTAAATATGCAGGCAGGCTGTATGGGATGGAGATCTTTTGGAGAAGTGTAATTGGAGATGTGATGGGGTGGTATTGGCGTGGGGGTGTGTGGTTGGATGCTAGTGGTGGTAATTGAAGTAGGATATTGAGTGTTAGGTAGATAGTGGAATTCATAGGTGGTGAGAAGATAAAGTATGAAAAGTGGGGGTATGAGGTAGTAATGTGGTCTAGGTTGCGGAGATAAGGTGGGAGTTAGTGGAGACATTTTGGGGTAAGGTAGTAATTGAGATAGAGAGTATGGTTGGGGTAATAGAAGAGAGTGAATTATTATGGGTTGAGAGTGGGAGTTGGGTGTACAGAAAGGAAGAATTGTAGTTGGAGGAATGTGATGTGTGGGAATGGCATAGTAATTAGGGGGTGTGGTTATGGTAGTATAAATGTAGAAGTACTGGGGGCGGGTGGTAATTGGAGGCAGGGTAGGGGAGCGGAGTGAGCCCACAGAGTGAACGGAGTGGGTAGAGCCTGTGAGGGACTAAATTCTGAGAAAACAATCAGTGGAGTGCTGACTGCTAAGGTAAGTTTAAGGGGAGATAGTAGGTTGTGCAGTTGAGAAATGTATAGTAAAAAAGAGGGGTATAGTGGGTCTACCAGATAGATAAATATATTAGGAAGTGAATGCCTGAGATTTATAAATTAAGATTGGAAGATAGTTATTCAAGGAGATTAGACCTGGGAAGAGGGTGCCACCTAGTGGGCAAAGGTTATCCTGCAACCAAGGTTACTCGCAGGGCTAGCAGATCTAGTGGGAAAGAGAGGGTAACGCAGGAGTTGTATAAAGAGGCTATAAGAGGGGAAGGTATGGAAGTTGGGAGGAGAGAAGGTTTTGGCTGCCAGCGGCCCTGGTCAGGGAGTGTACAATAGACACCTGGGGTTATATACCAAGTGTATTATTTACAAACAGTAGTTTAAAACATACTTTCATGTATCCTTGAGGGAATGATGCCCAGAGAATGGTTTGGCTATGTTCCTTAGCTTGGAGAAGAGGCAGCAATCTTAGACAGGGCAATAAAATCAAAACCTAGTACAGGACAGGCAGGTTGGATAGCTGGGTACATAAAGGGAGAGAGAAAAATAATGGTGAGGTAAGCAGTAGGTCGGACACACTTTCTAAGCAACTTAACAACTAAAGACAGTGCATATGTAATAACTTAACCAGGTATACACTAGTTAGTATTCCAAAATATTTTATGCGGTTAACACAGTAAGGTGCAAGGTAAATGCAGTTTTCCAGTGATATATACACAGTAGGGATCAAAGTATCAATATAACAACAACTATACAGTTCTTAGAAAAACAAAGCAGTACGAGGAATACACTAAACATCAATATACATTGTGGTGTGGATAACAGTAGCCCAGCATGGAGAAAGAGGTAGGAGATTCATGTGTAACTGCTGGCTAAAATACTACATGTGTTCTCTTGTTAAAAAGAACCAAAATTTACCTAAATATAACATGTATGGGGCCACCCTACCATGACCGCTAACTTAATTCAGCGTTTTAGCACTGAAGAGTACTAATACAGCTTCAACGTCCCATTGTGTATCAGGTAAACCAAAAATATATATAAACCACACATATGCAGTCTACAATACGGAGTGCCAATCTAACCCGGTGTTTTCTGGTTTATAAAATTACCACTTCCTCTTAGATTGTTTTCAGTTAAGTTCCAAAGCATATGCGGTTTGCTTCGCAGAGAACTCTACTTCTACATGCTATATTCCTTGTAGTGTTAGAACAGTGTCAATGATGGTGTGTAGATTAAATCTAATTCTTTCATTTATTTCCTACTAAGGATCCAATCTATGTGCAGTCCCTATTACAAAAAAGCCACTACCTTAGTGTGGTATTTCAGGTTTTAAGCTACAGCTCCTTCGTTTGTTAGTAGTTTGCTGTAACATTCCTCGCATATACAGTAGTAAATGCTTAAACGCTACCCTGACTTCACGTTCACTGTGTAGACATAAAACAACCTCTTACTGTTAATTTAAAATAATAATCCAGCACAATCACTTTACTACCAGTGAAACGCTATGCAGCTTTGGTAATGCCTGTTAGAAAAGGACCATTATTCCCTACAGTAGGAACGGAACATATTGTAGGTTCATTCAGTAGCAAGGATACAAACATAGTTGCTGACAGAGATAGAGCAGCTAGTACACCATTACAAATGTAAAATTATAGCATTTAGCTATGCAGAAACAGTTTATATCACTATAGTAAGCAGCATATGTCTCTTTAAACAAATAATACAGCAATATGAATCACTTACACAAGGTGTGGACACCAGAGGCAGGAGCACACAGCAGCCGGGAGTTAAGCTAAGATTTAAAGATGGCACCACTTGGCATTAGGTATATTTATGGGTTAGGTGAGGAAATAGGTAGAAGGGGGAGGTGTATGGTAGGTTAGTGCAAGTACAGACCGGATGAGATCAGTACTCTGCTCCAGCAGGGTGGGCTGGGAACAGATAAAACCTATTGTGCTTCACTAAGCTAATTTAGTTAGGTTTGAGAAAGGAGGGTGGAGCAAGGAATGAGGGTAAGAGCAGAAACTTAGGTAGGCAGGACTGTGAACGGGATTGTCTTAGCAGGAAGGTAACTGAATGATGCAAGGTAGGTTACGAAAGCTGAGTAAGAGCCAATAAGAGCAAGTTTTCTACTTGTGCTGTGTCTCCCATGTCCAAGGCATGGTCCAGGTCCTTACCTACACTGCCCCAGAGCAGTGCTATGACATACCCACACGGGACACCAGCATATAGCATCATGTGTGTAGCAATATGCGTGACCACTAGAGTCCCCCAATGTGAGCTCCAGCCTGGTGGATACTGGTCACATGGCAGTCTCCTTAGAACTACCAGCATGTACCCCCCTTGCAGGCAATACAGACATATATGTCAAGAAAGCCATTTATTACCTCCAGTGGGATGCTTGACATAGCATATGAGCACTACCTTCAGATGGGAAAGGCATGTCTGTAGAGCTCTACAGCCATGCATTTTTGTCATCAGCATTACAACTGCATGAACTTGGCTGTACAGGATAGAGGGACACAGGCTCATCATAGCTCAGCACACTTGACTGGTGGACAAGTGCCATTAGCAGGCTGTGTAATAACAAATGGACAGTGCTGTGTGACAGTTGGGGTGGGGGTGCCCCCCTAACATTGTGGCACAACCTCCTCAGGTAACAGCAGCACATAGTGTTGTTGTGATGTTCTGTAGACATGGTAAGTGACACCTATCACCACTCACATGAAGCAGGACTGGAACACACAGTGTAGTTACATATGTAAACCCAAAGGACAGCCCCAGATAGTCGCTAACCGCAGACGTCATGATGCCACATATGATGGGTCTGTACTCATAGCTAGCATGTACTCCCATACTGTCTGCATCAGGTACACTCCCTAGTCCCCACCACATGTGACACAAGACATTCCTACAACTTGTCCCATAACCACCATATTGACAGAGCAGTTTGTAACTTAACAAGCCTCACAATGGAAGGCACACAGCATCTATTGCACATGCTAGCATTCCAGGCTGAATCCCACCTGTGATCTGACAAGGGTTAGTGACACCATTGGGAAGCCCTTGCATTCATACTGACAGGACTATCTGCACATCAACTGAATGGACTACGGCACCTGTTCTAGCCTTGCACACAGGTGGTGCATCCACTGACCAACATAACTATACAACTCTTTGTGTAAAAATCCATATCCGTATGCCCGTAAGGGTGACCATCATGCAGCTGATCAGCACACACATATATTGTGTAAACATGGTTGTGTACACACTTTGGGTGTGTGACAAGGGGTGCATGACTGTTACACACTGTGGACATTTCTGTGACAGTCAGCAGGGACAATGGTAAGGGTACATCAGGCCATACAACAACCAGACTGAGCCAAGCTGTCTGACTATACCACCCGTGCAGGACACATGTAGAAAAACACCCACTTAGACATCCATAATACTGCCATTGTGGGGGTCACTACTTGGCCCATTGATGGCAGGCATGCACAACATAAGAATATCCAACTCCAATAGCTGATCTGTAAGCAGCAGTGCTCAACAGGGTGCAGTTCTGGGTCCTCTACTGCTTGGACTGCATGTCACCACAGTACATGCGAGTACCGACTGACTGTGGCTAACAATGTTGGCTGCTGTCTGCTAATTGTGAGCACTGATAGAGTCTCTATGTTAGGTCAATACCCTGAAAGGTTATATATATATATATATATATATATATATATATATATATATATATATATATATATATCTGTAGTATCATTTCCATCAAGTAGACCTATGTCCCTGGTTAGTAGCACATCAGACCTAACATGTGATGTCCATACCCAGGGTTAAAAAGTAGGCACACAGACCTGGCCACACAGGTTTACACCAAGTCTCTACAGTGGTATGGCAGGAATCATATGGCATAGCTGAGGCCACAGTCACCAGTAGATGACATGCTCATATGTTCATAGGTTCATAGGTAGGTACTAGGCTATCGGACCAAGGGCGTATGTAAGCCTAGCCAACAAGGTTCCCTGGTTTACGCCACCAAAGAAAGTTATTTTCCTGTGCCACTGTCGAACAGAGTCATAGAAGTGATCCCGGGGTGTATTTCCTATTTCCCATCCACTCATCAAGATTTTTCTTGAACAGTGCTAATGAAGAACTTTGCTTGACATAGATGGGTAGCCTGTTCCAGAGTATAGGAAGTCTCTGGGACAGGAATCTAACCCTCCAGCATGTCCTGTTTATTGTGGTGACAAGGTTTAGGTCCCTAGAGCGTGTAGCTCGGAGGGATTGGGATTTCTTAAGGTGTAGCATGTCCAACAGCTCTGGGTTTGACATAGCTTTATATGTTAGGCAGAGATCACCTCAGAGTAGGCGATATACTACAGAGTAAAGCTGGAGTTTTTTGAAGTGGTCAGTGTAGGGCATTTGTTTGAGGCCAGTAATCCTCTTTGTGAGGTACTTCTGTGGCATTTCCAGCTGCTGCAGATGTCTTGTGAGGTCTTGTGAGGTACATTCCAAAAGGGGGCATTGTACTATATAATGGGTCTAATGAGTGTCAAGTAGAGGGGACAATGACCTCATAGCCTCTATATACTCTTCCCTCAGCAAGCCCATATCTGAGTACAACGGCCATTTGTTAACATACCTTGTCAAGCTGTACTGGCACTTGCATGCCACAGTATGGTCCCTCGCAAGGCCACTTCACTTCTTCAGTATGTGCTCACTGCTGATCATCTGCAGTGGGTGTCACTGCCACCTGTGGCATATAGACTACTCAGAGTCATTCTGTGCATTGCATACAGGATATGCCAAGGTACACACGCAGTGCCATTTGGCTGTATGTAGATTAAAACACTTCCCTGTGTACTGGTACACACTACAGATCATAGTACCCAATGCACACAACAACCCTCATGTCTGCTAGTACTATCAGTTTAGAACATGCAATGCTTGTTGATATCAGCAAGCCTCATTGTGGTCACTCATTTGGGGGGGCCACATCACCAGCTACAAATAAAATAATGCAACATCTTCATTTGGGAGGCCACATCACCTGCTACAAATAAAATAATCCAACACCCTATCTATGTCTCTGTTACAAGGGTTATGATACGTATGCCATGTGGATATGCACACACACCAAGTTGGGCAGCGTGAGATTAACATCTGACCTCACCCAATACAAACAGCTCCGAAACCAGGTTAAGCACCTAGTAAGGGTTATCATGGAGATGATCAAAAGAGATATAGTAGTCCTCCAGACACTGGACCCAACCCAGTTTGGTTTTGGCAAGGGCAGATCATGTCTACTCAACCTGGTGGACTTCTTTGAGAAGGTCACCAAAGCAACGGATTAAGGCAAAATAGTTCACACTGCCTAACTTGACCTGGCCAAGGCATTTGACACAATACCCAACTCTGGCATTGTTGACAAATGCAAGAGGTTAGGTACAAACCTGTATGTCACCCAGTGGATAGCGAACTGGCTTACAGATATGACCCAGGAAGTTAGAACTGGGGAGTCCACCTCTACAAAGAGGTCAGTCACAAGTGTTGTCCCTCAGGGATCAGTCCTTCAACCGTTCCTTTTTGGTATTTACTTCTCAGAAGTCAAGGCCAATGATAGTGGTCTCTGGCTAACTAAATTTGCAGATGATTACAAATTAGGAGCTGTCATTGAATCTCACACTGACACAAATGTTCTCCAGGAGGGGCTGACACAGACAAACAACTGGTGTCAGAGCCATGAACTAAAACTAAATGCCAAGAAATGCATAATAGTATCCTTTGCGAAGTCATCCATCCCTGGTAGCTATCATACTGACAACATACTCCTTAGAGATGACCCAGTAGTCAGGGACTTAGGGATATACATAGATAGTAATCTAGCCTTTGATCTTCAGGTGACTACAGTGGTGAGGAAATCATTGTATATTGCACAACTTATAAACAAAGGTATGGCATCTAAGTCCAAGGAGGTCATTGTTCCACTGTATTTGGCATTCATCAGACCTATAATTGAGTACAATGTCTCCTTTAATATGTACTTAGCCAGGCATATCCAACAACTGGAACGTTCACAGAGGTTCCTCACTAAAAGAATACAGGGCGTAAGTAATATGCAGACAGCCTCAAGACGGTTCTGTCTCCTACAAGCTTTTGAGGGGAGATGTATGCCTGGCATACAGGGCATTATCAGACCCCACTCTGAAGAACTTTTTGCATATCCACAAAACAGACAGCACCAGAATTACCCATTGTAATGACTTAAGCCTTGCTTGTGATTTAAATAGGACCTGCTGGAGAGATAGTTATGCATCCCAGAAACTTCCCTGTCTACGAAACAGGCTCCCCATCGATGTGAAGCAGAGTTCCTCCATAACCCAATTCAAGTGCAACTTAGACAATTGGATGGGAAACAGGAAATCCATTCCTGGTTTGGCACCTATGTCTCAAATGGACACAGGTAGCCTGTAAATGGTCCGTCTCTCAGGCCCATGTTTACACTTATCAAGGGTATCAGAACTTGTCAGAGATTTGGGATGCATGACTAGGCTTAAAAAGGCCCTTGTGATTGTTAGCCTAGTAAACACCTATGAGTCTATGAACCTATGAGTACAATGCTCCTTTTGGTATATACCTTTCCAAGCACTTGCAGCAATTGAAGAGACCACAATGGTTGTTCACAAGGACAATTTAAGATCTTCAGCATCTGTCCTATGAGTATCATCTAAAATGACTGACTGCCGCTTTATTCTGTTTCATACAGACTACTCAGGGGTCATTTCTGCCTTACATATAAGGCAATCTTTGACCCTGCTTTATTGGAAATGCTGCATATCCATAAGTCAAATGGTACATGGGTCACTCACTCTGATGACCTTAACCTGGTATGTGACATTAATAGCTGGACAGACAGATTTGTTTCCCAGAGGTTACCACACCTTTGGAACAGACTCCTGCTTCATGTCAAGCAGAGCACCTCATTTTAGCCCTCTTCAAATGCAATCTGGACAATTGGATGGATAACTGTAAATGTACCCCAGGGGTTCCACCTATGTCCCTCTTGGACAGATCGTGGAAATAAGGGTAAAACTTGGCGAGGCTTGTATGTGCCCTAGGGTCATTAGCCTAGTAACTTCATATGATTCTATGAATATATAGCACTGGTATGCACTGGTTCTTCTATATCATTTGAGAAGCATGAAGCATTTTTCTTGTTTTCTTGTCTGGTTCAGTGCTATTTGTGATGAGTCAATCACACTAAAACTGTAGCAACAAAAAGAGCAAACTGATGTATAGCTTGGATTTTATTCCTAGATGTAAGGAGAGTTTTCAGTATTAGCTTTAGTATTATGAAGTATTCTGTACTATGCTTTATTCTCATGCATACACTTTTATTGCTGACCCTTCATCAATTCTCAAATTATTATACTTTTCCTTTTGTTGGTGTTCCTTTATATCACATTCATTATCCCAGGCCAATATCTTCTTTGTGTTTCAACTTTCCTTTTATAAATGTTGTTTTTACAAATGTATCAAGGCAAAATGGCATTCTTATAGTAGTACTTTATTTTTTCCTTTCTTTTCCTCTGTTAATCTACATTTTTGTGGTAACACTTTATCTGTTATTAATTTAGATGCATAACGGTATATCCTTTATGTTGCATCACATTAATTTCTCTTAATAGTCACCAAGCTCGCAAACAATTAATATTAAAAAACACATACTGACACTCCTACAAATTCTGCTAACCTCTGATGACATTCACCCAAATCCAGGTCCCCTCTCAGCTAGACAAACATCTGACCTGCTAATCCTAAATCTCAACATAAGAAGTATTACCAATAAGCTAACAGACCTACATGCATTCATAGCCCACTACAACCCTGATATACTCGCCATTACAGAAACCTGGCTTACACCCAGTATCCAAGATGAAGTCTTTCTTCCCCCAGGGTATAATACACTTAGATCTGATAGAACAAACAGGAAAGGAGGAGGAGTAGCCATTCTCTTTAAAAACACCCTTAACCTCCAGCTCCTGCACACCACACCACCCACTTTTCAAACTGCTGAAGTCCTGTTTTCTGTCCTATCCATAAGAAACACCAAGAAGATTAATGTAATATGCTGCTATATACCTCCAGGCAACAACTCGCTCATAATAGAAGACATCCTACACTGGACAAAGGACAATCTACCTCAGGAAACGATCCTACTAGGAGACCTTAACACTGACTGGGCAACCTGTAACTCCAGCAGCCCCTCTACACATATCAATCTATATGGGTTCTCTCAACTAATTAAAGAACCAACTAGAATAGATGAGAAAACAAAGAGAGAATCCATACTGGACTGGACACTAACCAACTATCCCAAACAAAACTATACAGTAGGCTGCCTCCCAGATGACTTAAGTGATCATCTCCCCACCTTCCTACTCCAGAAACACTCCAATCACCCCAAACCAGTAGTCTACAAATTTGTACGAGATGACTGTAACCTTACCCCACAATACCTAAATACTGTCCTAAGCCACTGCAACTGGGAACCACTACGGACACTTGGGTTAGACCAGGCAGTAGACTACTTCAATACAACCTTCTCTAACATCCTTAATAGTCTAGCTCCCAGCAGAAAGATCAGAGTTAAAGCCAACTACGCACCCTGGCTAAATAGAGACACCAGAGCCTTACTAAAAGCTAGAGATAAAGCCTGGAAAATCTGGAAAACTGACAAAACCCCTAGCTCTAGACAATACTATCAACAGCTTAGAAACAAGGCCAAGGCTGAATCCAAAATAAACAAACAAAACTATTTTCTTAGCGCCCAAAGGAAATATTCAAATAGTCCACAAAAATTCTGGCATGCCATTAACTCCCTACTAAAGCCAGGCAAAACCACAACCCCAGCACCCCTCTCTACTAACAATACCCTAGACACAGCTTCTCAATTTAATAACCACTTTACTAAATCCATCTTGGCCCTGTCCAGTCAAATAACCAAAAACATTCTACCTCAGTCACAACATAACCTATTCCACACCACCCCCTCTTTCAGCCTATCACCAGTGCCCACCTCAACTATCAAAAAACTCCTCCTAAAACTAAAGCCAACCACACTAGCAGCTGATAACATACCTGCTGCATACCTAATGCATACCTCCATCCTTATCAACCGCTCCATACTAGAATCATACATACCCAAACTCTGGAAAGTATCTCGCATCATTCCTCTCCATAAAGGAGGTAATTCTTATGAATTCTCCAACTACCGACCTATTGCCATCCTTTGCCCCTTATCCAAAATTCTTGAGAAATGCATCCACTTGCAAGTGATGACATTTCTTAACACACACAATCTACTATCTACCACACAACACGGTTTCCGTCCACATCACAGCACTACCACAGCCCTTTTATCTTTCACTAATTATATAAACCTTCACAGGAATGATAACAAATATGTATCAGCCATTTTCCTAGACCTCTCAAAAGCATTTGATATGGTCTCCCACTCCATTCTACTAGACTCACTAACATCATTATCCTTCACCTCCTCTACTATGGCCTGGTTCAGAAGCTACTTGTCTGACAGGCAACAATCAGTACAGTGGAAAGGAACTCTGTCTACACAACTTCCAGCCACCATAGGTGTCCCACAGGGCTCTATACTGGGCCCGCTGTTGTTCTCTATTTTCACAAATAACCTCAAATGCTCTACACAACATGCCACACTCATACAATATGCAGATGATTCAACTCTGATCTGCTCCGCCTCATCTCCCACCACCCTACACTCACTCAAGATACCTTTATCTCAGTAGAAAAATGGATATCTGGGATCCAACTAATTCTAAATCCCAAAAGACAAAACTGCTACTATTTACCCCTAATAGATCAAAAACCTCTCCTTTACCATAACCTCTAATGACGGCACCACCATCTCCCTTCTAACCACACCAAACTTCTGGGCATTGAAATAGACAATAATCTCCACTTTGATGTTCACATCTCATACCATAAAACTAGTACACAAACAATTAGGCTCCCTATACAGGCAGAAGTCCTTTCTCTCACAAAAAGCAAGAGTCACTCTTGCACAAAGCCACCTCCTCTCAACTCTATTATACGCAGCACCAATCTTTACCCAAATCAGACAATGTGACCTAGACAAACTAGAATCATGCTACAATAAAATAGCCAAGTTTGCTACTAACTCAACCTATAGAACCCATCACTGTGCTGCACTAAAAGAACTAAAATGGCTTGAGCTACCACAGCTACTTAACTATCACCAGCTGGGCACAGCCTACAATATTCTCAAATATCCTGAAAAACCCTCATTATCCAACCTACTTACTATCTATACTACAAACCGATACCTAAGATCCAGTGAAAAATCTCTCCTCTCCATCACCAAGGCTAACAATAATGCAGGGAAAGCGCTCTACTCCCACACCGTTGCCAGAAATTGGAACTCTCTTCCCCGATCTGTGTCCTCTGCCCCCTCCACATCCATATTCAAAAACTCCCTCAAATCGCACCTTCTTAGTACATGGTTATGCCCTTGTATCACATAACCCTACCCACACTGCTATTAACTCCCCAAATTCCTCTCTGATCACATGCTGGAGCTCTGATCCCCTGTAGGCTTGGTCATCTGAAAGGGTACTTTTAACTGTAGAATCTTACTTGATATATTTTCTTTTCTTACCAAAGTATGACTGACATTGTCTTTTTACCCATGTTCTATATCTTTTACCTGGAGTGTTTTTATTAATTCTTGTTATATTACTATGCTCAGCATACATGATGTAACCTGTTTTGTGTATTATGCTGGATGTACTGTATTTGTATAACTTGATGTTGGAGCTTTTCTCCCTCCGCTGAAAATGGACCTGGTCCAGTCGGAATTTCCCGGTTAACAAATGTAAAATAAAATAAAATAAAATAAATAAATAAATAGTCCAAATAATTGTATTCATCTGTTTTACCAGTCTTACATCATTCTGGGTCTTCTTTACTTTCTGTAATCTATTTTTTATATATCTTAATATGTCTCTCCATTACTATTAAATTAAGCAGGTCTTCTCTTAGATTATTTTCTTCTGGACTGAGACCATCATTTTTGCTTTTTATTTTCTGCTGTTTCATTGCTGTGCAATTCTAAATGGATTTTCATGTAAGTCTTCTACAGAAGATTACAGAACATCGCCTTGTCTCATACCTTCTTCAGATAGATCCTGATTCATCTGTTGCTCCTCCATGCGGGGCCACATTGGTCTATTATGTTGCAGTATTACATGTGTCACAGTTCCCACTGTTTCCTGCTCTTTCCCCTACTGCACAAATCTAACTATACTTTCATGAACATCTCCTGCAGAAGGCTTCAAAACAATTTTCTGTGGCATGTTTTCTTCAGATGCTTCCTTTTCCATCTGCTGCTCATCCTTCTGGGGACATATTGGGCCATCATTTTGCAATAGTGCCTATGTCAGGGTTTCAAAACTAAAATTATTACTTTGCAGATGGTCTGTCTCTTCAATTTCTATTTGTTAGTTTTTTTTCTATTTTTTTGTATCTTGAATGTTACCATATCCATATGTTTTGTCTATATTTCCCTTAAAATATATTCAGAGCCACATTTTTGTAGTGATTATTTTACATTTCTTCTCTGCATAAATATTGCACAATATCAACTCACTTTTTCCCCTCTGGCTTGTGCTCTTTACCTTTTCTCACTTCCTCTGTCACTTGTTTTATTGGGCAGCCACATGTTTATTCATCTGGATAGATGGTGATCTAAACTTCTTCTGCAGCATCAACAGAATGGTTGGAGTGAAAGGAACATTTCACAGAGGACACTGCTGATGTGGAACAGACTCCCTATCCACATAAAACACTGTTACCAACTTGATGACTATGGGAATTCTGAGGCAATATATATAAATTACCTTATGTTTACCGACAACCAGTTAATTCTCAAACTGTTATGGTATGTGAGAGATGTAGTTATGCAATGTCACTGCAGACAAAGCTCTTCCATAAAAGTATGCCCAATGCTGCACCCATCACACAGAATACAAAACAGACATATAGACCTACATATGGTGAGGCACTTACATGAAACCTTCCCAAACCTCAAAGACCTCCAAGATGAAGTACACATATCAAATATCCTCAGCAGCCCCAAATACACTCTTTAAAAACAACAACCACATTGGCGCATACAACCACATCTCATGGAACTTCTACTTCTAAGCCCATAAGGCAAGCCACCACACAAAACAACATTCTGGTCATTGGAGACTCCATTGTGAGACATACTGATGTCCCTCTCACTAGGCTGAGTAAGGAGAAAGCCATGGTCAGGTGCTAGGATCCTCCACATTATGCATTTACTAAGGTCACTGGACCACACTATCTGTCCCAGGCTGGTATGAGTATGGCATTGAGCAGAATTTTACCTCCTCTAAGGTTACACCACAATATAGACAAAAGATGACTGACTTTAATGAGTGTGTTAGATTCTGGTGTCATGCTAAGTGGGTGCAATATTTGTCAGCATGGAAGGAGATGCTCAACAGACAACAATGCTTTGCCAGTAATAGTCTGCACCTCTTCCCTCTAGGCTTTCAAATATTAGCTAAAACATTGTCTTCCACCATAGTGCCTTTTTTAGGCTATGCCAGACTAAAAGTACTTCCAACATAGCAAATCAAAACCAAGAAAATCTAAAGGTATTACTGCTCAGTGCTAGAAGTCTAAATAAATAACTCCACTACCTAGAAGCTCTCTTCACCCTAGAGAATGCTGACATGTTTGCCGTCACTGAGACATGGTTTAAAGCCACAGAGAGCACACCAACAGTGCAAGGTTATAATGCCTTCCACACATTTAGACCAACTATGACACAGGCAGGGAATAAAGGTGGAGTTGTCTCAATTTACATCAAAAATAAATATACCTCAAGGCTGGCCAGCCAGGACAATGCACTCAGGCTTCTCAATATTCAAATCACCATAGACATTGAATTAGGACTTTTTCAGAGACAGTACTTCCTTTTGAAATTCATTTTAAATATGAAAAGTATTTAATCACATGATCACCAACAACCAATCACCACAAACTAAATTTGCTTTTAAAACTTTTAACCAAAGCCATTGATGAGGGAAAGGCAGTCCATACAGCCTACCTCGATCTGGAGCCCCCTCGATACAATACCCCTCGGGTATCATTGAAAATCACAAGATGGGTTGCAAACTGGCTGAGTGACAGAACCCACAGGATCAGAGTTGCTGGCGCCATGTCAGACTCAAACCCGAAAGAAAACAAGGTTACCCCTAGCTACCAAATAGGTGGCAATCCACTGAGCACAGAAGAAGTTATCAGGGACCTGGGGACCCAGGTTGATAGTAGTCTGTCATTTCGACACCCATGTAGCTAAAGTAGTTAGGAAGACGGATAAAGGGTCTCAAACATCTGTCCTATGCCCCGACTGAAAGAACTCCAGCTCTATTCCAGTCGCCACCGCTTGCTCTCAGAGCCCACAGGGCGGAGACTTAAACTCGAACACGCTATTAATAGGGGACGCTGGGAGATAGATTCATCACCCAAAGACTCCCTATGCTGTGCTTGACCAATGGATGGGAGATCGCAGATATACCCCAGGGATTACCTCAGTGTCACTGCTCAACAGAGGCACAGCAAAATAATGGGTATAGTTCCCCATACTAAAGGGGTGGCGTAAGCCACAAAACTATGGGCTAGGCTTGTAAATGCCATGTCACTGTCCACATAAATACTTGACCATATTAACAAAAATTAAAGCATCAATAATTAATACGAATCAACTACCATAAAATATATTCTCATTGAATAAATATTATTTACATTTTCTGAGCTAAACAAAACAAACATTTGATGCTGATGAATTCATTCAGTTCTGTTTTTTTTTTCTATCAGATGCTGATCTGATTTGCCATTTGGCTTCCTTGCACTCCAAATGCAGGTTAAAATCTCCTTCAAGTTCATCTAAATTAATATTATCTAATACAAATAACTAAATAAATACATTTCCTAAAATCCTGACATTCTGCAGCATGTTTAGCCAAACAATTACTAACATCTTTTTCTTTTATGGCCAAGATGTGTTCATTAATTCTCTTGGATAATTTTCTAATGGTTTTCCCTGTATAATATCTAAAACAAGTCTCACAGCTTGCCAAATACACCATTCCCTTAGAATTACAGTCAAATCTACCTCTAACCCAAGCAGTTTTATCAGCTCCTTTAGCATACATGTTTGACGTGCCACTAATAAATCTACAGTATTTACATTTATTGCAACTATAAATACCAGGCTCTAAAATTTTGTTGGTTTTAGTCTATCTACATCTCTCTGCAATAGCTTTCATATTATTGTCTCTTTTAAAAGTAAAGATAGGATTTTCACCTATCACCATTCCCCAAAATGATTTTATAATTTTCAGTAAGTATTTTCTTAATTCGATACATATCTGAACTGATAGGTAACAGGAACACTCTATCGCAAATTTGATTATCAGACTTACTGGTACTTATTTTCTTCTTCATTGCTTCTAGTAACTCATCATCATTCGCATTTAAAAATGGCTTGGCTTTGTCTTGTCTCCTAATCATTACTTATATCATTTTGAAAAAAAAATCATTGTCATACCCTTTGTCTATAAACAAACCCATTAAATATTTTATATCTGCATTAAACATATTTTCATTA